>NW_020799091.1:43840750-43859048 GCF_003259725.1 Athene cunicularia
AGATTCCTCCGCCGGCCATGGACGGGAGAGAGGACGTGGAGTGCGACTGCCAGGCGGCGTTCGCCGAAGCCCAGCGATGGGTAGAGGTAAGGCGTCTCTTGGTCCTTTTCTTGTGTCTGCCACCCCCCTGTCACCGCTGCCCCGTGGGGAGGCCGGGCCGTCCCCGTTCCCCGCGCGGGCCCGGGGTCTCCGCGCACGGCCGAGGCGGGAGGACGCTGCCGTGGGGCTGCCCCCGTCGCCGGGCAGGAGCTCCAGGGACGCGGCTCACAAACTTTGTGTCTTTGTCAGCAGCTGCGAGATGCTGTGCTTGGAAGGTACCGCGAAAGTTAGATCTGTCCTTGCAGTATCGCCAACGCCCCCCTCCCCAAAATCCAAATTAAAGGCTGGCATGGCCACCCTCCTGTCATTAAGGCTTATAATTCCTTGCCATCTTGTAAATTACTTCTCTAGCCCTTGCTCTGAGACAGTCAGAATTAAAGGCAATCTTCTTCCTGTCTCGAAAGAGTTCAGGACGGAGAGTAACCTGAAATTAGAGTAATTTTCTTCTCTTCTAGTTTTAAACATGAATGTCTGACTGCACACAGCGCTTGATGTAAATGTCTGTGTTACTGTATCGTTAACACAAAATCACACAGCTGCCCTATATGCTAATGCGAGGGGAAGGAGGTTGCTCGTAGGTGTCCCTGAGCGTGTACGTGTGTCGGGTGGCGTGCGGCTGGGCGAGCGAGCCTGATGGTGTGGAAGGTGTTTTGGGAAACGTTAGAAATACCGAACAGCCTCACTTAGGGTCATTTGTGTGCTTTTAAAGAGGAGCTTTAGCGTGCTGGTTTATATGTATTTTAACATATAAAACATTTCTTTGCACCCATTCACTTGAGATGAAACTTCTGTTGTCAGAAATGCTATCCCAGTAACTTTCAAAGGAGTAAATATTCAAAGAAGAGTGTTGGTTACTTTTTGCCCCCCATCTTTGTAAGCTTGTCAAGACCCAAGTCCAGGCTTCTTTGTTTCCTCTGTAAAACGATGACATCTAGTGCTTAAAAATCTATTGAGCGTTTTGAACTGAGAGCACTGTAGGCAAGGGGATCGCAAATGACTTCTACAAGTGCCAGTTTTGTAAGTTCTGTCCCTAAATGTAGGTAATTAAAGCAGTCCTGCCTTCCCCAAGTGTCAGTTTTGTAAAAGAGCTAGCTGTGAGTTTAGGTAATTAAAGCATTCCTCTCTCGCATATACATTTCTTTCTTGCATTGCTTTCTTTAAATTGGCAAAGCTTACTTTAAATAGTTTCATTAAGGTGATGTAATGTCGTCTTTGAAAACCCTCTTTTAAGGGTTTGGGGATTTGTTTTAATTGTTATTAGTTTTCATTTGATACTGGCTGGTTGTACCATTCCTACAAAAGGTTCCCTCTTTGCCTGCCAGTAGCACATGGGAGCACTAGCAAAGCAATGTAAGTGTAAAGCGTGCAGTTTGTGTAGTGGAAAAACGTATGTTCAGCTTCCACCCTTCCCCATCTATGTTGTGCGGTTATACTTTGTTTCTGATGTTTCTGATTAATGTTCTGTTAATGTTTCTGATTAAAATGAGAGCTGTTCTTATTTTAAAGTAACGTTTAAACTTACCCCTTGGAGAAATGCTTTATTGTAAACTGAGTAACTAAAAATGTTGTGTTTCTCTACTGTTTAAATCCAGATGGATTAAACAGCTAAAACCAACCATTCTATTGTTGTATGAGAAGAGTAAAGATATTTTTAGAGTAATGGGATGTCCCAGGGTTTCGTGAGTCTTGGGGAAACGGAGTAGTGTGTACATGATTGAGAGTGAAATTTGGTGACTTGTAATGATTAATCAGTTAGTTTTGAAGATGAGGCAGATTTCCAAATATTTATGAACTTGAAGTTCTTATGTTTTGGTAAAGTTTTGTGAGCCAGCTTCCCCCTAACATTAGAGGAAGATGAAAGCATACAAACACCAACTGCTATGTATTTAAAAGAACAAGCAAAAATCTCTTTGTAAACTGTTACTATTTCCCCTTACTAATTAAATCTGTGTTAACATATTTCTGTATTTCAATACAGAGCTTTTTGGACTCTTGAGACTTAAACCCCATAGGAGGCCTGAGCTTAAACCTTGAAGCTGAGAACTTCTTGTAGTAGGAATGAGTAGCTGTATTTGTCAGATCTCGGGGGAAGAAAAACCTACCCAAAAACTTCAAAATTGTCACCCCATCTGCTCTTGAAGGTTTTTTGGAGAGAAAATTGTGTCCTGGTCAGGTTTCTCTTCTACCTATTCCCAGCTGGAGTCTCCAGGTTTTACAGCATCCACTGGCTGGTGGTAGCTCAAACATTTGATCTTAGTTCTACACAAAAAAAACCCAACCTAAACCCAGAAACCCCAACAACTTCATTAAGAGTAAGAACAACATAAATTTGCATCTGATATCTGTTGTTAGTTAATGAAAGACTTTGTTCTTTAATTCAGATTCACGTTGAGGCATAGTTTATGATAATGCAGACAAGGCATTATCATGCAAATGCTTTTACCGTGTAAAGACCTCTTCAAGTGTAGTCCCCAACCTCTTGTGTTTTGTGTGCTGTGGTGAACTGGGAGGGGAGATAATGTTGCTTGTCTTGATATCAGTTACTCTAGCTGGAGGCTGTTAGTCACTTTTGGAGAGCTGGATGTCAAGGACGCTACGTCTTTTCAGGAAAGAGTAATCATTTTCTGTGCAAAACTAAAACTCTCCTCAGGTGTCCTTTATCCAGAACCCAGCACTGGTTAGTGGTGGTGGGTTCTTGCATCTGGGACTTTTGGAGTCTCCTGAACTCTGCCTGTAACAACTGGTGCTGGTCAAACTCATACGCAGCTCAGCCTTTACTTAGCACTTCAGCTGGGCAGGTGGTGTGTATTGAGACCAGAATAAAACACTGAAACACCACAACTTAGAAATAGTTTCTCTGAGTTAGAGCTGTGTTTGCCAAAGCTAGAAATAGCTGGGTTAAAATTGTTTTACTGCGTTCTGTTCCATATTATAACTTAAGCAAGCCAAAAGCTGTTCCTCCAAACCAAAGCATTCTTCCCCCAGCTATTAAATATCCCAGACTGCCGAGTCTGTTTTCCTGCCTCAAAATGTGGGAGGGCAGTCTGGCTCTTCCTCTCTGCAGTCCACCACAAAGTTCATCCTTGTGAACACAGAGGAGATATGGTCCCTCTCCCCCAAAACATCCTTCACCATTTTAGGGGTGATGTCCTTCTAAGAGTTCAAGAGGAAAGAAGAGAGTGCTATTTTCTTGTAAAATGTATCAGCTTCTGATTCCTGTTCTGTGTCTTAAATGAACCCTAATCTTAAGGTAAATGTCTGTGGTTTGAAATTGTTTGCTAAAGCAACTTGAAACCTGACCCACGAAGTCTGTAAATCTTTAGTTAGAGTGCCCAGAGGCAAATAATGCCTGATTTTATTCCCCCCCCCCCAAGTAGTCAAATGTACAGATCCCGTCTGAGGGAGGGTGGGCAGTGAGCGTGTGCCTGAATGAATTGTTGGAGTGAAGCAGCAGAGCTGTAGGAAAGCACATGGAGCAACCTTGAACAGATCCACTGAAGTGGAAAATAGGTGTTGGGCCAAGTAACTCTTAATATCACAAGCTATTACAGGGCCCCTTGGGAGCTGAATTTCTTCCCCTAATTGCTGATCTAGAGTTGTTAAAGTCAGATGTTCTGAGAGCTACTAATTTCATCTGATATTGTCATCGAGAGCATCAGTCTCAGTCACAAGGAGGACCCTGTAGTCCTGTGATTGTCCCTCATGCAGGAACACTGCAGTGGAATGAAAGTCCTTACTAGTGCTAACACTGCCCAGTATTGATGGAGAGAGGTGTTTCATCATTAGGAATTCTGTAGCAAGATAAGGTTTTTGTCATTTTTGATAGGCAGCATTAGAGGAAGAGAGCTCAGCGTGTCTGGATGGCAACTAAAGATACCTCTGCTTCTCCTATCTCCCGTGGCTGTTAAATAGGTAGTGAAATAGCCTAGTTTGTCTGAATGCTGTTGTGTGTGCTAACAACCTCATTTATTATTGCATTACAGTGTGCTTTTTGGAGTCCAAAACTATCTTCCTGTGTGATTTTAAAAGTATCTGTTACATTTTGGATGTTGGAAAATTATTTAGGGGCTTTTGGTTTTGTCTTTTTCTGTGAGGGGCAAAAAAAAAAGTGTGTGTATACTCACACACACATGCACCCCCCAAGCCCCTTGCCTGCTCAGAAGATTAAAAAAGCAGATTTGCAGAGTAGCTTGGTAGAAAGAGTCAGCTTGAGGATAAAACTTGAGATCCAGGTCTACTTACTGAAATCTTTTGGTTTGAACCAACAGTACAGCAATCAAATCCAGTGAATGGTCTCTGACATGTGGTCACCAAATGTTTCTATTTGTTGAAACTGTTCGAGGTCTGCATTTGTACTGTATATTTTTATGGCTTCTGCAAATGTAGCAAGAGATCTAGCAGCGATGTTTTCCCTGTATTTGCATAGAGATCTTACCTCAGTGATTATTTTGTTTTGTTTTTCCCCCAAGCATGAATTTAATGCATACGGTCTGGTATGGCAGATGGGAGGAATAACTGTAGAGATAGAAGTCTCATTTTACCATTCAAATCCTCTTCTTGTAGATACCTTTATTTCAGGTGAACTAATGACTATGAAAAGGTTTTTCTTTGTTCTGGGTAACATATTCTCAAGCAGTGTGTAGAGAGCTAGTCAATGTCCTGGATGGTGTCAGACTGGAAAATATGTGAATGAAAAGGCAAAATCTATATATTGTGTTGCCTAAACCATGTCTAATACTGAGTAATTCTGTCAAGTCATAAAACTTGGGTGGGCTGGTTTCTGGAGAACTTCTTACAGTGCAGCTGCCAAAGTCCTGGCTCATGTCTACATAAGGGATGTATTTAACCCTCCTTTAGGTGCATGCATCAGTATTTCGTTATTGTGTGTAGATTCTTGGCAGTGATCCCTTTCATGGAGGAAATCTAAATGTATCCAATTAATATATAAATATGAATTGATACATAAATATACGTGCTGCTAAGTAAATCCTGTGGGAATGTAAATCCTAGAAATAATTCTCCACTGGCTACAGACTGTGAAAGTATTGTGGAAAAATGTCGTATGACAGGGCTAGCAATAATATTTCAGAGGGAGCGGGTGACAGTAATACTGTTTTATCTGGCTGAACATTATTCTCTGTTACTTTGTGGTTTTCTTACCTGTCCTGAGGTCTGGAAGGATCTGTGGTGTATTTGGTGATGTGTTTGAGAGAAAAATGTGACCAATTTTTGCTTGAGAGTAAAATCTATTTACTTGTTTCTGCAAGGTGGATTTATGTATTTTCAACTTAAGTCTATATTTGGATTTCTGAGATGCTCGAAGTCTGCCTTCACGCAGTCCTGTGCGATGGGCATGCATAGCTTTGAGCTGAGTTCACAGTGTAGTTTCCTTTGTGGATGGTTTCTCTTTGTAGTCTCTTTGTAGTTTTGAGGGTTGTTTTAAAATTTTTCATGAAAGCAGCATCTGCAAGCACTTTAAGAGGAACAATTAACTTGTTGACTATAGAAATGGGTATGTCTTCTATACTGGGGAAATGCATTGCAGCTTAAGGGGATCTACAGACAATTCTGACCGGACTTTTGTTTTCTTCTATTCTATACTTTGTGGTTACCAACTACAGTTAGTCATGTTACTTTTGTTCTTTTCCTCCTTTTCTTTTTTTTTTGCTTATTTTTCAAGCTGTGTCCTCATCCATTCTTCAGTTCTGTGAAGTCGTGCATTTTCTTTCTGACCATAATTTGGGGAGGAGGTGAGGTGATGATTTCCATATTTAGCATGCTCCCCCCCCCCCCTTTTTTTGGTTCCAAATTTTAAAGTTTTTAATGAGCACTTGGGTGTATTACATTAGACTGTGACCTTGCAGAGCTTTAGAAAACATTTGGGTTTTATTGTGTTGTAATAACCGGATACATTCCAGCTGTTTCTTGTACCTACCACTCCTCTTTAAAGTTCCTTTATCCACTGCTGGAGGAGGTTTTTCTTAAAACAACAACAAAAAAAACCCCCAACTTTTTCTGCTTAATGAGACTAACAAAACTCTTAACTATCATTTTTAAAATGGGCTTTCCAACTTCAGCAATTTAATGCAAAACAGCATGTGCTTTCAGACCCAATGCTTCTGCTGGTCTAAGGTGTGCTTGACACACCTAACTTACTATCCAAATTACCTTAGGAGGAGTGTTTTGGTTTTGCTGTTTTTCACATATCTGAACATGGTCAATCCAAGTGAAAATCTAACTTTAAAGGCATGTAGTGAATAAGCTACTTCAAAATAGGTTCTTTGGTTCCTCAAGCTGTGAGCTTCTGCAAACAGCTGTAAATCTAGCATTTATGAATAGTGCTAATTTTTTACTTTTCCAATGAAAAGAAAGCTGTATGGATCTGACTCACAGCGTGCTAGCTTCCAGTTGGATATTTAACTGTAGAACTTTAATTTGTGCTACACTGAATAGAGAAACTTAATTTCAATAGTGTTTTGCATTTGTGGTACAAACCATCTGGGATTATCTTAGAAGGGCATGAGGTTTATAAGACTTGCTTTAGTTTTTTTTTTGCCAGTGCTGGGTGTGTTGGCACATTTTTTTTGCACAAGCTCATGTGAAAGTCCTAACTTTTGTTTCTGGACGTGGTTCATCTTTCAGTCAATGCTATTAGAAAAGAAACCGGATACACTGATTTTGGGAAGTAGTTATTACTGCGTTGGCCAAAAAATGTCAAAATCATTGTCATGTAACACAACTTTAAAGGAATATCTAGGTTAGGATCAATTCAACTAGTACAGGCAGTAAAACTGTTGGTTGAGCCAAACTGTGCTCCTAGGATAGGTTCCATGATGATGTGGTTTTGTGTTAATGCCAGGAGGTTATCACAGCAAGCCATCATTGAAACTTTTGTGCTCGGCATGTGCTTCTCCTACCTCCTTTTGTGGCGTTTGTCTGACCCTCCAGTGATTTGGCTTAGGGCATTCATCTGATGATGGGGACTCGGCCTGTTTTGTGGTTATTTGGTATCGCTTGGCTCCAGGGAGGTGAGATGGGCACCAGTACTCATGCCAGGGAAGATGTGGTGTTGGCGGAGTTGGCCTTTTGGTGGCAGCTTGCTGTTGGTTTGAAGCTGAGCTAATGGGATGAAGAGAGTCAGGCACCTGAATTTAGAGAAGCCATCACTTTCCCTGGAGGCTTCTCAAGTCACCTGCTTCTGCTCATTGTGTGTGTCTCTTCCTTATGTGACTCGAGAGCTGTTTGCTAGGTGCCTGGGGTCGAGGTATAAGCTAGACACCTGAATTAGGGAGACTGGCTTCCAGCCATAAATAACTTCTTCAGGATGAATTTCATAAGTCTTATACAGTTAGAGCTGTTTTAAATAGAAACTCTGCCAGGAGTTTCTAGGCCAAAGCATTTGGAAGTATTTGATATGCTTACACACTGACTTCCACTATGGCAGAAGTAGCCCTTGAATCTTTCTGGGGTTTCATTGGTTGGGAGATGGTCCTTCAGAGGTGTTGGGCCATCTGGCCCAGCAGTTTTGCAGTGATCATCACCTGCCCTTCAGGGGTGCAATCTAATCCCAGATCTAATCTCCAGTGTTATTTGCAAATTCTTTCCTGGAAGTACTTTATAGGCCCAGCTCTTTGTTATTTATTTATTATTTTTTTCCTTCAGGAAGGAATTTGAAAAATCTAGCTCATGGAGTTTGATCTGAGACTTTCTATGTAGTCAAATGACCATGTCAGCCAGTAAATCACGATGTGATAAAGAATGGAAGCAAATGAAGCCAGATGTCAAAGTGACTGTAGAAAAGAGGAAGAAAAATTAAGATCCAGGTTTGACACTACAGGGTTGGGGGGGGTTGTAGCAACAGCTGTTGCACTCCCTTGAAATGTTTCTTTGGATACTCTTTTGGGTTAGGTGAAGCTGGGGACAAAGCTAAGCATTGCTGCATTTCCACTGTAGGAAAAACCTATTTTCTTCTTTGTGTCACCATGCTGTTTGCCTAAACAGTACCACTGACAAAATGCAATTTTTTGATGCACCTGAAAATGTAATCCCAAGTAAAAATGGGCTGGAAATTTGATTCTGGGTTCTTTTGCAAATAGAAGGGATTGTAACAAAGGGACATTGACTGTCCTAACTGATTACAAAGGTCTCATCTTTGCTTTTTTTTTTTTTTTTTTTTTTTTTTTTAATGTCACGTGGGCTTCCTTGTTGCGAGTTCTTGACATTCAATAAAAATGTTGCATGGAGTTGTTCTTATTTGGACTGAATGAAAATGGGGTGAAGATGAAGGCATGAGCTCCAGGTACAGATGGATATCTTTCACAGTCATTTGCCTGATGCTGTGGAGGGAAAAACCCCCTGATATAATAAACATCAACTCGATGATTATTCAGGAGGGTATTGCTTCACAACTATGAGTCTTACGTGTCAATGAATTTTTTCAAAGACAAATCCCCATTAAAATGCACAGACTGGGTTCCTCACTAATGACCTAGCATGCATCTGATAAAATCCAAAAGCCCTCTGTGACGTTGGGGTTGGTCTTGCAGACATAGACTGCAATCTCATTTGAGAGCATCGTTAAAGGCTCCAGGAAGTTCTGCATGTCAGTTGTCAGTGGATAGAGTTGGGAGCTGTGTGCTGTGGAGAAATGACAGAGGAGAGAGGCTTGGAAAGGGGAGAAATGTGCACCTAAGGTTATTTGTAAATAGCTACCTTTTCTGTTCTTACTGGAGTGGATTTCTTACCTCGTAAGTATTTAAATCATGAAATTTTGTAGAACAACTGGCTTTTTAGATCTGTTTTTTTTTTTTTTCATTTGTTTTGCATTTTGCACATTTGAAATATTGGGGAATACAGCCTCAGACTGTTCTAAATTTCTGAATGTGTTATTGCACTTATTTTAGTATTTTTCACTTATATATTTGTAAAATCAGTATCTCATCTGCTTTACCTACCAAGGGCCATGGAAACCTACTGTTAGACCGGACTGAAAAATGTGTATATGTGTGTACCTATGGTTTCTTTTCTGTCTCCTTCCCTTTCTTACCTCCCCAGCTGGAAATTTCTAAAATATATACCTTTTTGGGTTTTGTAGTGTGGCAACTAAAATCTTGTGGCATTCTTTTTTCTGGTGTAATCTTTTATCTTTCCTTGTGAAATCTGTATACCCTTGAAAATTACAGTAAAAGGTGAATGTTCTTTTCCTAACCCTATTTGGATATACTGTAATTAAGAAGAATAATGCTATTAAGTCATGTCTGTTTCTCAATATAAGAGTTAATCTTGTCAGAACACAAAATACTTAACGTGCACATTTCGACAACAAATTTTGTTCTTTGCATGCGGGCAACTCTCTTGCAAGAACAGTATCTACTGGTCATGGTAACGAAGTGTAAGGTTGGAGCAGCATTTTCCAGTGTCTAAGCAGACGTGGTCGGGAGGCTGGCAGTAATTTGGTTTCCTGTGTCTGGTGCATAGATGGTTTAGATGCGATCCAGCCGTGCAGATTTCCAGTGGTGACTCATCTGATTGTTTTCTCTTTCCTCTGTGATCAGCTGAGGAGACAGGATAGAAGAGGGTGTCTCTAAGGCAGCAGAAGATATCTCTAATGTCACGCTACCTTTCAGATACACAGAAAGGATATTGGTGTGTCTCAGCTGTTTTTAAAGGTATGCCAGCCTTCCTCACCTCTGTCTTGTTTTTTTATTTCCTTAGAGTGTTATCCCTAACCCAGCTGCACTGTGGCTGTAGGTCGGCCACATCTTAGCTTTATTCTTGTGTTATTGTGCAGTCTGGGAATAGATGAACCTGGTGCAGGCTCAGTTTAACAGACATTGCTCCTGGGGGGAGCATATGGAGAAGAGATCTGGATCTCCAGATCCTTGTCATCCCAATAGGTAGATGTGACATGCACCAGTTTTATCATTTTTTTATCTACTGATGCATACAATGTTGTTTAGATTGCACATAGTGGTTTAAATTTTTGACATGCAGATTAAGACTTTTAAATGCTTTGGCTGTGTCTACCTACCTCATGTAGGCTGAGAATTTGGTACAGTGTAGCTGCTGTCACACAGAAATCATTGTCAGCCAGTTTAGGTCTGGCAGGAATACCCACGTATTTTACGATGTTATGCAACATAAACATCCTTTGAGATAAGGATGCTATGGCTTAATTACAGCCCAACACAGCTTATAGTTTTCTTCATCTATTTATTTGGTGGGAGAAGTTTTAAAGTATGAAAGTTGCTTCTATATAACTTCTTTTATCTGTTAGGAAGACTGTTTCCCAGAGTACTCATAATACATAGGTTCCTCAACTATTGTAAATGTGTAATGGCTGTTCATCTTGAAGAGCTTGACAGTTACAGAATGCAACAACCTTACCACAAGAAGTGTCTGTCAGAGAAGCTTCTATTGAGAAGGCTGCTTTAAATCCTCTCGTGTTTAGGGGTAGGTATGTGGATTTTGTATGCCCCTTTCTTTCCTGTATGAGATGTGTAATACTGTGATGTAAGAATTAGTCTCTGTGTAAATGTTAACATTATATATCCCCTCCTATCTACTTTTCAAAATAGTTTTAATCCTGTGATTCAGAAGAGAAATAGGTAACATAAGGGAGGTGCAGATAAAAATTCATCCTGTGCTTGGGACCAGTCTGATGGGCAGCATAGTGTATTGAGGACCTTTGCATCCAATGAGGAGGACTGGGGATTGAATGTTACTGTAGCATCAGCAATCAGGTACCAAATATTGTTGCACAATACAGATATGATGGTGTCATGTTCCTCAACTCAATAAAAGAAGTTTTGGCCATCTTCGAAGCTTCCATGAGCAGCTCCTGTTTACTGGTTCAGTTTAAATGATCGTCTCTTTTTTTTTTTTTTTTTTTTTTTTTAGCATAGATTTTATGGCCATGAAGCTTTCTGGTTTTCTGCCGAGAAAAATCTGGTTTTAATCTTGAATTCTAAGCTGTGTTTTTTTGGGAGGCGCTCAGAAGTAGGCATGAGTCTTCAGGATGATCTAAAAATTTGATTGTTTCCTGGATATAAGTGCCAGGACACTTTCTACTTAACACTGAATTTGACCAGGGTCTGTTTGCAATAACTCCCAGTGGTCATTAAAATATCACCTCTGCTGCTGCTATTTCATTTCTACATAGAATTAAACTGACATCGGGTTTTTTGCAATATTTACATAGTGAACTTCCCTCAGTTTAACTTTTGAGCATAATTAGGCTACAGTACTGTCATGAAAACACAGTTTTGGTTAAACACAACAATGAAATAAGGTCTTTAATGTCTTCCGGAACATCGTATAAGCACTGTTAAATCCCAGTTGTCAGGCTGGAGTTGTGAAAAAAAATCTCTGAAGCAGTATCTAATTTCAGGGAGAGAGTTCTCCAGCAGTCAGAAAATTGGTATAATGCTATTTTAGACCCTGAAGCCCCTTGCTTCTATTTATATATATAGTGTCAATGGGTGCTTGTTGAGATACCACTTGCTGTGGTCTCAGACGATGGGGAAACTGCTGCACAGAGCAAATGAGCAGCTCATGTTCTCCCTCTGCATGGATTCATTACTCTAACCAAGTTACTCGCATATATGCAGTCTGGAAATACTAGAGGTCTTTGATCTTTAAAACTTAATGTTTGAAAATGTAAATGATGCACTTCTTTGATCTGCTTCTTAAGTTAAATGGTAATTGTGAAAATTACATTAGGCAGCTTTCCACTTAAAGGTTTGTACTTTTCATTTCACACTACATTAATTTTAAGCTGTATGTCTTTGCTGGTTTTTCATCAGAAAATTCTGGTAATGGGGAGATCCTTATATTTCTGCATGGCCTAATCATCAGCAGTGTGTGTATTTAGTGATTAGACCTTAACGCAGTTCCTATAACGCTGACACTGGGGATTGTCAGTTTTGACTGTCTTACCTGTGTATTTATGACTAGGGTAATAGGAATTGTTAAGGCTGACCAGTAAAAAACTAAGAGTTGGAGCTGTGTGTGCCCTGGGTGGGAGGCTCTGACTTGTTCACTTAAGGTGTCAGGAAATGCTTGGGCACATGCTCCATTGCAGTCTGGTGATGTGACCTCCCAGCATATGCTGATAGCAAAGTTGCTATCTGTGTCCTTCTGTGGTACTGGACTATTTGCTCTTGCCTTTCCAAATTACTGTCATCTTCTGATCAAAAAACTACCGGTTAAGTAAGGGCTCCTAAAACATTGATGAAGCTCATGCCAAGTTCAGTCTTTTCCTTACATCAGCTTTCTAGCACATAGTGGATTTGTCTATTTATTTACAGTAAATTATGATAAAGACCTCTCTGCCTTTGTCCTGTTTTCTTCTGAAAACAGCCTTTGAAGTCTGAGGGCCACATCAAACTGCCAACTGGTAACCCGCACGGTTATTCAGAATCTTATCCACATGTAATAGGTTCTTTTAAACTCCTGTTGGTTTAATGCCAACTAAAAATCAGCTGCTAAACTTAAATGAAATTGTTAATTACCCTCTTAGTAAAATCACTTTGTGTACTTACTTTTCAGTTATTAATATTTGCTTAACTACACAGAGAT
The DNA here is from genome assembly GCF_003259725.1 of Athene cunicularia. Taxonomy (NCBI): domain Eukaryota; kingdom Metazoa; phylum Chordata; class Aves; order Strigiformes; family Strigidae; genus Athene; species Athene cunicularia. Next base: position 43,853,429 of record NW_020799091.1, read on the forward strand.
CAAGTTGGGGGGGGGGAAGGTTCAAGATGGCTAGTACTGAATGTCTGCCACAACAGCTTTAAGATGTATTCATGGCTGGAGGAGGTTTTCTGTGGGTTGTTTGGTTTGGGTTGGGTTTTTTTAGAGCAGGTAAAGATTCTTTGTTCCAGATCAAAGAACAATCTATGGAGTGGGATTTTATCTGTTTCGAATGTGTGGACCTTCTGCTTAACTAGTGCTACGGTCCCAAAATTTGTCTTGCTTCCTGTCTCCTGTTGATTTCCTTTAGTGATGTTTGTATTAAGTTCAGCATCATGCTGAATTACCATATTGCTGCTTTTTGCTAATTTCCATTTGTATGTGTGCTGGTAGATTTGAGCATTCATCTCCAGTAATTTGCATAGGATGTTAAACAATCTGATTGCTTTAGTGGCACCCATCAGAGTTAGGAAATTGCCCAGCTGAGGTAAACAGGAACATCTCAACTCAGATCTGCTACAGCAGCCTGTCTGTGTATTTGAACTTTTTTTTCTTCAAGCACAAAACAGAGAGAAGATATTTCCAACTGGGGATAAAACCAGTTGCCAGAGAAAAGAAATTATTTAGCTTGGGTTTCAGTGCTTCAGTGTGATACTTTCCTCACTAAAATTTCTTTTAGGTGGTTAAAGACTTAAAACTTCCAGATAACTGTTCAAAATAAAAATTATCTCTGTTAGATTTTTTTTGTTTTAGAGTTACCAATTGGATGCTTAATTTTTACTTCTCTTTGTCTAAGTGTGGAGGATTCTAGAGCATCCTTTCTCAAAACTTTTCTTCCCCAATATGTTCCCCAGTATGTGAATTTCTGTTCCCCAATACGTGAAATTAAAATTTTCTGATAAAAATGTCTGGATTGGGGACAGAGGGCACCACAGGAGCCCTCTGTCCTCTCCTGCTGTGAGGACAGAGACCACCACCAAAGAGGAGCCAGCCAGGAGTGGGACCATGCAGCAGGACCATTCATTGCCACTTGCGAATTTTCATTCTCTCTTGTTACCCAGGTCTCAGAGTTGTGTCAGTATAGACACTACTTATTTTTTTTCCTTCTCCTTGAAGCCTAGTATGACAGTCCTGTGGCTCAAAGTAGAGCTTGGTTGAACAGTAAAGTACCATTTTAAAGCTGTTACTTTAAAATATTAGGTCATGCCAAACTTTTTTTACTGTTCCTTCATAGTGATTAAACTAATTTAAAGTCAAGTTAGAGCAAGTCATTAATTAAAGTAAGGAATTTCTGAAGTCCAGATTTTTTTTCTCAAACTTGAAAAACTTGAAACAAGTGTACTCCATAGTACCTTAAGAGCAGGTAACTTGTATTTCCTGGTGAATGATGTTGCCAGTTTTAAACCCCTCTTACTGCTCCTTTAAGGCAAGCCCAGAACTAAATAAAATAAAATCAGACCTTAAGCTTCAGACCAAAGCTTTGACTTTGAATGAATTGCTCAGGATGAAAAGAGATGTGGTAGGTGTGTTCTGTTTCATGGATTTAAAAAGCAAACAAACAGAAGGTTGTGTCTGCTGCCCCATCCAGAGCAGTTTGCTGTCAGGAGAGCTTCTCTTCTAGAGCCAAACTTTCATAAACCTTGTGGAGCTCCCTGCTTTTCCCTTATAATTTAATTTTTAACTTTGTTTGGGGAGTCTTATGACCTCTTAAGAGTTTAGGGCTTTTCCAGAGACCAGAGCTAGAGAGCTGCCGCAGTTCTGTAACCCTTCATGCAGCCCCCTGTGATGGAGCACAGGGACTTGCTATTTCCCATAAAACTCAATGGGAATCTGATAGTACAAGTCTCTTCCCTCCTAAAGGTGTGATGCTGATATTAAATACAGGACTCTCCTGTAAGAAAAACAGATACTTAAACAGCATTATGCTTAATCATATTACTCTTTTCCTTCTCTCCTACTGATGCTCTAGGGGAAAGGCTTGAAAGTGACATCTCAAGCTAAACTTGCTCCTCAGGGGCTTCATTACCAGCAGGAATGTAGGTACTTGTTTGGAATCTAAGGAAACTGAAAGGAACAAGCTTTAGCCTTAAAAAAAATATGTTGTTCTTGTCTTCCAGTCAGTATATATCACACATGTCTTCCTTTTGAATTTTATGATAAATGGTATATGCTGGGTTTTGTCATTAGATCTTGAATTGGTGTTTAAATTAAATGCTAGTAGTCCGTTCAAATGGGCTTAAACAGGCTTTACTTTGTTTTAGTTCTCTAGAGCTAATAATTTACAAATTGCTGAGCTAAGGGGCACAAATAAATGACATTCCAGCATCTTAAAATAGCCTTCACTATGTCATACTGATAAAATGTGTATTCAGCATTCAGATGCTATGAATTTCACAAATATTTCATTTATGTGAAAAAATAGACTCAAGATGCAGAACAAGGTTGAGTTGATGTTTTGTCAGTTATTTTCTGTTAATCTGAACACTTCTGTAGTTTTTTTTTGACAGTAGGACAAAAATCTTTACAATGTTTCCAAAATTACTTAACTTCAAGAACTACAAAGAATTGTATTCCATAGTATTTTTCACATGTAGTATTTCTTTTTTTTTTCTTTTTACCAGAAATGTTGTTATCACAAGTTTGCTCACAAAAGCTTTCCTTAGCCAACAAAACACTTACAGCTTAATCCAGTTTCACTTTGTGCAAAGTTTTCAGATGTGATTAAAATAACGTCTTTCATGGCAGTATATGGTGACTTCCCAAAGATTCAGAAGATATTTTGCAGGGGTTCTCAACTTGCTGTTACAGTGTTCATAAGGGAAATCTTTAATTCTAGAATAAGTTGTTTTCAAATAGAGTTGAATATATTTTTCAGAATTGTTTTGTTGTAGCCATTTTTTGTTTTGAGAAAAAGTGTTTTGGGTAGTTACATTGTAGACTTACTCCTGCATGTAGGCAAGAATGTTAACAAGCTTTTTGTTGGTTTTGTAGGACATTGCTTAATTCTGTTTCTTCAAAGCCATTGAATGAAAGCTGGGCCATTCACTTTATTGATGCCCCCAAATCCATCCTTTGATCACTATTGATAAATCTAATACACAGCCTGACAGTCACTTTTCATAGACATATTTTTTGACAGAGACACATACCGTTATGAATTTGAAGTGTATGTAGCTTTGACTTCTATGAATCTTTGTCTTAACAAAACCTTGGAGGGCTACCTCTGTTCTACCAGCTTTTGACTTTCATACTAGAGTTTTATTTAAGATTCTTGTGCCAACTGCCATTACCATGAAATGTTTGGTCAGCAGGCCTTGGGGTTGTCTCAGCTTGCCAGGTTTTTGTGATGCCTCCCTGAAATCAGTGGTAACATTGCACAGGACTGCTGGAAGCAGCAGTGGAACTGGAATTATCCAGATTCGCACCTTCTCCGTCACTAGGTATAGACAAAGGTAAGAGATCAAGGTGTAGCGAAAGTCAAGTCCCCGCTGCTGACCTGAGACAGGGTTATGCAAGGGCTGTGCTGGATGCTGTCAGTGCACCCTGGAGGGGATGGGGCAAATAACAAAAGTGGCTGTTCTCATCTTTCCACACCCCTCTTTCTCAAATTCAGACACAAACAGCACATCTTTCAGGGTTCTCTGGTTTTGTCCTGTATTACTTTTGTTCCTTCCTCTGGCAGCAAGGCTGTGTAGGGTTTGGATCTTCTTCCTTGAGGTGGCAAAAACTTTTTTTTTTTTTTTTCAAGTATTTGTGTCTTAAAATGACTCCTTGAGCAGGTGGATTCATATAGCAACTGTGACCAGAAGCTATGTAATGAAGTCCAGACCTGCTTTTACTTTGAATGTTCCCTTCCAAAATATATGTTTCTGTTACTTTTTCTTATGTGGTTTCTGGAGGTTCTTCAAAGAAAACATTGCAGTAGCTGTAGATATTCTCTCCACTGGTACCTGCCCCATTCACACATAACTATGTCATTGGAGGTGCCCAGGAGGAGCCCTTTGTCCTTCAGAGCTTGTAGGACAGTCATTTTTATTAGATCAAGACAATCCTTCATCAAGGAATGGAAAAAACAGATTTTTGTTGTTGTCTGACACCGTTACATAATCTCTGTGGAAATATAGAAAATGCCAATGGTGCATAGGAATCCTCAGCACCACCATTTTGTACTCTCCCATCTTTCTGCAGGCATCTCCAGTGGTTCCAGGGCAGCAGGCCACTAGAGGAGCACAGTTGGACCACCAAGAGCTTCTCTAAGCAATGTAACACTAATAAACTTGCACATAAAGACTAGTAAGTTCCTTCTTCTCTACCCCCAGCAAGTGATGAGAATCAAAAGGCCATAGAGAGGAATTTATTTTGGGAACAGAATTCATTAGAGAGAATAAATGGGATGCAACCAGTACCTTAGACTTTAAATTGTAATAAATCATAATTACCTATGCAACTTTTACCATAACGCTAGAGTTATAGAGTCTGGTGTTTGAGTTATATATGATAGTGTAAGTGCCACTTAAACTGTGTATATTCAAAGCTGATAATTTCCTGATCTGAGTAATTATAGTTACTTGAGGGGGGAGTACTTGTGTCTGTCTCCCCACCATGGGTATAGGGTTTTTCTTTTTTTGCTGTTTTAACAATGTCAGGTCATAGTAGGCATTATAGATATCAATTTCTGACTTGACACTTAAAACTATGCATCCTAAAATAAACTGATTTATTTGTAGACCTTTTTGCGTATAGGTTGCTATGTGTTTTGAGCAGTTGCTGTGAAGTACCTCATTTCCAAAACACCACCAAAACTCCCCCTGAAACTGACTTTGTTCTGTCTTATGCCCTAAATCCTGCAGATGCATACATGCTTAACTAAGAATTTTCTCTTGGTTTGGTATTCAGATGATGAGGCTGAATGAGTAATAAGCTCTTTCATGTGGAAATGGCATATATAGCTGGAAGGAGCTCAGAGGTCACGTAGTTCATGACTACTCTCTTGTAAGACTGGATATTCTTATACCTAGACCATTCCTGACATATAAAGAGATAGATAGATAGATATATATATTTTTTTTTTTAACCTTTTAAAAACTGGCAAACTGGTCTACAGTACATAACTTTTCTTCCCTAATAATGTGACAATCTTCTTTGCTGCAAATTAAATAAATTAGTACAACTTTTGCTTTGATAAACTTGGAAAGGAAGCATTTCCTCTCAGTCTCATTTCTTCTTTATAATAACTGCTCCTCATACTCTTAAGCCTCTTCTCTGTCTTGCCTTGAAGTGCAATACATGCAATAGCATGTACCAAACTAATAGTAGGACAACTACTGCACCAATACAAACTGGTAAATAACCACTTAATGCAGTGGCATTGTGTAAAAGAGTGTAGGGGTGACTGACTACAAACTGAGGTTGTGTCTGCTGCCCCATCCAGAGCAGTTTGCTGTCAGGAGAGCTTCTCTTCTAGAGCCAAACTTTCATAAACCTTGTGGAGCTCCCTGCTTTTCCCTTATAATTTAATTTTTAACTTTGTTTGGGGAGTCTTATGACCTCTTAAGAGTTTAGGGCTTTTCCAGAGACCAGAGCTAGAGAGCTGCCGCAGTTCTGTAACCCTTCATGCAGCCCCCTGTGATGGAGCACAGGGACTTGCTATTTCCCATAAAAC
>NW_020799091.1:43859098-43892587 GCF_003259725.1 Athene cunicularia
TTTTAAAAAAAAAAAAAAAAAAAGCCAAACAAACAAAAAAACCCCAAACCAAAACCCACTGTTTTGAGATGTACAGGAATATTTTTGTCTTTAGTTGCACGGTTTTAAGAATAAGATTTTGTAACTAGCTTTGCTGAATTTTCTCTTGCTGAACTTTACACCAGTGGTCTAATTTAGGATGGGAACAGTGAATTCTCATCTCCCTCTGTAATGCTCATGCATCTCAGTTTGGGTTGATAAATAATGTGTTTGTAGTCTGTCACCTAGTTCTGTAAAGAACACACCAGAGAGTCCTGGAATTTGAAATAACTTCTCTTGAGTTCAGTTTAGTACCTTACCCCAGTCTCTGTTGCACTTTAGAAACCTGTTCTTTACATGTGTGATCTTCCTACCGTCACATAATGGCCTTTTAATCACCTTACTTAGACTGTCTGTCTTTAAATAAAATAGCAAGGCTTTTTGCCAGTTGCATAACTTAAGCCTACTTGTAGCCCACTTACTGCTTTTTTTCCTTGTGTATCGGAGTGGTTACCTTGCCAAAGCAGGAAAGAAAATATTATTTATACATTACTTTTCAAACCAAAGTGTTAACTTCCTTGCAGACAACTGTGGCTTGGTGGTGGTGGTGAATCAGCAATATTTAATATCCTTCTAGAAACTAAAGTTGGAGAGAATAGTCTAAATGTTTTTCTGACTCTTATTCTGGTTTCTTCCCATGTTGTCACACATCTAAAGGGATCTTTATTTTTAATTTTTCAGTCAGTGAGACCTTTCCAGACCTTTAAGTTGAAGATAATTGCTAATGGCTTAGAGCATGCTCTAGAACACTGAGTAACTTTTAATTAAGCAAATTCTTCCAGGCTTTGCAATCTTCAACACTTTTCTTCTATTCTCAGTTGTTGTTTTCCCAGTCCCATGCTTCTCTGAAGAATCTGACAGCTCTTTAACTGAAGATAGCCATCTTGTCATTAACTATTTATTTCCCTTCATCATATTCAATCTGCCCATCTTTTTGCTTCTAGCATGGCCACGGAATTTCTTTTACATTTTGTCTTTAGTTACTTTTTCACTTTAACTTGCCTGACTCTTTTTATTATGCTGGGTTTGAATTTTGTTCACTTCTGGTTTTGCTAATGGGTTTCTCAGAGTGTTCATGTTCAATCATACTACTGTTTGGTTTAGGCTATTCAGTTTCTCATCGCGTTTTTGATAGAATACAAAATTCAGCTAAACGTGGTGCTATATTGATTTGATTGAACACCTACCAGAATCTGCAATAGCCTTTAAAACAATAAAGTTTTGAGCCCACTTGCAAGGGGCTGCTGGTTAGTCTCTATACATAGACAGCAGAACTGAGGTTTTCTCCTTATATCATGCAAAACTGGTGTCTCTATTAATAAAGTTTTTGAGTGGGAAACTGAGCTGTCTTGACGTGACTTATTTAAAATAGTTCCATATATTAAAGTATCAACTGTAATGGTAAAACCTTCAGGACACTCGTGGTAGTTTTTGCAACCTGTTGCTTGGCATCCTTGGTGACAGTCTAAGTACTTTTTACTGGAGTTGCAGTAACATTCGGGGGGGCCCTTTCTGGTTTAGTTTCCAGCAGATAGTGGTTGCAACTGAAGGCAGAAGAAAACGTGAGGATGGTTATTGTAACGGGGTGTGTGTGTCTAAGCTAACAGTCTGTCCCCTGGACATCTGTGCAATGGAGTAAGGTCCTGTGCTGAGTTTTAATGACTGTTTGTTTTGTAATTACAGCTGAGGATCCTTTAAGATTCAGTGATTTAGTCATATGAAGCTGTTGCATTTCCTGCTTTTAGTCCAGTAAAGGTGTTACAGCAAATTTCCATATGTTTGTCCCAGCAGAAGCAAAATCTTCAGTGATTAAAATAAATAAATTGCTTAACTATATACATGAAGGTGAAAATAAAGTAGTTGCATGCAGAACAATAAAAAAAAAAAAAACAAAACCAAAACACTGTTGCTGGTAAAGAATACAGGTGTTGGTGTAAACAGACTTTTTCAGAAAAAAATTGCTAAACAACTGAACAAGACTTATTTCTGACTTGTAGCTCTAAAAGAGGTAGGCTCTTGGCATAAGGGTGAACTTGCTGATTTGAGATTAGGGTCTCTTTTCTAATTAAACATGAGGATAAAAAGAGCATTTGGTGCTAAAACGCTCATTGGGCACTGTTCTGCTGTCTTGCGGTTCCTTAGTCAAAGGTGTTATCCGACTGGGAGATACAGTCTTAAATTCATACTGCTTGTAAATATTTGATCAAATAGTTTATCATCTCCCAAGCCATGGGAAATCAGCAAGTCTGGCAGAAATAACGCAAGCTGTAGGTGTAGTTTTATTTTGAAGTGTGTCAGGTGTTATGATGGGAGAGGAAGAGCAAAGGATCTGTGGTAAGTATGGTAAAGGTCCATGCCATAATCTTCAAGATTAAGGTCTGAGAGCAGATTCCTTATTCAGGAGGGAAAGAGAAGTTTAGAAGTAGAGCATCATGATGGATACTCCCTTGTTTCTTCTTTTCCCCTCTGAGTGTACCTATCACTTAAAGTGGTGTTTTGCTGCCTTCAAAACCTTTCCAGCCAATATAGGCATAATTCATTCAGATTTACGCTTTCACTGATGTTTACGTATGGGATAAATAGAATATAATTGATTTACTAACCAGTACTGTCAAAATTCAGTATAGAGGCCTAGACTTGGACACAATTAAGAGACTTTACTAGTCTACTGTAGTGAAAATGCAACTTTAAACAAATTAATAAAAAAGTGCGGCCTAAAACTGGTTGTCTGAATAGTTTCAGATTAGAAATAGTCTGTATATTGGTGTGCTTGGTGGTTTTGCTGGTATCTGTTATAAAAAGCTGTCACAGTTTAAACCAGCTGGCGGCCAAACCCCATGCAGCTGCTCACTCACCCTCCCCCACCCCTGGAAGTGGGGGAGAAAGTTGGAGGGGTAAAGGGTAAGGAGAGTTTTAGGTTGAGATAAAACCAATTTCATAACTGAAATAAAATTTAAATAATGTAATACTAATAATAGAAAATACAAATGAGTAATGCACAATGTGATTGCTCATCACTCACTGACTGATGCCCAGCCTGTTCCTGGCTAGCGATCCCAGAGAAGAGAGAATCCTAAAACCACAGTCCTGGAAGTGACAGAAAGCTTCTCAATCAACCCTCATCTACATACTGAGCGTGACGTTACATGGTATGGAATATTCCATTGGCTAATTCCATTGATCTGGCTCTGGGCCCTCCCAGCTTCTTGTGTACCTGCACAGTGGCAGGACATGAGAAGTTGGTAAGTCCTTGATTTCTTAGCAACAACTGAAAACATCAAAACATTATCAACATTATTCTTATATCAAAACACAATACTATTATACCTTCTAAGAAGGAAAAAAAAAAAACCTATCCCAGCCGAAGCCAGGACAGCATCCACTCCCTATTTCATAGCATTTAGGTTATGCTCAGGTTCTGTGTTTTCCAATACATTTTAATTAATCACCATCTTTTTTCCTGGTTTTTGATACATACTCACAGTATCTCTTAAGTGTGTGGGTCATCCCTCCAAAGTGTGTAGTGAGTTAATTTAATCCATAATTTTGGGTTCCATCTGTCATGACAGTGGAGTGGGTGTTGTTGGATGCAGCAGCAGGACACTGTGTAGTCTCTGTTGTGTGCTCATAGCTGGTGTATCTGGCATGGTCCATGCTCATGGTCTGCAGGTTGAAGATGTTTATCTCGAGAAAGTTTCTGGTCACCAGTTGCTGAAACTAGTTCCTTTTTCATTAACCTCGCTGATTTTTAATATGGTGCTATTATTATAATATATATCAACCATAATGATAATGATATGCAACGTCAGGGTTATTTTGCAATTAGCTTCATAAAATTAAATTCATCAGCTATTTTCACCCCAAATCAAATTCCTTTGAGGCACACATCAGACTTCCCTATCCTTCTGCATTACCCAACAGGTTCACCGAAGTCCTTGGTCTAAAGTGCATTCTCAGAGAAAGATTATACTGGGATGGTTTGGTAGCATATGTAGAGTTCAGATGCTAAAAGAATAGATTATGTGTATTTATGTAATAGTCAAATATGCAGCTTATTATAAATGACAGGATGATAGAAACATGAGGGGAAAGAAAAGCTTAGGCACTTTTTTTTTCTCTGTTTCATGGTATAAAATAAAAGTGATTTTTCCCATCATTTCTTTACCCTGGATAATTGCAGATATTGACAGTTCTTATTCAGCTGAAGACACTGTTTTAAAGAATAAAATGATTGTCAAAATAAATTCCACTTTATAACAGCAGAGGTCAGAATATGGCAGGAGAAATGTGAGATCAGTTTTGCACTGACACCCAGATTCTGTGTGAATTCGCACCCGATATCAATGCAGGTGCTCAAACGGAGGCCCCACTCTTGGATGACACTGGCTGGCATAAGATATATAAGTGTTTAATAGCATATTCCTGCTTACATGCCTTAGTTAAAAATGCATTATATATAGTTAACACTTTGGTCAACACAAGCTGGACTTACATCCAGCTTTCTCTGGATAATTCCCTATCTTACTGTATATTACAAAAAAAGAAATCTTTAAGCAAGCAAATATTTTTTTAAAATGGCATATGAGGGCAGGAGGAAGTGGTGGGTGATGTTTCTCCTTTCTGTAATGATTTCTGGTGCAAAACAAGAGAACTGTTTGTGAAAAGACATGTTGCTCTCCCTATCTGTGTTTTTTACCATTTAATTATAGAGAAGGCTAGAATTCCTCTAGTCTAAATATGAGAGTATTGGTATCCTCCCTCTCCACCCTGCGCACGTGCTGACATACTTGGTACAGGTCACTGTCAGACCAAGGATGCTGGGAAAGATGGACAACTAGTTTAACTCAATGGGATAATACCTTTGTTAGTCTGTAAACATTGTGCAAGTGGTGTCTGAATGCTTCAAGCTCAAATTACATGCTACTTTTTGTTCTAACAGATAATATTTAAGAGGATGTGTCTGATAAAATGCATAATTTTGTGATGCATCCCCCAAAAATGACACCTTGCATCAGAAATAACAGCAATGATACAAAGTACCATTCCTTTATCTCTGGAATTTTGAATTTAAAAAAGCCCAAAGACATCATTCTGCTTTGATAAAGCAGTGACTTAATGTTAAAAGCACTTCCCAGTTTTGTTTTTGTTATGGTAGGAAAAGTGTCTTCAACTGCTCTCTTGAGTTGTAAATAAAATGGTAAAAATTTTGATATAGAAATGGTAATCATGTACCAGATCAAGCAGCAGAAATCGGCATAACTTCATGCAATATGTATGCAGGAAACTGTTTAAATTGGGGGCAGTCTATGCTTTGTCTCAGTTGCTAGGCAAAACTTCAGACATTCTTGAAGTCCACATGCCCTGGAAGGCAGCTGGTCATAGAAACCATTGTGGCTCGAACCTGAAATGCTTGAGGCATCTTGCCTATGGTAGAAGATGATCTCAGTCTTCCAGGACATAGATATTCTCTCTGTGAAAAACTGTATGGATTACTGATAATATTTCTCCGTTTAATGCACTGTTATTTTTAAAGACAAAAATAAGTTAAACTAGAGACAAAAAATGCCCAAAGTACATGCATCTTTTTATAATTCAAAAGAGCATCTTTTCTGTGGTTACAAGGTACAAGCATCATCCTGATGAATGAATGGAACAGAGTTGTCTTCCAAGATTGTTTTTACTGCTCTCTCGACAGAATATTTTCTGGTGCAGTTTGCCTGCTTGCATCTCATTTTTTTTCTTGTATGTATTCTGTGGGGCTTTTAATAACTGTGGCTCTATCATTAGCGGAGGTTATGTGAATAAATGTGAACCAGCCCACTACAAGTTGGAACCTTTCTGTTTTTTCTACACAGGAGTTAAGGTCAGTGTCTCTCTCTGAGAAAGGATGTATCAGACATATGCCCATAACTTATTTAATATACTGTTGGCTTTTTTCCGGAGGAAAATAACTGCATTCTTTCAGCAACATGGAATTTTCTAATGTTATAAAAAGATTTGGGTATTGAGGATTCACCCTTCAAGTGCTTAATAGGTTGAGTATGGCAACTGTGGGGTAAATTTCTGCCTCTCTCTTGCTGGGTATGGAATTGCTTACAGAGAGTCACAAACATTTCTGCAAGGATGTCATAATAAATATAAGAAAATTATAATTGCCTTTTGTAATAAGGGGAAGATTGGCTGCTTTTGACTAGTAATTAAATCCTACCTTTGGGCAGTGTACATAGCAACCCTGTGTAGCTGCTATGACAGTCAGTTTTATCTTGGGCTCCTTTAAACACACCCAGGTGAGGAGGCAAGCACTCTGTCAAACCAGTTTGGCTCCTTAAATAAATTAATAAATAAAGCTGCATTTGCAGAGAAGCAATAAAATAACTGAAGGAAGTGTCACACTGGAGGTGGTTGAGTAACGCTTAGGTTGTATCAATGCTCAGCCTGGATCAGAAGTAGAGTGGCTAGTGATGATGTCAAAGAGGAAAGATAGTAAGGGGGAAGCATTGGAAGAGTTTGGATGAGCAGCAGTTATCACTCACAGCATCCCTTCTGGACCACAATCTCTCCTACATGCTCTTCACCTTAATTCTTTAATTGAATTTCAGCAGTTAGCCCTGTGTGGGGCCACCTGACTTCAACAGCTGCTAACGCTTCTATCTGTAGCTTTGCAAACCAAGCAGAAGAGTTCCATGGAGAATAAGAGTTTGCTAGTGGTGTATTTTGCTTGATAAATACTCGAATGACTAGACTGGAATGTTCACATAGGAAAGGCAGATTTTGAGGTCAATGGTAGCCTTATCCCTGATTTCTGTTAGCAATGGCATTTTATTTTCGTAAAGGCAAGTACATCTCAAAGAATAAAGAAGTCTTGGCAGGGGACAAGTATATCATGAGGAATAATGGGTGAGTAGTGTAGGCTACTATTCAGAGTGTTACCATGTGTGCTGTGAGATGACAGAAGCATCATAAAGGAGGCATAGCTGGAAGAGGATCCCTTGAAAAGCTGAAAGCTGTGTCAGCAGGCACAAAACCACGTTTGCTTTGCAGTTCTCCAAGTATCTTAAAGACACTATAGTAACTTGTTTACATGCTCATCAAATATTCCTTTATATTTAAATCCTTTCTATTTAAAAGAGCATACTTGGAGACAAGAGTTGGCCAGCAAAATTTACTGAGCCTAAATGTTTAAATTCCTTTGCCCAGACTGATATTCTGCCTTCTCTAGTTGTGCTCCTGTCATCTTTTCAGATGCATGCCATCCTTTTGCGGCTCCCTTGGTCTCCAATTTCCTCCATACCCATCCTTCCTCCTCTGACTGCAATTATTTAATTTCTTTGCCAGAGGCAATTTCTTTCATCTCATGCCAAGGAGAGGGACTACATATAAGCACAAAGCCTCTGGTCATATGTCGTACCCAGCGTCTCTCATTAGATGGTGCTGCGCGGCAGTGGCAATGTCCTCTGCTATTCAGTGCTGTAATATAGAAGCTCATTACCTGTAATGCAGTGTATTGCTACAAGCCTTGGGAAATGGAGCCTTCAAAAGTCTCACTCCCAGCTTAGTAATTTAGTGCACGTACAGTGTATTTCAAATATTCCAATATAATTATTTGTATGTGTTGATATTCCTTTAAATTTCAGATTTTAAAAATTCCTAAAAAGCACTCCACAAAACCCCTCCAAAATACTATTTTTCTTGATGTTGCAGTCCTATATAGCATCTGCTTACTCACTCTCATTTCTTAAAATATAAATGTAGTTTTTTTAAAAAAAAAACAACTACTAAACATAGTGGTATTCAAGAGCTTTACAGTCTTACTTTTATTTTGATTTGTACAGATCATATCAGTGGAGTTCTCTTAAGCTTCCCCCTGATTTATTCCAACTCCAGAGAAGAGCATAATATTGTTACAACTGAAGTCAGCATTAATTTCAGTGACTTCCACCTGATGGCTTATTTCTACATAACCACTGCTAGATAATATTCAAATTTCTAAATGCTTTTGTTTAAGTGCCGCAATTAAAGCCAAGTGCCATAGTTTACTAGGAAGTGGTGACATGACTATTTTTTCCAGACTCCCTATGTGACACTAATTGACTTTATGCTGTCTTTTGACCTTGTTAAATGTTCATTTCCACACAATTTCTTTGCTCACTGTCCCTCTGTTGCCATGTTAATGAGCTAAGTCAACCTAGTGAAATGGGTTGGAAACCTGTGGGTGTAGAAGATACAAAAGTCAACGGATGTGGGGATGGGAGGGAAGGCACGGCAAGAAGGCTGTTGGTTCCCCAAAATCTGTGTGCGCACATATGTGTATGCATGAAAGAGAAAGGGGGGAGGTTGATGAATGTTTTTGGCTAAAGCTGACTTAAACCATGTCTCGGTATGTATGCTGCTCACAGTAATGCTTCCAGGAAAGGCTGAAAAGTTTGAAAAGATTGACAAATCTCCAGTAATAATAAGAAATTACTTCCATGCATGAATAACCTTGCTAAACACACGAAAGCAATTGTATCTAAAGTGTTTCCCTCTTCTGTGTGTATTCTTTTATCTGATGCCTTTCTCCTCTTCCTGCTGAACATATTTTCAGGACCTTGAGGTTAGATCCCTGGTTTGCTCATGGCACTGGCACTGCCCTCTGGAGATCCACACATATTTAAAATACATGAAAAATCAAAGTATTAGATACATCCAGGATCAAAGCAGTCAGTCTGTAAGAGATAACTGTAATTTAGGGCAGAAGTACACTCTGGTTTTGGCCATTTCATTCAGTATCTCTATATTGCTAGGGCACTTACATAAATAATCCCAACAGGGAGCCACTTGCAAATAGCAGCAGAGTTTTAGCATATTTTTCTTAATCACTGCAAGCAAAGGTCTTTCCTATAAAAATAAATGCTAACAAACTGAAAGCTGGTATTGAAACTTGCAGCATATACTCTCTGACCTGGAATTACAATAGTAGTAAATCTGAACTATAAATTTAGGAAATACAAACATCAGAAGGCTTTTTATAGCTTGCATTTATCTTTCTTTCTAAATGAACAATCACAAAATATTTAAAGATTAAAATATGGTGGAGACAGTACTTAAAATACTAAATATAAAATAATAGATTAAAATGTTAGACAAATGTGATTTTAGTACCTCTACAGCAAAAATGCCTAAGTTTTTATTTGCTTTAATCCTTTCTTTACGTTTGCCCTAGACACATGTGACTTTAATATCACTAACATTTTATCTGCTGATGTTTCAAGTAATGCCTCTATAATTGAAGTTTCTAAAACCAGGTTTTTTTCTTTTTCACCTAAAACCAAAGTGCTGTAGTTGTCATAAACTTTGTTCTCTACTTTTAGCAAAAGCAATGGTATAGACAGATTTTGCATAGAATTTTTCAAGGTGTTTATTGTCTGAACTTCAAGTTCTTTGTGAGGGCGCGTGCCTGGCCATCCCATTGGTCACGTACTGCCTGGCTGTCAGGGTGCTGAATCACTGGCTCTTTGGGTATGTTAAGCCTCTCAAGAATCTGCACAAAGTCCAAACATTATCCCTCTCTCATCTCCAGCGTGCTGTGGCTCCAGCTCTGTAGTGTCCTTCCCTGGTGCTTGGAATGCCTGGTTCAGTTGCTGTGGTCATTTTGGGGCTGGGGAGAGGTGGTGGGATGTGCGAGGGAGTTATGTGTTTTTGGTTTTTTTTTTTCATTTTTAGTAGTATACTAAAGCACGAAGTCATCAGGATGATTGCAGGACATTTTCTAAACATAAACCCTTCACATGAGCATGGGGAAGAGAGTGGGAAAGGAGGCTCTGAGGCCATTTCAGGACAGCAAGAAGATCATAGTTTTCTTCTGTGACTGGACTGCTCGGCCAGCCCTGCAAAGCCGCCTTCTGTCTGTGGTGCATCTAAGTCTTCTTTCAAGTCCTCTCTTCTAAGCTGTGGTGTTGCTGTTATACTTCTAGTCTTTTTCTTTCGACATCTTAAGGGAGATGTTGAGAACGTAGCAATTTTCCATCCAGGGCAAGCTTTTTCTATGCCCCAGCTGGACCCTGTATAGGAGTCCAGCCGAGACACAGTTATGCATGGATTCATTTATCTCTTGATTGTTTATTCCCCAGCTTGGAAGGGTGTTAGCAGCTTGAGGTCAGGTAACAACCAGTGCAGTGCTGAAGAGGTAGATGTTTCAGAAAAATAGATTAAAGAACGGTATATGGAGTGCCTGACTTTCACAATGGGCACGTTCAAAATTTGGCCAGCGTGAGACCGCATATGTTATGAAACATGATCACTAAAAGATATCTAAGCGGTAAACAGAAGAAGTGGTGAGTAGAGATTCCAGTTTATCTCAGCTGATCACTTTTCTAGAAACAATTCCTTTATAATTCTGTCCCCTGGGTATGTTTAACTTTGTTTAACTTTTTTTTTTCTATGGCAGAAAGACACACCCAAGTCTAGTACACCACTGCTATACTATAAATTTCAGTAAACCTTTTTTTTTATTTTTTTTTTTTTTTATTTATGGAATTCGTTGGTTGCTTTCTGATTGTTTCAGGGGTGAACTGAATGTTTGGATGTTTGTTTTCTTGTGACTACTTTATCCTTTTCCCTGTTTAGTTAATTAGGAACATTTACTGTTAAGGGGACCAATACCACCCTTCTTCTACCCCCAAGCGCTGAACTGGTATGGAGTTTAGCTGGCAAATTTTAAAACAATAATGTTACTGTTACTCTTCTGTTGTCTTGGGAAGGGGCATAAATATTCACTCTTAACTAAAGTTAGTTGCAAATACATGTGAGAAAGTAAATGTGTGGTTAAAGTTGAAATCAACATGCATTGCTTAGAATGGCAGCTTTAGAACTTGTGTGCATTTAAACTGTTTGTGGAAGTAATAGTTTCCAGATAAATCAGAAGCACATACAGAATTACAACAAAATGTCAATGACTTGTTTTTTTTCAGAGATTGCTAGTCATTCAAATTTCACTTTACATTTGCAAGTTATACATCCCACTGGAACACCTACCTCCATCTAGTTTATGCTGCCTATCTCTGCATATACAGTGAGAGCTTTTTCATCACACAAAATAATGTACGTTAGTTTTCCTAGTTTGCCACCTGTCAGTCCAGTAAGCTTATTCATCTTGCTGTTTTGTGAGATGATCTTGTTTGTGGGGGGAGGAAAAGCTCAACTGAATTGATTGATCCCAAATGTTTATCCTTCCTCTTTCTGCATTATTGTTCCCCTAAATCAGGTATTCCCTTAAATATTGGAAGAAAAACTTGACTTCCATCTTTCAGATTGTGTTTCTACATTAAATTTTACAGAACAGCTAAAAAAAGCAATCAATAAACAGAGATCTATGGTTCTCGCACCTACCACACAAGTAATTACGTCTCTTCTTGTTTGCCCCTTATTCACTGTTTTTCTTCGTCTTTTGTAAAAATGTAGTTATATGTTATTTCAGGAGTCTTGGCCTGTCTGTCCAGAAGGCATACCACAGTAAGACCCCATCATTATGTTGATGATGGAAAATAACTATGATTTTTTCAATAGTCAACCATTTCCTTTTATAAATTTCTCTTCTGATTTGTTATCAAAGGCAGTTTTGGCTGAAGATTGAAAAATTTCCACATCTGAAGTTAAAAGATGCCCAGGGATTTGGGGTATGGGGTTAAACAGGAGAGTATGGCTTTGCATTGAGCAATAGAGTGGGAATAATTCCAACTAAAAAACATTAGTTCATGGATTTTATATTACGGTTATAAAAGAGAACATTCACATGGTCCAGCATAAGTCATCAATAGCAAAAATACTCATCTCCTTCAGCTTTCTTACTTTTGCTGTGCAGTTAGGTTATACAGCAGATTTCCTGGTAGATATTTTTCTTATTTCCAGCCATTCTGGCTCTTTTACTCAGTGGAATCATGCATGTCATGGATTTTAGCTATGAGGTATGAGGACTTGAAATGAGGAGCTTCCTTTTGTAGAAATCCAGGCCTCCTGCAAAGTTGCTAGGCTGGGCTGTGTCCTGAGATCACTGCTGGACGGCTGACTGGGAAAGCCTCTGTGGATACCAGTTTCCTGGGCACTTGTTGCCCTCTCAGGAGTTTGTTGGACCATGAATTAAATTGCGATCAGAAGGTAAGATAGCAACACGGTTTCCTCCATGACCTTAGCTGCTTTGGACCTGGCATCCCTCCTGCTACCAGAGGTGAAATGACAGCAGTGTTCTCCCATGAGTAATAGATACGAATGCCCACTCTTTCTGTACATGTTCCCAGGGCCCAAAACTCAGGGAGACAGATCCTGCTCGCCTCAAAAATGAGCCACTCTTTTCTACCTTTTGACCTTGAGAAATGTAGTAATCATTATGGTCAGGCTGTTTGGTGCAACACCAAAGGCTTTCTACCCAAATAGCTGATTTTGCCGCTTGTGTGTCCAAGATTGTGTGCAGCAACTCTCTGAATATGGTTCCTACTATCTGCTCTGTGGGAGGAATGTGGATAAATCAATTGACTACTGGAGCAAATCGTGGCAATGTTAGAGTTTTTGGTTTGGGTTTTTTAAATAGAAATTCAGAGAGGAAGAACCAGTGGGGAGGAGGAGGCTGGACGGCAAGTCTGCAAAGGCCAGACACTACAAACTCCTTCAAAGCATAATGGCAGCATTTTTGACAGCTGTCATATATGCTATTCGAGGAGAAGCTTGTAACCTGTGTGGCATTTGAACAGGACTATGAATAGCCATGAAAGGGGGAGGCAGGACTTTGGGTAGTGCATTTGAAGGGACCCACAAAGCAGCTACTCGTTGTCACAGTCCAGAAGAACTGCCAGTTCCTACAGGAATCAGGAGAGGTAAAAAAATCCCTACTGCTTTTATGTTACTTTTTTTGGTATTACTCTTCCTTTGTGACAGACCCTAAAAGATAAAATCTGTCAAGCTGAGGTAGAGTTTGTTATTGACAACTGTATATAAAGTGCAGTGGACCCAAAGACATGTATAAAAATGTGTCAATCTACTTTGAGGCTCTTCCAAATTATAGAGATGCCAGAGCATTGGGAGTGTCTTGAACACTTGCTTGTTGGCTGTGGGTGTAGCCTGTATATCTCCATGTGCATCTTACAGTAACAGTACCATTGTGTAGTGATATATTGAATGAGGGCAGTTAAGAGTCAAGCAAGTGCTGTAAAAGGAGCTATGTAATGCTGAAATTATGTAAGGATGGAGCCATTTGCCATGTAGTCTAATCCAAAACTTTGGTAACTAGGGTAGGGGGAAGAAAGGCTATTAGCAAGGTAGTAATTCAGGCATTGATGTATATGTGAGGTGATCCTCTGAGGCAGGCACTGTGACAGAAACTGGCAGGCATAGCTGAAATTCTGTAGTGGGGATCATATGGCAGTGTCATATTCATAATGTTGTCCCAGTTTCATACAGCACATGAGCAGTCATCTTTGCAGCATGATAAACTTGTCTTTTCTTGCTGCAGGCTTGAGCTGGGGACCTGAAGTTCATAAATCAGTGCAGTGTCCTTGAGATTGCCATCTGATTAATTGCTTGCCCAGTGAGATCCTTGCATGAGTCTGCCTTAAGGCAGTTGCTAACATAATATGGTTCAGTATCTTTCTTGAATCTTCCCTCCCTAACCTGTGACGCTACATCAGGGAGCTGTGTGCTTCATGCTGGTGCAGGTAGCATTTCTCTCAAATCGGTGCATGGGGTCCTTGCGTGGTTTGAGATGGTGTAGTCTACATGGTGGTGGCAGAGGAGCTCTGAGTGAGACGAAGAGAGTAGAGCTGGCCAGTGTGGACTGCAGAGCCGTCTGGATGGTGGCGAGTACGTGGCTTCTCTGCGGGAATGCATCGTTCGGGTCACAGGCTGGGCATAGTGCAGTGCTGTCTCCTTGCTTCTGAGAAGCCAGTGCTTTTGTGATGGAGAATTGGTTAGCCAGTGTGCCTGTGTATGTGGTGCGAGTCTTGCATTGCATGGGGAGAGTCTAGCTTTGGTGTTTCCACAACAAAGTCAAACTGAGAAACCTGCCAGTCCCTTGAACTTTGAGTAGCATGTGGTGGTAAACCAACCCTTTTGAAAACATCTACTGTCCTTCAGTAGAGCTGCCTTTCTGCTAAAGCCATTCAAACCAGTGTAAACCATGGAAGTGACTTGACATGAACTCCATTAGTATTTTTTATTAACACTGAAAAATCTCAACTTTGAATAGCTTTTAAGGCAAAGAAAGGCCTATTACGATCAGCTATATTTGGCTTCTAGTAGGACAAGCCAAAGAAACGTACTCAATGTTAATTTTGGTACTGAGGCATATAATTAGCATATTCTTCTGTGCCATGTGCTTTTTGTTCAGTCCATCATGATTTTGATGTCATGCCATCTTCAGAATGGTTGATCTTTGGTTATTTTTTCTTGATTTGCCTCCTCCAACAGGAATCACAGCAAACCTGAAATTAAACTGGCCCTCTGTGTGTGTGTGTGTGTGTGTGTGTAAGCATTTTTAAAATGTCTAAATTTAAGTAAAGACTTGATTTGCATACTGTTTGAAGTAAATTGCTTGGACCTGGCAATTGCAAGTTACCAAAGTATTAAAGGACGCTGTCTTACAAAAATAAAATCAAACTGTTTTATAGCAGCAATTAAATGCGATTTTATGGTATAGCCTTTAATTATGTCATTGCTGTCTTTCTAGCTATCAAAAAAGCAGAGAAAGAAGCAGAATAGATTCAGCTGAATGAAGGAGAGAAAGAAGGCATAATTTGAAAAGAGATGTTGTTCAAACATGGATAAAAATCGTGTTTGCAAGATATTTCCTTTATTATTAGGTGGTTCACATGGCCTAAGTGTTTGAAAAATTGTCCAAAATCAATTATTCCTGTTACATAAGAGTACCACACCCAGTGTAACCAGTTTTAATGAATAAACAGTGACTCACAAATCGTAGACATTGTTTGAAGATGTAATATCTGAGGGTGGGATTCGCTTTGTCTTACTAAGTTCTTAAAAGTCAGAGAACTCTAAGCCAGTCCGTGGCTTTCCATTTTTTTTAATGATACCTAGTTCCTATGTAGGCTGTAATATTACAGCTGAGCTTGATGGCTTGCAATGGGTGTAAGCCAATGAAAGTCTGTGCTGAGAAAAGTCCTCTCTACGAAAGCAGGGTTTAAAATAGAGTACTTATTTTTGTGACATCAACAAATTCAAGGTGTTGTGCAACTTGGAAAATGTTTTGGTTTCAAGCTACCAGTGTTAAATTGTTCCTTGAAAATACCTTTTAATTACTTAATTATTAGTTATCCTTTAAAAGTCAATATTAATGAAACCTAATTAGGCAGTACCAATGCTTTTATTTTAATGTCAATAAACCATGTAGTTGTCAAAATCTGTGGGTCACAAGATCGGTCTGACAGCTCTATCCTGTATATCAAATCAGTGTTGATTGCCACAGTGGCTGCACAAATAACTTAGTCAAAATACTTCCAGTGTAATGTCCTCTAATATAAATTTAAGGGGTTTGCAAGTCTAATAGTAGCGTTTACAACCTTGTACTCAAGTTGGACTCTCTTGTTGTTCAAGGATGGCTTCTAGTTACCTGAGGTCATGTGCCTAAAGACTTTGTGGCAGTCAAAAATGTTCCACACACTATTTTGGAGACAGAAGTGTTGGGGCTTTTTTATGGAAAAGACCACAAGATGTGCCAGGAGAGCATGATAATGAACTGCAGCATAACACTCTGGTGTTCTGGAGGGGCTGTGCTGAAGTTTAACATGTCTTCAGTAGCACCTGCTCTTTGACTGCTTGAGAATATTTTTTCAAGAGTGATCTCCATAGCTACATGCTGCAGTTCTAGGATTTTTTTGTTTTTAAGAATTTCCGCATGAAGGTTGTTTGCAGATATAGAAGATATCGCAGGTTTAGGATGAGCCCAAATCTACGTGAAGGAAACATCTTGCCATCTATTGTATGCATGACCTAGCAGTAAACTGTCTATATAAACCCAGACATTTGGACTGTGTAGTCCTGTAGATGTCAGTGACAGCTTTAGAATAGAATGAGAATAACTTTTGGACTCCAAGAATTGTTTGGAGTTTGAAATAAAACGATAAAGCTATGCTCACATCCTACAGTCCTCTTGAAGTACAGTTCTGCTGTATGACAGTCAAACGTCAAGTTTCTAGCTTGCAGAATGAAGGACTTAATTTATAATCCATATTCCCTATTACCTAGGGAACGCAAATATTTATATTTAAACTTTCAGTGCTGTTATGTTACATTGGCTAGTTTCCTCAAAATTATTATCACTGAGTATTAAAATTTGGAAGCAAGCAGCCATATTTTATGGGAAATAAGGGTAATTTTCAGATGCTGTGTGTTTTTAAGTGATTTTTGAAAATTATATTGTTAAGATGCAACATCTACTCTTCTATAAGAACAGACTGTTGTTAGAGGAATATTGTATAAAATGCAGTTCTCACAGGGGAATTGCTATCATCATTTGTTGTTAAAAGTTCATGATTTTTTCCTATCCTTGAATTGTGAAATTTTTCTTGCCATGGAGTTGATGTGCCATCATTCTTTCTCTCTCATTATTTGTTAAATCCTAGAAAAAAACCCTTAAACCCAAAAGAAGAATTTTGTAACATCTAATTTTGCCCTCAATAGGGAGACTGAAATTACATCTTTTGAATTAAAGGATAACCTATGTTAAAAGTAATTACTGAAGTTGTAGGATCTCTGGTTTTAGTATACTTCCTTTTGCAATTTAGTAAAAAATAGGAGGGTGATAATGTGACAGATCCTTAAAGAGCTACATCCTCCTCTTTGCTCTTTTATTGAGCAGAGCTCATTTGTTTCACTACTAATTTCCTTAATTACTGTGGTAATCAGTCTCTTTGGTCTGGATGCATGGAGGTTCCACAGCATGTTTAATTGTGTGCCTGAAGTCCTGTGCAGTATCAGGGACGGTCAGGATCCCCAAAGGGCGACTTGTAATTAGCTGGTGACTGAACCTGGTGACCTCTAAGCTCAAATAAATACCCTTCCTTGTGTTTGGTTTCTATACCCAACTGAGTCAGAAGCCTCTTATGGACTGTTTTAGGAGTATTGGCTCTTTTTCTGACCTGTGTGTGGGTTACTAATCTGGATCTTAAGAAGAAATCTGCCAAATTTGACCCTTTTCAAGGGATATGGGCAGAGGGGGGTCTAGTAGGAGAAATCCAAGTGAGTTTAGACTTGAGCAGGGTGCTGCATTTATGGTCTTGTTTGAGATGGAGGGAGATAATGCCAGGAGCAATTTTTTTTTTTTGGTGGGGTGGGGAGGCGGAAACAATTTTACTGAAAACCTGTAGGCAATGATTTTGGCATTGTGTATCTTATGTCCTTTATAAGACAGTGTTCTTGTTCACTGTTTTTCACTCTTGAATATAAAAAGTAGTCTGATTAGTATAGTCCTGATACTTGCGATGTAATGGGAATTGATGTTCATGTGGTAATACAGACTTGCTGGAGTGGTTCTTTAGTCACAGTGCCTTAAAGTACAAGTGGCAGGAAAAAAAAAAACCAACCTATTGAAATACTTTGTGCCAAATATAATGTGTATACATGCTGTAATATGAAGTAGGAAATAAAAGACTTTTTGCACTTCTTTTTTGAAATTTATTTTATGCTTTTCAGCGTGGCTGATACTGCTTTAGAAAATAGTAAGTATTCACGCAGAATTTAACTGAAGATTTGCTTTACACTAGAAGAAACTACTTGAAGATGTTGGATCTGACTTCTTTGGAGGCATAAAGAATTGGTTTCTTAAA
This sequence comes from Athene cunicularia, assembly GCF_003259725.1. Classification (NCBI taxonomy): domain Eukaryota; kingdom Metazoa; phylum Chordata; class Aves; order Strigiformes; family Strigidae; genus Athene; species Athene cunicularia. The sequence continues at coordinate 43,876,984 of NW_020799091.1, forward strand.
TACTTATTTCTTTTGAAATTAATATAAGAAAATAATAGATATTATGTATTAAGTGTTGAATTGAAAATATTTGATTTTGTAGTACTTCTTAGATATACTCTTGCTAGTCGTGATTTTGTGTGTGTCCAATTAACTCCCAATTCTTATTTTTATAGACAGTTACTGGGAAAAGCTTTGGAACGAAAGACTTTCGAGCCGCTCTGGAAAATGGAGTCCTGTTGTGCGAGTGAGTATTGACTGACCAATTATAAAAATCCTTCAGATTAACATCAGTTGTCCTCTTTCCTTGCTGGCTGATGAATTTTTTTTTTTTGAATACCAAAAATATTATGTAATAAGTAATTATCTTTTTTTTTTTTTTTTTAATACCTGTTGCTTGCTGTGGGAAGGTAGAACAGCTTTCAAACATCATCTCTCAATATACCTGTGTTTCATATGTTGTCTTACACACTTCCTTGTTTGTTAGCAAGGGGTCATGCTGATCCTCTGGTCAGCTGATCTGTTTTATTGGTTGTTACGCTCATGGTATCGACAGGATTTCTCTTCCGCTTGTGGCGTGGCCATGGCTGGGATCAAGTCACTCACTGTTAGCAGTTATATCCCCTGTTGTTGCGGTTTGGGTTTTTCTCGCCCATCACCACCCACCAATTAGAAATCATTGTAAATTTTGACAGTTGTTCTCTGAATCCTGAAAGCTACCTCTTCCTACCAGAGAACTTTACACTCAGAGAGGTTTTTAAAAGTACTACATTTCAGAAGTTAATTTTACAAAATTGTAAATTAAAGATAGCAGAGAGACCTTTGATTTCATGTGTCTATTACTTACTAATACTGCTTTTATGGTTACATGCACATATCTCTAGAATCTATTGGAAGTGCTTTGGCACGCTTTATAAAAACATACTTTTTTTTCAAAACAGCAAATACTTTATGATGATAAAAGCAAATGGATTTGGTCTCAACGTAACAGAAACATGTTGTCGTGTGTGCGCACGCAGTCCAGGTTTCTGTACTATGTGGACTGACTTAGTTATTGTTTTCGACAACAAACTCTGACCTCAGCTTTTTCTGGAGTGCTTCCTCTAAAAAGCTTCCTTATGCTTATATATTATAGGCTTGGCAATAATGGGACTTGTCTGGTTTCGTTGCTAGACTGAGTCAGAGGTGTAAAATATCCACTCGTCAGGTCTCTTTCACATATCTGTAATTGGCTTTGTACTTACTGGAACAGATTTCCAGGACTGGAAGTGGTGCTAATCCCTTAGAATTTTAAGGAATGGCAGGTGTAAATGTCATTAGAACACCAGTAAGAGAGAAATCTCATTGGGGGACTACCTGGGACATTTGAAAAAAATATCTCAAATCTCAGAGACACTCTGAAATCAGTTCAACCAAGCTAACTTTTAGAAAATATTTATAAACGTTTAGGGTGCTTTTTTTTTGGTTTGTTTGGGTTTTTTAACTATATATCAAAAATAACCAAAGCAAATGCAAAAAGGCAACGTTTCTGCATTTTCCATTCTGTGAATATTACTGTGTTTTCTGTCCTTGCCTTTATTTTTCTCTTAGGGCCCTTTGCCCATCCAGTCTATCTTGCTAGTTGCTTCTGCAGGTATCTTCATGATATGGGGGAGTTGGTTCATCTGGAATGCTGTTGTAGAGATGGACACTGTGTTTTCACTATTTAAGTAAACAAATGTTAACTAGACTGAATGTGGTAATAAAAATAGTTCCTACTTTTAATAAGAAGGTATTTTTTCAGGTATGTATTTAGTGGGATGTGTGTCTTTGCATTCAGCTGTAACTTTTAAATAGTGTCTTTAATAATTGGCAGTGAACTGATATTTTCTAATCCTCTGATATCTTCATTGTTGACACTTATTTGGCAAAAGAATATGAGCCTCCATCTGCCAAATGCAAATCAGTTAAATTTATCTGTAATTAATAGCCATATGGAAGAAAAACATCCTGTAATTTCTTCAGCTGAGCATCTTGCCTTAGGAGGCATACAACTTTCTTTAAAGCAAAAAATGCCTCTTTATGTTGCACTAAATCATATAGCTGTCTTCCTGTGTCATAATTTTAAATTTGACATACATGAAGTACAGAGAGAAGTGATTTTCATAGAAATTCTGTGGAAACAACGAAGAGCAAGATGGGAAGGGTTTTCAGATGTCCAGTTTTCATCTAAGTAATAAAGTGCAAGATCTTAAACAATTGAGACAAACTAGACATGACATGGTCTATTTCCTTGGTTCACATGTGACATGGCTAATTTAGTGTCCATAGATACATTGTCTCTGGAGATAGTATATTTGACTTAAACTGTAGCAAGTAAGACCTATACTTGCACTACATATTTCTGTAGCAGTCCAATTGGTTCGTTTGGCCTTCTTAATGACCAAGTAGGCATGTTGACTGTCTGATCAGCAGCTGACAAAATAAAACCTTTTACATTTAACCAGATCTCCTGTGTATATATTAGAGGAAGAAAGTCTCTAAAGTTTTCCTGATCACATGCTACTTCATGTTCTTAAGCACAATAAAGCAAATAAAAATTATGGATTTGCAAGATTAAAAAAAAGGGGGGGAGACACAACCCAATCTTTTTTTTTGTTTGTTTTTTAATTCCACCTCAATAGATCCCTTCTGTGTGTGTGTGTGTGTGTGTGTGTGTAAAAGTCATCAAATGTATTTTGTTTAGTAAATACCTTAATGCAATTGAAAAATCTCAGGACCTGCAGCCATAATTTTTTCTTCTTCGGGCACTTAGAAATCTGTCCTCTGTTTTTTGTGTTTGTTTTTCGAAATACATTTGCTGCTTGAGTTTTAAACTTCAGGTCCTGACTCTGCATTAGCGTGGGTAGATCACAAAACCTTGCTGATGCTTTGTGGGGTAAAGGGTCTGGCCAGACAAGCAGCAACAAGAAGAGGGAGCAAGTCCAAAATCTTCAAAGGTATATAAGCAGATGAAGTCTGCAGGGTGTCCTGAGGTCCCTGCTCTGTGTTGATCTTGTGGTCTAGTTTGTAATTTGGTGAACCACAGTATTACCCTACCTCTTTGACTGAAAACCTGGGTATAAAGGTAGAAGGAATTCTGTGCCTTATCCTCACTGCAGAGCCCCAATGCAGAGGTATGCACTGGGGCTTGTGTATTCAAGAGTGATGTGTTAGTCTGTCTTATCTTCTCAGTTTAGTTATGAATTTTATATAAAGTGAGAGTGATATGAGGCACAATCTCTTCTGGCTGAGACTGAAAATTACTTGCATGTGTGAAATATATGTGCCAAAAATGATTGTTGCATATATCATACTGGGCTTGATAGTGTTAAGAGTCGATTTCTTACACTTAAAGGAGTATCAGTGCTTTCACAATGAACTCTGAAAATTAATATTCTAATATATTTTTGACATCAGAAATTTTATGTGAAGAAAATCTCTAGATGGGAAATTTGCATCTGATTAACATCACCATCCACGTAGTAGAAACACAGATCTATTTCTGCCTATGCCTACCCAGGCATTTTCTTTTTGTCTTTCTCGCTTTGCCATTCCTTCAAAAAAATTATTTTTTTTTTAATGTGGTGTGACTTGTCCTATTTTTGCTTCCACAGTCTGTTGTTGCTTGTCACTTCTTGGAAAACTGATTTTAAAAACAATTAAGGGGGTGTTAATAGATTCAACTTTACTTGGTTCAAGTCATATAAGTTAGGACTATATGCAGAGTGTTTCTTCATAAGCATTTATACTCATGCTTAAATAAAGTTGATTATGTAACAGAAAATCATATGACTTCTTTTTAGTTTGATTAACAAGATCAAACCTGGCATCATTAAGAAGATCAATCGTCTGCCAACTCCAATTGCTGGCTTGGTAAGTAATGACACCAAATGTAATATCTGGGGTGTGACACCAAGTTCTCTTTGTTGTCATGTTGTGAATGCACTCTTACCTATTGTTTTTACATGGTCTTACTAAAAAACCTACTGTTTTCAAAATTTCAGCTCTATTCCCATTTTTGTTTAAAATTGTACCATTTATATGTGTTCTTAGACTGCAAAGGTTACCTGTTCTGTGATTTGGATCTGTAACTTTAATCAGCTTGTCACTGTGTGAAGCTTCATCATCCCCAGATGTATCAACCACTGATGGCTCCTGGGTACAAGCCTATATAGTGTTACCTCTCTTTAAATAAAGGCCACCATCCTATTTTATATTCACAACCCTCTTCAGATGACCCTTTATTAGGGAATGGGTAGACTGGGAAATGTTCTGTATAACTGGAGTATTTTTAGAATCTGCTTCTCCCCACCCACAGCAAAGCTTAGGTTGCATTAAAATAACTTTGAAGATGCAAAGATCTCTCTTCAGGCTTCAGTTGAGGGACTTGCCAATGTTTTGGCTGTAAATCATGTTGGTGAGGCAGGGGGACGGGAAGTGGAAGAGGGGGAGATACATGTAATCATTTTCACAGGAAATTTAAAAGATTTCCTGTACACTGTCTGGCAGACTTGCTGGTCAGAGACGGTAAGATAAATTTTGTAGCTATTTAGACTCAGAAACTGTAGGTAAACAAATTCAAATATTTTTTTTTCTTCATATTTTTTTCCTACAAAAGTCTTGTTGGCTGTTCATGTCATTAGGGTATCTAGGCCACTTAGTTCTGTCACTAGAACTATTAGCCTCATCTTAAAAGGCCCAAGGTCTTTTAAGACCAAGACAGGGACATATACATGATTCCTGTAACAAGAAGATCCCACTTTATGGTAAACATACAATCTCAACATTAGGGAAAGTTACCTGAATTCTTAATAGGAGTAGAATGCAAAACATCTCTAGACATTTGTATTTATATGTTTTAATGGGATGAGCCAACAAAACATCTGCCTTTGCTGGCCAAAATGTATATCTCTTTAGTATGTATATCTATGTATATCTCTTTAGTGAAAAAGTGTAGTTAACTTGGCCAGAGGTCTTAAGATTGGGTTAACTTGCCATATATTATTGCACAAGCTGTGAAAAGTCATTTCAACATCAAATGAATGTAAAAAATATTGGTTGCCTTTGTCCCAGAAGAGCCCAGGATATTAGACTGGTGAATAACAAGTGCTGCACATTCTTTTCCTGTGAGGCATCCAAAAAGAATTAAACCAAAATCTTTCTGGGGAGGGCAGCACAGTTCTTCTATCAGCAGTTTGATTGTCTAAATGGCCTCTGAAGTAGCCATTTGATCCAAACCAGAAAACCATAGGATAGATTTCATTTTTGTGGTGGCTTAATTGTTGTCTTGAATCATAACTGTAAGAACTCTCATTTTGACATGCATTTTTTTTTCTTTTTCTCCAGATGCAAAAATTTGGAGTATTCATTAGGCATGTAGTTTATATTTTACTTGTAGTGTATTATTGTTTCTTCAAGTTGGTTTTACTTCCTATAAGCCTTCAAAAATAAAGGAAAGGGGAGGAAGGTTGAATGATTGAATGATTCTTGTAAACCAAAATCATCCAGTGGTACTGTTAAAATACTACTTGGAGATAGTCATTAAGACAGAGCTGATGTTTTGTGTTAACCGATGGAAAAGATTTTACATAAATACTTCAGTTCCAGAAGATCATGGCTGAGGGCTGTAATGTGAGGGTTTCAGAAGATGGTGCTTGCGATGGCAATGGTGGGAGGGGAGATGTATTTTCCCTGACTTGAGAGCAATGTGCTCAGTTAGACTAGCTTTGAAGAGCCCAGCTGTCATCCTGGCATGTAAAACCCAAACTAAAAAGGATAGGTTTGTGTATTTATAGAAAAGAAAGCATTGGTACCTGACAGACTCGGGATACTGTAGCTGATAAACCACAGGATTTAGAGATGGAAAGAGCTTACTAAGAAATTGGGTGATAGGCTTGCTTGCCATGTTCTAGAAATATTTTAATTTTTTGCAAGTTGCTTCTCCCACAAATCTGCTTCTAGATATTGTTTTCTGTGTCTCCATATATATACTTCTATAGCTCTCACTTCTGCTGTTTCCAGTGTCTTTCAGTCTCTCATTAAATGCTCCCCACCAGGCCTTTATGAGATTGAGAAGTTGGTGTTGGTAGGGGGAATTATTTCTGTTTGGGTTTGGTTTTAGATTTTTAAAGCATATGGAGTTTTTAACTTCGAGATGGCTTTTTTTTTCCTAAAGGATAAACAGATGCTGCAACATGAATTTCAGTCTTGCATATCCTGTAATCTGAAGATCTTTCTACATGTTCTTTCTACAGCTCCTCTCCATGGTCCCCTAGATTCCTATCCTCAAGTCCATTTCTAAAACATTTTATGCATTCAGCATTGGGAAACTAGCATCCATTTCTCTCCTGGCTTTTCTGATTAAAAGGAAACAACAAACCCATATTCTTAACACTTTTGTGGTAGTCTGGTTATCAGAAGAAAACAAATGCTTTAAAAGACATCATCTTTCTTTTTTCCTTTTTTTGTGGTTGGGTTTGTTTTGTGGGGGTTCTTTGTTTTTTTTTGTTTTTTGTTTTTTGTTTTTTTTCTTTTTTCTTCTCCTCCAGGAATTTCTTCAGGCTTGATTTTGTTCTATAGGGAGTTAATATATTTGACTTCCATATAACTGTGGTTTTTAAGCTTTGTGTTTACTTAAAATACTTGTCAGGGTTTTTTCAGCAGTACAGAAATACTCGGTGCTCAACAGACATCTTTGGCTGAATCTCCAGAAGGGTTTCATTATAGAGTTTCTTTGACTTCATGGTTATTTTAAAAACAAATTTATTGAGTAAAATACAAAGTGAAAGATTGTATGAATAATGAAATGTTCTGGTTTATATGGAGTATTGTGTGCTATACTTTTTTGTATTGAGTTAGGATGAAGTACTTTTTTTTTTTTTTTTTTAAATAAAGTGTTACTAATTTGTTATGTCATATTTACTTTTATGACACCTTAATGATCATAAAATCTAATAGGGTATTTATATTAGCAGGATCACCTTAATTCCAAGCATATTTTAGACAACTGAAAATAAGTCTTAGCTTTGACCTTTGACTATACTGCTGTCTAGTGATTTCTGGCTGTGGATTGCAGTAGTTCAGGTATAATCATGGTGGAATGGATAAATAAATCCATGTGTTTTTGGTGATTAAATACTGAAATGAAACGCCATTCAGTAAACAAAAAATGCTGAATTGATACTAGGCAAACAAAAAATTGATTAGACTTATCCCTAGTTTAGCATGATGCAGGAAGGCTGGACTGCAGCTTGCATGGAAGGGTTTATTAAAACTCTTTGGGAAGGAGAGTTGGACCCAACCATAACTTAATCTCCATCTAGCATCTTACTGCTGCAGCCTTGCTGCTCTGTTTCTCTTTGGAGGCATGTACATTTCATGGTTTGGGTGAGATCTAGCCATTGTCTTAGACATGTTTATTTACTCATGTATGTTCCAGTTTCGGGAAAAAAAAGAACTACCTCTCTGGGGTTAAGGCGAGTACCAGAGCAGTTGCAGGGAAGTTGTGGTCAAAGATGGGTGACCAAAGAAGCATCTATGTAGCTCTTGAGATGGTTTCCTGAGCAATGAAGCATGCTGTCTGCAGGGTGCAAAGGACCAACTCCAGCAGTCATTGCAAAATGTGCCTGTTGCTGCAGGTTGATCTTTAACAGTGCCAGGCAGGTTTCAGAGACAGTGATGTACCTGTATGTTTCCTGTAGGGGCAAGGGAGTTGACTCTTTGGCTTGTTTGCTTTCATTTTGATTGTTTTTTAAAAAAACCCCAAGATTTGTTTAAAACCTTTGCACTAAAACAGTTTCTGGAAAATGAAAATTTAATTTCTGCTTCTCATTCAAACTGCCTGAAATACAGTTTGCGTGAAGAGCAATGCATATATTTTCCCAAGTAGAGCAGAGCAGACAAGCCAACCAGCACAGAGTATCTGTTCCTGAAGCCCTCTGGCATTTCTGGGGGACATGGTAAGGGTAACTGAAAGGTCAGATGATTGTGGAAGCTGGGGTTTTATTACGCAGTCTGCCTTAAAAATACACTTAGTGAAACAGAGGTGGAATTTAAAGAAAATTACTCAAATTGATAAATCTTGCTGAGTTCAGATCCTGCAAAATGTTTAGTTTAGAGTTCTTGGGGGGTGGTGGAAATAAAATGAATGCTTAACAAAAGCAAACCCAGAGAAAATCTGGTTCTTAATAAATACAGACTTTTGAGCTTGAATCCCAGTATGTGAGATGGTTTGGATATAATCACACAAGGGGGAGGACTTTGTGGTCTGACAACATATTTTCCAACAAGGCTTTACAGAGCATTTTAAGGCGCATCTCTGCCTGCAGCACTGCTGTTCCCCAGAAACCTCACATTTCCAACTCAGTTGGCTGAATGCAGAGGGAATCATGAACTGGGTTGGAAGTCATAAGACATCATGGGACAGCAGGAAGATGAATGAGTTCTGTGTAGTATATGCAAGCTCAAGATAGCTGTCAGATTAATATGTTGCTCATTGCTCAGGATAAATAACTGTAGCAAGGCAAAACTGTAGTTGAAGTAAGTTTCCATCTGAGACCAGGTGGTGAAGCAATTTCAGAGTTAGAGTTGGTATCTCCTTTGGAACCTTGCCTTGCAAAGTACTGATTTGGTTGTTCAAGACCATCTATCTTTCCTTGCAGCTCCTGTGAGTAAGATGGAAGTGCTTTGCTTTGTGGTTGGGAAGTGTTTCATCACAGCAGAGATGTGAGGGCTTCGCTCAAACCACAGGACAGAGAAGAAAACTATTAGGTTTTTAGAATTGTAAATGAAATTCCATTAGCACTTTCTTTTTGAAGTTGGTCCTTCATTTCAACAAGTAGAGAACTTGCTAACTCCGACTCTCTTAATGTGAGTGCTGACTTAATATTATCACTAAATGTCATCTTCATTGAGCTTTGGCAGAGGGGTTTTTTGGGGAACTTTTGCTTCCCTTTCACACAAGAGAATAAAGGCGCATCTCTAGACAGTCCCGGCTTTGAATGTGAGCATGTGAAATACTGTAGAGTGGGATTTTTTTGATCTAGTGGGGATTTAGGTTTCCTTCATGGTGAAGAGTGTCTTGATAGTTTTCCAGGCAGGATTTTTCAAATACTTATCTTCCTGGTTCACCAAGGCTCAGCATGCCCTTCTGACAAGTGCTACACAAACATCATTCCCTCTCTTTAATGGAATCTAATGGTACACCACTACCTTCTATAATTTAGTTCTTTAATGTATGAGAAGGTATTAATTCTACTTGCACCAAGACAACTACCTCAAATAGTGGGGGAGAGTCACTTTGTTACAGAGATCATCGGCACATACCTCTTACACCAGGAAAGTAGGGAATAATAAAGGTAAGAAGGGAGAAATACAAAAGAGAGCTATACCAAAATGAAAGAGGAGATAAAGACAGGGGTGGAGAAGATAAAAACATTGCCATTAAAAAAATTTTTCCTGAGCCTTTGTACCTAACACTTTGCAAACCGTGGAACCGCCCTGGTATTTCCTTATCTCTTGTCATCAAGTAGAGCTGGCCAAAATTTCCTTTACTGTGGGAAAGTTTTCTTGACAGGGCTTTTTTTCTGTGTTGCAGGGAATGGCATGCAGATGACATTTTGACATTATTATAGGACACTTTTAAAACAATTTTTCTGGTAAAATCCACACTTGCAAAGTGAAGATTTTCAGTTGTATATTTTATTTAGGCCTTGGCTACAAAGTACCTTCTCCATATTACTTAAAATCAAATTAGTTATGTTTTCCAATTAATTTTAAAAATCTGATGGTAATATTAATGTGAGAGATTTTATTTTAATTTTTAAAATAATTTTTTTTCAAAGCAACTCTACTTCCAAAGTTCATTCCTTCATACTGAAAATTTCTGACTGCATACTAAAAATTTCTCCTGCTGTTCACCTCCTCATGCTTTATCGGTCCATGCTTTCTTTCTTCTTCCATTTTTTATTCTTTTTTAAAAAAAAAAATGAGTTTTTAAATATTAAACTCCTATTCTGTGAATTTACCTAGTATGGTCTACATTAGTAATATTAATAGTAGCTTGTCTGATATGAGAAATGAGTATGAGAGGATTTCTCCTCCTTTCTATTCTTCATGGCAAATGAGGAAGGGCAAATACACAAAAGCATGAACTAAGTTATGTAAAAGCTGCTGTTGTTTTCTTTGCTTTGCTACCAAACACCAAAAAATAAAGGTTCAAACCCAGATGGGCTTGCTGGTTGTGCAGCAACTAACAGTGTCCAAAAACACTCATAGGAAATAGCCTCATAAATTTTGGTCAGGAGCTTGCTAATGAGCTCATAACCATTTGACGTGCTCTGTTTGCTTATCCAACCTTTTCATTTTTTTTCAGTGATGAGGGAGTAATACTGAGTGTGGAGCATTGCTTTTTCTTCTGAAGGTTTAGTCACCTTTTTGACGAGGTCCAGAATGCATCACAGCTAATGCAGCAGCTGTGAGCTCTGCCTCGAGCCCTGCCTCCATCACCCTCTCTCGTGGCTGACCTGGGTCTTGGGATTTTGATATGTCTGTGGACTGTAAATTCAGAAGTATGGGGTGAGTGCATGCACAGCACTGCTGCAAAGAGTGGCATTGCGTAAGTCCTAGTCACCTGGAAGCTGATTAGTCTGGTATTGCTTTTCATAAGGCAAGGCACAAGATGATACGTGTCATTTCCTGAGAAGGTGATTAATTTTAATGTGTAAACAAAGTTAAAGAGGCATCACTGCTTGTTTTCCAGATTAATACGCTCAGCAAGTTGTTGGGGAATACAGAAAGACAAGTATTTTAAGAAACTTCTAGTTACTTGTATAATCCTTACTTGAGCAGAGGTTTTTGTTTTATAATAGCAGTTGGTGTTTCTTGTGACTTATAACTTCAGTATGTCTAAAACGGAAAAGGAAGGGGGAGAAAGTGTCAGACTATATCCGCTTTCAGAACTCATGCCCTGCATCCACTGTGTGCTCTCATTTATAAGTCAGCCTATACATTTAATAAAGACTCAGGAGCGCTTCAGATGGCAGAAATGAGGTCAGTTTCTCCTTTATAGTAGTAGTAATCACCTCTTTTCATTCAATATCCTTTTTATGCTGCAGGTAACAAACTTCCCAAAAGTGTTATTTTCCTTTTTCTTTTGGGAAGCAAGATATTTGGGGGGAATGGGAAATACTGCACCTATTTTTAAAAAGGGTGGAAAGGAGGACTCTGGGAATTCCTGACCTGTCAGCCTCACCTCTGTGCCTGGGAATATCATGAAACAGATCCTCCTAGAACCTATACTAAGGCACATGGAGGACAGGGATGTGATTTGAGACAACCAGCATGTCTTCACAAAGGGCAAGTCTTACCTGACCCACCTAGTGGCCTTTTGTGATGAAGTGACTACATCCGTGGACAAGGGAAGAGCTACAGATGTCGACTATGTGGGCTTCTGTAAGGCCTTTAACACAGTCTCCCACAACATCCTTCTCCCTAGATTAGAGAGATCTGAATTTGATGAATGGACTGTTCAGTGGATGAGGAATTGTATTGGAGGTTGCATCCAGAGGGTAGTGGTCAACACCTCAATGTCCCGACGGAGATCATTGACAAGTGGTGTCCCTCAGGGGTCTGTACTGGTACCAGCACTGTTTAATATGTTCATCAGTGACACAGACAGTGGAATCAAGTGCACCTTCAGCAAGTTTGCAGATAACACCAAGCTGAGTGGTGTGGTTGACATGCCTAAGAGACTTAGACAAGCTTGTAAAGTGGGTCCATGTAAACCTCATAAGATTCAACAAGGCCAAATTCAAGGTCCTGCACCTGGAATTGCCCTGACCCCAGGTATCAGTATGGTCTGGGAGATGGTGAAGGGATTGAGAGCAGCCCTGAGGAAAAGGACTTGGGTGTACTGGTGGATGAAAAGCTGGTCATGAGCCAGCAGTGTGTGCTCACAGCCCAGAAAACCAGTTGTATCCTAGGCTGCATCAAAAGAAGCATGGCCATCAGGTCGAGGGAGGTGATTCTACCCCTGTACTCTTCTCCAATGAGATCCCACTTGTAGTACTGTGTCCAGCTCTGGAGTGAGCCCTCAGGACAGGAAAGACATGGACCTGTTGGAGTGGGTCCAGAGGAGGGTCACAAAAATAATCAGAGAGTTGGAACAGCCTCCCTTGTGAAGAAGGGCTGAGAAAGTTGGGAGTTGTTCATCCTGGACAAGAGAAGGCTCTGAGAAGACCTTATTTCAGCCTTTCCATACTTAAAGGAGGCTTATAAGAAAGATGTGGGCAAACTTTTTAGTAGGGCCTGTTGTGATAGGACAAGGGGTAATAGTTTTAAAGTAGAAGAGGGTAGATTTAAAATAGATATAAGGAAGAATTTTTTTATGACGAGAGTAGTGAAACACTGCAAGAGGTTACCACTCAGAGAGTTGGTAGATGCTCCATGCCTGTAAACATTTAAGGTCAGGTTAGATGGGTCTCTGAGCAACCTGATCTAGTTGAACATGTTTGTATTCATTGCAGGGAGGGGTTGGACTAGATGACCTTTAAAGTTCCCTTCCAACCCAAACTATTCTATGTTTCTATGATTTTTTTCAATAAAGAAATAATAATTGCCAGGAAGTACAGCATAACTTAAGTGATCATATTTTACTGTACTTAAAAAACAAACAAGCAATTTGAGCCACCATGTTCTCCGTATTTTTGTCTTTTTTTTTCTTCCCTCCCCCGCCCCCCCCCCATCCAGATACCTTGGCCTGTTCTTATACTTAGCTTGAAATCTGCTCTGGCAAATGATATAGTTTCATTAAATCCTGAAAAGCATTTGAATGTATAGTGGTATGTTTACATCATTGTTATAGGTAAGTGCAATAATATCTTCAGATTTTTAAAGTGCTTAAACTGGATGAAGACTTCTGCCTGACTGTTACCAAACAGGTGGCTAGGATACACCTTCAGTATCTAGTTTTGTTCTGACAAGTACAATTACATGGGAGGGGAAACTTTTCTTTGATCAGTGGTCCAGCTGAAGTGCTCAAACAAGTTTCCTGGACATAAAAGAATTTATATTAGTCTGAGAAAATATCTTTTCACCTGGGAAGTGACACAGCATGGTATTTCAAATGTAGACATCAAAAAATACGTTCAATTTCTTACTGAATGAATTTAGTGAGATTTTTGTCAGTGCTACCAAAAATGCAAACAGAAATTAGTATGTATGTTTCCACTCTAAAATCCAGAAGTTTCAGTTGCCATTACTTCAAACTCCTAAGCAGATGTTTCTTCAGATTTAGGAAAATGATGGGCACACAAACTAGGGGATGAATATCCTGATCTAAAAAAAAAAAAAAAAAAAAAAAATCTATAAATTTATGAAGTGTTTTAAAAACCTATTCATTATGCTTAAGAATTTGAAAAGTCTTGTGTCTTATATAAAACATTTTTAAAATGTTAGATCTCGGAGTACTTTGCAAAAAGCTCTTTACCATGGTTTCAGTTCTACATCTGAAGATAGCAGAGCTTGGGCAGAGGGAGTTTTAGGGGCTTTCCTGAGGTCAGTAAGTCAGAGTAGGATAGGGGTAACATTTTGACTCTCAGTCCTGTTCCTTTCTAGACTGTACTGTGAACTGCCCCCCAAACCAAACTATTCCTGACCTGAGTTCTGAGAACCTAAACTACAAATTAGCAAATGTCAGGAGTGATGCAAGACCTGATAGGAATGTATGTAGAATTAGAAATCACTTCTGGTACTCTTTCTGCTGTCTTATGGGAAAGAGGAATGTGGCTTGTATGGAAATACCTCTGTTAGACAATTAAGAAAAGAGGGTTGTGTCCTAGAAAGGAAGTATGGTTATTAATAGTTAGAGATGACATTGTTCTGTAGTCTTTCAATGCCTGATAGTGGGAGTACGTAATCTCAGCAGTGGTTTACTGATGTTTTGTGCCCTTCTGCTTGAAAACATATGGTACATTTCAGTCTTAGCTCTGAATTTCCTTTGATTGTTTTGTGTTGCTGCCTAACCACTTTGAAATGTAGGGTGTGGGGAAAGGGGAGGTTGATGCAAACTCTTTGTGACATTTTTAGTAGGTGCTCACGACTTTGATCAGGCAGAATGAAACCCAGACACTGGATTGAACTTGACAGGTTTTGGGTGCGTGATGATGAAGTGAAATGTATCTAGCAGACATAAGTGGGGAGAAACTATATGGGTGAAGACCCCAAGAAATGGTGGTTCAACTACTCACCTTGTCTCTAGTCGGGAGACAGTAAGTACTGTGCCTCTTGGTTGATCTCCATGAATCCAAAGTAGTAGTATTGGGGATGCTTTAAATGAGATCATGGCTTCCAAACTGATGTTTCCAGCATGTTACTGGGAAAAGATGTAAAAATGCTGATTATTTAATTAATTGAAAAATTCTTGTAAAGTAACTGTAGAGTAATATGACTGTCAGCAAGAATTTTCTAATGTGCGAATTTTTCATCCCTCCTCCTGTTCTAAACCAAAGCTCTGAAACAGTATGACCTTTTTTGTCTCAACTTGCCAGCAATTTAACAAAATACATAAATATGGTTGCCAAATGAACTGCAAAAAACTTCCATTTATCAACTCAATCAGCTGTAGTCTGTAGTATACTCTGTCATCTGTATGGTATTTTTATTTCCTTAAATAACTCATGACTGTTTCTGTGTTTGTAAAGAAACATTCCTTCCAAACTGGAAAAAAATGTCAACCACGTAGAAAGGGTACACACCTTAAATCATACTTGTGACATTTATAATCAGATTTCTTCTACCTTTGCCAAGGAAGCGTGGTTTTGAGATTTCTTGTGGCAGTCAGTGTTTATCTGTGTTAAATCTTCATAAACTGGATGCTATGGTGCCTTTCTCTGGCTTGTCAAATACTTACTGATGTGCGGAGCTTAAAATTCATGGCAGTTTCTAAAGAAAGTAGACGTTAATTGCAGCAGTGACAACTTTTTCTGTGGTGTCAGTGCTGGAGCTCTACAGCTACACTACTCACTGTTCTGTTTGGTGCAAAATCCTCATACCACATCTTTTAACGCCTGTCTGAACAACTCCGTGCCCATGTGCCCGTGCTGAATCACCACCCTCCAGTGATGTATGTAAAAGATCTGTTAAATACAATGCCAACACCAAGTGTTGCCGAATGCAGGGTGCTGAGATGCTGCAGCTGCAGTGACTGAGCTTGCTTTCTGCTAGGCTTGAGGATGAGACATGAGGAAGCCTGTGGCTGAGGCAGATTGTCTCTGAATCCATTCATTGGTCAGGGTGTACAGGGGGAGCTCCTCTATGCTGTGGGATGAGCCCATGGAGGGCAGCAAGGGTTAAACAGGGTAGTAGAATGCTATTCCTCTCAAGAAACAGAAGATGTCTAACTGCTGAAGGAAGCAAACTTTCAAATTCTCTTCTAAGAAAAGTACTAAATCATAGTCTAAAAATCAGACTACATGAATTGAGGATATGAGGCAACTTGCTGTATTTCAAGCCCTGTGTTAGAGGGGCTGAATTTCCATCTCTATTATATTGTTAACCTGTGTAAGCAAATCAGACAAACTTGTCTATACAAATAAAAAAAAAAAAA
>NW_020799091.1:43892637-43907094 GCF_003259725.1 Athene cunicularia
TCTTTTTTTTTTTTTTTTTTTTTTTTTCCATTGACTTTGACTGGAATGCAAGCAACTGATGTGAAAGTTAAGGCTAGTCTAAACACGGAAATAGCCCAGTACGGTTATTCCGTACTGGCTTTCTGAGCCTATATGTTCTTTATCGTAAGAATACCTGCAAGTGGGCAAGTTTAAATTCCTTTTGTCTCATTCAAAATCGACTGAATCTGTGAAGTGCAGAACTCTATCAATTAACGAACCCATGTGCTGTACTTTTGCCTATCTCCTTTCCAGTTGGCCTTATCTGGTAGCAGTGACATCCCAGAAATACACCTGCAGTTTACAGCCTGTTATTCACGCTCTCTTGTACCAAATGATCATTTTATTGATATGTTGTTGCTGCAATATACATCTGTAATGTCATAGTGAAGGTTATGCTGTAGCACAGTAAGAGACATGGGCCTGGGAGGGATTTCAAATCACTGGGGACAACCAGTTACTTCCTGTGTCAACCATCTTGAAAGCTGTCAACTCGGAAGTCCTTTTTTAAAAAAACCTGCATTAATTTCTGTTGCGTCTTTTCCTTAATCCCATTACTCCTGTTGGAAAGAAACTGTGGAGCTCAGTGCTGCAAGAGGTTGCAGGCAATGAGATAAGAGGTCTTCTACTGTCCATTACACACGATGGTTGGCAGTGTCAGGAACTGAGGAGCAAACTTGGGGGCAGATCCTTCAACATAGAGCTTGATCTTACAGAGGTCCATGACTGGCTGCTGCCATTGCAGATGGGTTTGGGGTATGTATGGGCCTTTTTGTCCAAAACCAAAATGCTCCTTGTCTGAGGCTGCTTCAGAACGTGGTTTCTGTAATGGCTGCACTCTGGTGAGACATGTGAATTGCAACAGTGAAGAGGAAAGTTCCTCTTCCTGGCTATGATTTATAATTACTGATACTGGAAGCACCAAGATAAGGGGAGAGCTTATGGAGAAAGCTTCATTCCTGCATTTTGGCAGCAGGAGCACCTGTTTCTTTGAGAGGAAGGCTGGAAGTGAATCATTGAAAAGCTGATGTCTGTAATTGTGCATAGAGCTGGGACAGGGAATCCTTGTGTCAAGTATCAAAGTAATTTATTATTTTACACAATGTGGAAAAACAACAAAGGGCACACGGAGAGGAGTGGCAAAGCAATTAGCACTGTTTCTGATCTTTGGCCAATACAGTGCTCCATGCACACTATTATAGGTGGGATAATTTACAGAACATAAGCCTTGAGGTCACTCTAAGTCAAATTATGCCCGCAGTATGATTGTTTTAATTATTATTTTTAGTTTTTGGCCCAAAAGGGAGAAAAAAAGTTTAGCTATTCTGTCTGCTTCTCCTCTTCCTTTTGGTTCAAGGTCAAACCCGTTAGCAGCCTTCAGAGAAATGCAGAGAGCAGTGTACAGATGGAATGAGTGGTTGACAGGCACTGAGCATCCCGATGTGCAAGGCCAAGGTGGTAATTGGGAGTTCCTGGCTTCCAGGCCTGTGGTCAGACCACAAGGTTGGTTCAGCCCTGTTCCCTGCTCTCCCTCCTTGCCCCTTCTGCCCCCACCCGGCACTCACAGCCAGCACTAATAACCGAAACGTACCTTGGAGGAAGAGCAAGTTACCTGACTTGTTCAACAGGCTCCTGCTGTAGGTTTCTTTCCATACCCCACCTCTGAACATAAACAACGTGTAGTTGTTCAAGTGATGCTGCTGCCAAATGCAGCTGTAAATTCTGTGTTAAACTGATTTGAGCCAGCTTTAGTGGTCAGTATCATGCTGTGTCAATGAAAAACATTTTCTACTTAAAAAAACCCCACCTCTTTCCTTAAGGGAATGTGGGTGCTGCTAAGGAGGGTTTGTGGTGAATGCAGACCTGAAGGAGATGCAGTGTAAGCTTTCAAGATGACTTCATATGTCTTCATAAATGCAGTACTAAGAAACGTACCTGTTAAATATGATCTAGTCAGATGACTTCAGAATTCTGTAGCCAAAAAAATGCATGTCTTTCTTCCTAAAATGTCAAAAGTTTTTGTTGCTAGGCACTGTAGGTACTGAGTGGGTTTTTCTTTCTTTTTTCGGGAGCCTGGAAATTGAAAACAACTTCTGGCACCAAGTCACAGTCTGGATGATGCTGTAATACTTGAATGCAAATACGCTTCATGGTTCTGGGAGTATTGGGTGCCATTATGAAATTATGTTCCCATCCTTCCCCTTCATACTCTGGGGAAAAAAAAAAGCTCAACTAAAAACCCCAACAAAAAAAAACACAGCAGAGCTTGAAAGGCAGTTGAAGTAAGGACTTTAACTAAAACGGTGAGTATTTATTTAAGAGTAAGAGACAACAGACTGTCTTCATCTATTGGCTGACACAGCCAGGAAAAACAGAAAAACAACATGTTAATTGCACTGCTTTTCTCCTAGATGCCAAGTGAATTGGAAGATGTGCCATAACTTGTATGCCTATGAGATCTCGCTGTGTTTTGGTGCATATGTAGGGCTTCAGAGAAACAGTTAACTATGGAGTAGACAGGTTTACCGCACATCATGACTGCTCCCTAAAGAAAGCAATTGTATTTACACACTTGTTTAAATTAATACTCCTGCCCCACCCAGATAATCATGATAATGAGGCATTTATTTTTTTAATTAAATTGCAACTGAAATATACAAACTGAATTTATTGTGATGTTGCGTGGCACATAAATAGTCAAAATAAGATGGTATTTGCCCATTCTTATTTGGAGACCTCTCTTAGTTAACTTTCACTTCATGCTCCTTCACTTTAGAGATTTTAAAAATTATTTTTAATAGTTTGCACACTGTCTGTCCCTTCTCAGATGGCTTTGTGGGTTTTTTCCTTATTTAAGATCAACCCTTTCATGATCCTTTTTGTATTTCTACTTTTGTCTTTTCCCTTGCTTCCCTGTTGTTCATGTTATTTTTTTTTGTTTGTTCGTTTTAGAGGTGCTCTTTCTTTTTCCTCTGTTTTTAGGTGTTGAGGAGTATACACACTTCATCAGTGCTGTATGTCTTCATTATGCTGCTTTACCTTTGTCAAGTTCTTGTCATGCTGACATATATTAGGAGCTGATAACAGGTGCAAACACAGTGCCACTGCCCATTGTGATCCCTTGATTTTTTTAGTGACTTTTTAATTATTACTTGTTAAAGGAATGTGTCTGTATTCTTGTGTTTTACCATACAGCAACTGGCTTCTTCCTTCTTCTTTGTGGTCTGGAGGATAGCGATGGGAAGAGTAGTCCTGCAGTGGCAGCCCTGCTCTTCACACCCCATTGACCTGCTAGAGGTGCAGAGCTCTTGCGTAGCCCCGCCACCCCTTGCCTAGGAGCAGAAGCGTTACTGATGTCCATGTCTCCTCATGTTCATGAGATTGCAAGAGTGAGAAAGGCAACCCTGCTCTGCTAGGACATTGGAGGGAGGGTGTGGACCACAGTCTCACCTTCAGTATAGGCATGGCATCTTGATTCCTTCTCAATGCTGGTTAGAGGGGGATGCTTTACCTACAGGCAGAGGGAAGGCTTTGTGGCTAGCAGTGCCCTGTGGGGACTAGAAAGGCAGGTGCATGCCTGAAAGCATGCATTATCGTTTGTTATTCCTTCAAATGGCAGTATTTAAATGCCTGCTCGTGGATGACCTGCTTCCCACTGCCAGCTCTGTCTCTCCCGTGTTACGACTTTGCAGAGTTTTTGGGTGTGGTTTACTTTGAAGTTTGAGGCCAGAATGAAAGGCTGAATGGTAATAGCTCTACCTAGTCAGTGTTCTGTGCTGTGCATTTAATGTAAGTCTGCACAGCATGTGAGAAACTGAAATCATGATGGGAGCATCTGAAATGCTCTGCTGTTTCATCATGCACGCTGTCTGAGGGGCAAAACCCTATTGTTCCCCCCAACTCCTTCCAACCTCCCCATGCCCTCCCACCAAAACAGTTAGAAGTAGTAATAACATACCAGAAATGAATTGCACTTGAATTTTGTGGTTAAGACTTCAGGCTTTATTTTTGTTGTGATTAAAACCTGTAATTCTGTGATGCTAATTCTACCTTCAGATGCTCATGGAAATGCACTGATCGAGCTCTGTATTAAAATAATTTAGTTGATTTTGTCCACATTATCCCTGTTAGTTCAGGAGCTTTCTCTTTTAATGGTCAGAAACCCTAAGTTTTCTGCATAAATGTATTTGATCTGCCTGACCATGGATCCCTTGCTTTTGGACTGGGCAGCTCTTCCCTCCCCTTCTAGTTTTGCTTCCCTTGTGCTGGTAGATGGCAGCAGTATTGCATCTCATGTGCCATTTTATTGGTACAACAGAACCAAGTTCTCCGGTTCTTGTTATACAGGTCCCTTGTCTTCCCTCATCATACTCCTCTTTCTTTGCAACTGTTAATTTGAACCTTTTTTAAATTTAAGTGGCCTGTCCTCATCTACAGAGATTGGGAACACCTTGGTGGCAGAGGGGTGTTCTGGATATAGGCATGTCTTTTTTTCTCAAGCATTCTACTTCAGTGGTGTGTGGTCACCAGGAGATAGTTCTGATGTGTTGTGGTTCTCTTCTTTTGAGTTCTGAATGTTTGAAAAGAATCATTTTTGTAGACTATGATGAGATTCAGGTTGCAGTATACCCTTTGAAGCTGAAGTGGTAATGACCATTAGTCTTATTAAAGTACAGTTATATTGGTAAAAGGAACAGCATGATGGCTTCTATATTTGAGTGCATTCATCACTGAGCAATGTTCCTGTTCACATTTCTAATGATAAATCTAATTGCAAGGTTGATAGCTTGTCACTTTTTTTTCCCCTGCTTATTTCTTCTGTGCTGTTTTAAAATTCATTTGCAGGTTCATTATTCTGGTAGAGTTTAAAATGGCTGCTAGCTGTTTTGAGACTGGTAACTTTGGTGATTTACTACAGTGATTAGGGATGGTCAAGAATAACTTGGCAAAGATGGTATTTAGAAGTGCTGATTTGTTGAAATTACACCTTTTTGTATCCAAACCTGAGCAATAGCCTTTTGGGTGACATCTCTTTGATGTTCTGGGGATCAGTTACAGGCCGTGACCAGAGGAGAGCTGGTGTTGGGCCAGTCACCTGCAAGATGACAGGTGTGATCAAGCTGCTGTCTTGGGAGCTGGGGGGAGACAGATTTTGAACCATGTTTCCTTCTGCATGTGAGTGCTGTGACTACAACACTGTATTCTGCCTCCTGAGTGTATCCCCCTCTGCCTCTGACCCATTTCTGAAGGTCTTGACTCATGTAGGTGATGATGTTCTCAGGGGCTGTGTTATTTATCAGGGGGTTGATGTTTGATATATTTAATTGCTGCGACACCTTAAAGATGAATTGTTTTGTATGAACAGTTTGGTGGTTGTGCAGCTGAGCAGCTACTGGTGAGTAACTCCTCTGCTTTGTTTTCATTGTGCTCAGGGTGTAGGCAGCATCCATTTCTCTAAATCTCTGACTCTTCTTCATTGTTTACCTGCACAGCGTGCTCATTTTCTGCAATTCAGTTGACGTAACCCATTGGTTTGGGAGTTTACTCTGAGTTTTGGCAACTGGTCAGACCAATCAGGGCTTGTTGCCTTTGTGTTGGTGCCAGTTATGTTCACTATCCTGCAACTATTTGTTTCTTCTTCTGTGTTGCTTTCTTCCTTTGCCTTACCTGGCTGTTTCTTGGACTCCCCAGACCCCTGAATACTAACCTGACAGTTGAATGTGTTTTATTGTTTAACAACTAGTTTCTCTTCTTCTCGCAATGGGACTTTAACCTGTGGCCTCTTGCATGCAGAAGAAATTATGCCTTTTCAAGTCCTTGGGCTAATGTGACACTCATATATTAATTGAATAAAACTGATGCATCTAGTCAGCTATCCCTGTATTGCATGGAAAGGAAAAGGGGACATTGCGTGGAAATGAAAAAAATAAATGCCCTTCCTGAGGTTACACCCCCAGCCTGAAGTGCACCTTTAGCCACTTGTGCAGGCAGCTCCTTGGGTATTGCAGAAGTTGGTGCAGAAGCGAGGTTGTGTGTCCTCCGTCCTTCCCAGCCCCCTCTGCTCATCTGCTGCCACATTGTGTCCCCCATCATCGTTGTCGTGTCGTGTTCCCCCACAGCAGAACAGCTCCCACTGTGGCACATTGCAGTCAAGCTTTGGGCCATAACCTTCATGGTGTGAGACACTTAGGATGTTTCGGATGTGGTAGCATGGAGCCCGCAGCCTGCATGGGGAATACCTTGTTCAGATATTTTCCTTAAATGAAGCCATGTTTACAGACTGATAAGAATCCTAGCGACCTTCAAAACAGAAGGTTGTGGGGATTCTTGGTTTTGTTTTACTTGTTTTAAAGTATTTGCTTTACTTTTTAAAGTCTGTATAAGAAGCAGCTGTTGTTTGTGGATTTATTTTTTAAATACTTTTTAAACGATGGAGTCGTTACATCTAGTGGTTATGTGTCGGGGGGGAAAAAAAAAAAAAAAGAAAAAGAAAAAATGTTCAAAGTGTATCAAATTGCTGAAGTGGAGCTTTTCCATACTGTGAAACTCTGATGCCAGTACCTTGACTTACAAACCCTTCGAATGACAGGGCTGTGTGTAGCTTATGAATTAAATAACTTCGTGTACCTTTTCCTGTGGCTTCTAGCTGAAGGCAGCAAGTGCACAAGAGGGCACATTCTTTTGTTGTTGATAGCATTCCGCCTTAACGAAAAGGAATTTCTTGCCTATTGCCTATTGTTTATGAAGTGGAAAGAGATCACAAGTTGTATAATCTCTCTATATATTGTTGAATTTTTTTTTTTTCTTAACCTTACTCTTGCTGTTTGGTTGATCTGCAGCAGGTGCAGCAAGTGGGTGCTGTAATACACCACACCTATATTTTGTTATATATTTGGATTGATCTTGGGGGTGGGGTGGGGCTGGGGAGGAAAGGGAGGAACACAAAGGAGAGAAAAACCCCCAAGTAAGGAAGAAGCAGAGCTGAATACAGTTTGGTTTTTGTCTCTCCGGAGCTTTGCTCAGCAACCAAAACCAGACTCCAGGTGCAGTATTCCCTCATCGGTCTGTAAGCATAGAAACGGCGCGTCCCTCCTCTTCTTCCTCCCCTGCCAAGAGTTTCTGGGTGGTGAATGTCAGTAGCTGGAGTTATTTTTAAAGGCAAGAGGTGAGGCTTGTCGTGCAAAGCTAGGAAGAGGGCGTTTGTTTGCTGAGCAGAGCTGACATCAAAGTGGAGACTGCTGCCTACTGGCTCACCACTGCCTTATGCCAGGTAATCTTTAACATACCCCTCAGTCACTGAGACCGCAACCGAGCCTGCCTGCGTTCATGAGAAACGACCTGTGTTTATGATCCAGAAGATTGCTTTTTCAGTATTATTTCTGTGAGCTGGACTTTGACATTTAAAGGCTCACACTAATCATCTTGCAAAACCTGCTTAGTGCTTTTAACTAAGCAACGGCTTTCTACTTCTCTTCACAGGATAATATAAATGTTTTTCTGAAAGCGTGTGAAAATATTGGACTGAAAGAAGCTCAGCTTTTTCACCCAGGAGATCTTCAGGATTTGTCCAATCGAGTTACAGTCAAGTGAGTTTTGTGGTTTTGTTTTCTCCCTCCCCTTCTAAGCTGTTTCATGGTCCTTTTTTTTTTTTTTTTTCTTTAATGTTTGCCTATGGAAAATTCTTCTTTAAATCTGGTACAAGCAGTTCTGAATACTGTGGTGAGGGTTTAAGCCTTGTTAAGACTGGTAGATTAGATTTTCACAAATTTAAAAAATGAAGTATTATTATGCCTTACAAGCAAACTAATTGTTAATGAATATTTACAGAATTTAATGTATGAGATGGAAACCGTTCAGCTTATTTTAAATTTGGAGCAAAATTAACAGTTAAGTGATGTTGAAAGCATCGCTTTTCTTTATGCTTTAAGATTTACTCATGTAAAATCTGACAGGATGAGATGGTACTTCTCATACTTATCTGAATGGCTCTGAGGCTCAGGTATGGTGTTCCTGAATGACCACTGGTCTTGCCGCTCTGCGTATTAATCAGGTGTTTGTCACCGAATGTCATGTCTACTGTCAAGGGTCGTGGGTACGTGTGAATAGAAATCAAGTACTGAATTGCACAAAGGGAAATTGTCAGTTTATAGAGAAAAGAGTTTTCTTGTGAAATAGCACTGGTTTGGTTCTCAAATATAATCAGTGGATTCTCAAAATTGAGGACTGCTGTGTCTCCTAACAGGAATTTTATTACTAGTTTCTGAGAGATTAAGGTGTAATTTTACTATATAGACACTTAACAGGTGTTTTAAGATATATGTGTTGTAGAAAGAAAGCAACGTGTTCCAAGATGACATTTTTTACATTATTGTCTGTTTTTACTGTGTTGGTAGAAAGGATGAATTTATTAAGTCTCCAAAAATAAGAAAAGCTTTAGGGAGTTTTGCTGGAAATGTGTCAGGTTAAATGTTAAGAATTTATTCCTGTCTTAAATTACCAGTTTTATCAAAGTGGAATAGGCAGTAATCCTTCTGTAAATACAAGGAGAAAAAAATACTGTGAAATGACACATAGCTGCTTTAATTAGAAATCGTCCGTAGGTGGATTGGGTGTTAGCGTGTTGACATACTCTCTGCCTGGTTTCAGAATGAAAGTTCGTACCGTTTTGAGGTCTGAGATGGCAATGTGTTTTCCAGTCTTTGACTCTTACCCAAAGTGTAATTTCTCACTAATGTGGTGTTTAGGGACTTGGCGCCTTTCCAGGATGCTGGTATTCTGTCTGCTGGTTCCTAGATCATACCAAAAGCCAGAGGGTTGGTAATGCCATGCTTTAATTATCCACAAAGCCCTTGCTAAAGCTATTTTGGTGGAGGGTTTGCTCCAAATGTATAGCTGGGAGGGGTTGGAGGTGGTCAGGAGCTGGTCTTCAGCAGTGTCAGTAAGCGACAAGCTGAAACCCTGGGGAGGTCGAGTTAGCAAGCTGTTGTGCAAAGTATGTTATCCAACTTGTCCCTACATTAACCACAGTGCTCAAGTGAGGTCAGCCATGAAATTCATCCAGTGGGTCTGTAACCGGGTTGTTTGTTTTTTTTGTTTGATTTTTTTTTTTTTTTTTAATTCTTTCAGATCTGCCAGTTCCCTTCTCAGCTCTGAGAGCAGAGTGTAAGGCTGGAATTTGAAGTCATCATAAGGCAGTGAGGGTTTTACATCACACCTACTTGGCAACAGATTAATTGGTGGCTTTCAAAAAAGCAGACTTAAACATTGAGCATTTCTTATGGACAGTAATGCAATGTTTGGGTTTGAGTCAAGACCTGCCAGCCGTATAGCCATGCTCTTTTAATTCTTTTCAATGTAAGTTTGATTTTCCACACATTGTGTATCATATGACAGTCCCACGGTGTGTGTAAAATTCTTACAGAGTAATTCAAAACTTCTCTATGTGAGAAGACTATAAAGTGGTAACCTAGCTATACTAACATATTTTGATGTGTTTAGGAGTTTGGAGAGGGACGTGGAGGAGGTTACATTTCAAGAAATGAAGGAAATAATTTATACTAAGATAACTCTCTCCATTGAAAAGTTAATCATGGTCATTTGGTTACCCAGAGGAGAAGCTAGTCTTCAGAGGGTTTCCAGAGAGATTCATATGTGTGTCAGGAGAGAAGTCCTGTCTGATTGTGAGCTTCATCTGATCAATTTAACTGTTTAATAGGAGTAGGTAATTTTATACATTCAAGCTGAATTACAAATATCTTCAAAACTCACAGGATGCCAGGCCTCACAAAAGGGATACTGTTTCATGTCCTCCTTTCATGCTATCCTCTGTTAACCTTAGAAGTAAATAATTTCTTGTCAGAGAGAGGGAGATTTTTTTAATATGCTGATTTTTATAAAAGATTGCATTTAATTTTTGGCTTTCTAACATTCCTAAACAAATTCATTTTGCTGCCATCACCTGAAGCTAATTGCTCACATCTTAAACCAGCTGTGATAGGTTGTATGGGATAACATTAAGGTGTGCCTGAAGCAGTGTGTATTTTGACACCTCAGCAAGTATTGCTGTGTTCTGCTGTTGCACCACTGTTAGCATATGGTTTTTATCTACCCAAAATAGATTAAATAAACCGTTGCTTAAATAGTCAGCTTTTCAGGCTGGGATAGCTGAGAACACTGCCCTGATGTGTACTGCTGGGCATAAGAACATGCCTCATTTCCCTTGTATATGGAAAATAGGTAAGAGGAAGGTATTATATTATAAAGAGGCTGGGTCTGCTTCTGTTGTTAAGGAGAACATGAGAATTGTCATGTTATGTCAGGACAAAAGCAGTCTCTGACAGTGGCTAGGAGGTTGCATCTCTGTCCCTGCTGCTCTTTGCCTTCTGTAGACTTGTCTAATTACTCAGATGCTTCTGGTGCTCGGAAGGTCCTGAAGGAGGAACGCCTCCCCTCTGAGGACAATGTGCTCTGTGAAAAGGTGTTCCCTCCGTTCCTCCTATTTCTGCTGCCTGGCAGTTGTGTGTGGTATCTTCTTCTTACCTTGTGGAAAATCATACAGCCTTAGGCTTTTGTCATTTCAGACTGCAGACCTGTCCCACCTGGGCAGGCTCCCTTCCCAGCAGGAAAAGCTATTTTCATACCTTGTTTCTGAGTGTGGTTGCTGGCTTTCACTGTACCTTCGCTGATAGTGCTCTTTCTGTCTTATCAACACCACCACCACGCCATTGAGAGATACCAAACTTTATCTCTGTGTGGTGTAATGTTCTTGGTGTCACTTGAGTTAAGATAAAGACCCTCTGTTCCTCATGGTTTGCCAGAGCTGTACTAAGAAAATAATCTTCCTACCTGGTAAGGAGGTTACAACTTTCACTTTTATTGTTTTCTGTTGCAACTGAGATGATGCACAGGCATAATCTGAAACCTTCCTCTGTAATTACTACTAGTATCTGGGACAGGAGAGGCAAGAATCCTCTTAAATATCCAGACTCTCAGTTCCAAGTGATTATGTGATTATCCATTTTGCAAAGAAAAAGCTCCTTAAAATTTTAATGTTTAGAAGTTTGTGTGAAGAGGGCTGGTTAAAATTACTGGTTGCTCTTCAAAGCCTTGCAAACTTCATGATTTGCCAGATCAGCGATGAGATTAGTAGTCGGGTGATGTGGAAAAAATATACTGGCATGGATGGTTTCTTTTCTGCCAGTGAAAATGGGAGTGTGGATTAATGTCTGAGATTTATAGTTCAGTCATACTGTAAATCTGCAGAAGTTATTGCTCAATGGTATAGTACAGTAATGTTTCATGTGTTCCAATAAAAATTATCCAGACAGATTTATTCCTCACATACTGTGTCCGGCAGTCATGTGCATATCTTCTCGTTTCCTGGCTAGTTATCTGTGTAAATGCGTATGCGTCCCTCTTCAGTTCTTTCAGTATATTTAATTTTGTCTAGCCTAGGATTTAATGATTTTCAATCAGAGGAGATGTTATTTTAAAGCTCAGAAGCTTGGGAGTTTTTTTGGTGTTTGTTTTTTTGGTGTTTGTTTTTTTTCTTCTGGATAGCAATGCAAGATTGTCTTAATACTTCATTTGATTCTCTTTTAGTTCTACCAAAGTAAGAATGTAATATGAGCTTAGTGACTCTCAGTTGTCAGCGTGGTTACTATTTAAAAATGTTAAGCACTTCCTTACCCAGCTCTTTAGAGGTGACACACCCAGTTGTTCCCAGCTGGGAAAGGGTTCTTAGTAAAACCATGCTATGGAGTTAAAAGTGAGAGTTTCCTTAGGCAGCCACCAAACTTCTATTCTGATGGAATGTGTTATCCCAGTTAGCAGTCTTAAAGGAGGCAGCCTGAACAATCGGATGGATGTCATAATTAGTTTGTCTTGTCTTTCAAGCAAATTTTCTTCCATTTGAAAAAAATTCTTATTCTGTAAAATGAGGTATCCACTTAAAGAATGTCATTAAATACTACTAATAAATCCAAACGATGATGGTTTAATAGATGCAAATATTAAACTCAGCAAAAAAGTTATGAAAAAAATCACTGTTAATCCTAAATAGCAAACATTTTTTTAAACTACCACAAAGCCCCTCAGTCCTGATGTTGAAATTTTACTATATTAATTTAATTATTGGATAAAATATCAAATCAAAATATTTGGTTTCTACTAATATTATTACAGGGTTATATTTAGAGTAGGTCTTGAATGAAATTTAAAAATTGTCTCCAAAGATAGCTGGAAGTATCTCAGCACCTTGCAGAACTTGGTATTTGGATAAGGCCTTCAGATGTTTTCTGCTCTGTTCTTTAATTTTCATTTAGCGCACAGGATTGATAATGAATATGTAAAAGTTATGAAGCAAACAGAAAACTCTGTTGGAGAAGTCTTTCTGAAGAGGGATTAAGTGTGTACATGAGAATATATACTGGAGCTCTGACTCTAGCCCTGGCATTTCTAACTTCTGGGTAGTTTTATCTATTGATTTAATCTCCCTTTAGCTCTATTTTTCATAATTTCCTAAAGGAAAAAAAGAATACTGGAAAAATTTGAATGTTATGCGTTCTGTAGCATAAAGTTCTATATAACTAGAGCCAACTGGAGAGAAGTAACAACTGTTGTCACGTTCATCCTTGTGTTTATGCATTTCAGAAGCTGAATTTTTGAGAGAGTCTCTCTATTTCCATTCAGAGATAATACTTTCTGGATTTGAAACACCACAAAGAGTTGTTCAGAGATGAGATGCTTTTAAAATAAAGCCTGAGAAGATGAAATAGTTGCTAAGTGATTCAGTTGTAAGCATATATTCTGCATCTCTTCATCCATCTGGAGTGGGATATATTTCATGGGGTATTCTGATTAAATAAGAATGAGCAATTATATTCATTATAGCAACATAAACTATTTTAAGCATACATACAGAATCACTACCTGCCATGTCACAACTATTGTCCCTTTCTAAGCAACCATCAATTTTTAGGGACTGTTGAAAAGGAAGCCTTCTAGCACCAAGTCAAGGCAAACACAAAGCATCCTCTAGTAACTACCTTCTTTAGCCCAGAATTCAGATTACAATAATGCCAGTGCTTCCTTTCAGTCATGAAGTTGCCTCACTTGTCTTTTTGCATGCAACCACTTAATGTGCAGGTGTAATAGGGTTCCTGAAAATAGCAATGAAGCAGTAGCAGAGGGGTTGAACGCAAATGTAGCTTCTTCCAGTTCTACATTCAGTCCTTTAACAACTTCCCATTCTTCATGTGCTAGGAAAATAACTGTAGATTTTAGTTTCTAATTAGAAAAGAGGTTTTTTAATTTTATTTTTTTTTAGATGTAAGTTGATGGTTTCTCATCACGTTCTTCCCGTCTATTCCTGGGCAATATTCCAGGTTTCCTACTTCCAATTCTGTTTCCTGCTCAGGGTGCTTTCTTCTTCAGGGTCAACAAAGGCAAAGTGAAATTTCTGTTCTATGGGATGAATCACTGCCAAATAGACCACTGAAGAAAGCAATCTGCGTAGAAACCATAGATGGTCTTTTTGAGTGGAGGACTGTTATCAGTGCTATTAGAAATCTGTTTTTTGGAGACCTTTAATTGTGAAAGCAGTACTGCCTCTCAATTTAAGGAGGAATATTTTTAGGGTTGCTTTGCCAGTAACACTCAGATCTTTGAACTGTCTGGCAAGGGACTTACCTGGAAGCTTGAGCTATAATGAAGGGACACTCTTTTGGGACTTGTATCCCATTTTGTGTCTTGGGAAGAGCTGCCATATTTGCTCAAAGGAGGCAGAGTCAAGAGACAGACACAAACTGGCCACAAATTGGTTTGCATTGTCAGAGAGAGACAGTGCAAGTAATTTTGTTATCAGGTAGGTCAGAGCTGGTCTTTGTTGTTGACAACACTGAATTCATACTTGGGTCTTCTTCCATATCTAATATATTTGTAGAGTTACTATACCTTCTCGAAAACCTTTTGCTTAAGAATTCCATGCTTATAAGAATACATCATGGAGCCATATCTGAATTTGCTGTACTAATTTTTTTTCAAGAAACACACATTATAATGAGTTGAAAAACCTAGGCTTAAAAAAAAAAAGAAAAAAACCCCAAAGTACCCAAAACACACAACATGGAACCACCCTTTCCTGCCTTTTTATTTTGTGTAGAATAGAAAGTTGTGGACTGGATGAAAGGTAAGTGCTTCCACGCAAGAAGTATGATAGTAGTTAGCACTAAACTTATACCTGTGTAACGTCTCTAGGTTATACCTATGTGACTACAAAGTCAATCACCTCAAAGATTTGGGCATAAAGATTTAATAAACTATCTTTGAATTCAAGTTGGGATGAAAGGAATAAAAGACAGCGTTTTGTGGGTCTTGAAAAGTGAAATGCAAACCATTTAACCAAAATTTAATTAGAACGATGAATGCTGCTCTTCCCCC
>NW_020799091.1:43907144-43962766 GCF_003259725.1 Athene cunicularia
CAAAAAAAAATATATTCAGGGAAATAACATTTCTTACACAGGAGGTTGTAATAGGGTTTTTATTGTGGTAACTGAGTTTCATGGTGACACTTCCATTGAAATGGAAAAGTGTAGCACCCTCACTTCAGAGTGATTCTAGAAATGTTCCTATGACTTAAAGTGTGGATTTTTTTTTTTTTCTGCTATGGGCATTTTCATAGAAATGAGTAATATTTACAGCAGCTAATCTTCCTTGGCATAGCCATATTCTAAACATTGAAAATGCTGTAATTATTTTGTTTAGGATATAACTAATTTCAAGATCATGCACTTCACACGTTTAACTTTTATTCATACTGATGACAGTTATGCAAAGGTAAAGAAAATGAAAAGAGTATATTTTATCAATCTTGTGAAACTGCTGTACTTAGTGTAAAATACTCACACTCATGTCATTAATTTACATAATCTTTAAATCATTCCAGTAAAATGGTTGTAGACAATAAAATATGTTCCAGACTTTGGACCATACCTGCAAGAAATTTACCTCCAACTCTTCGTGTAAAGTCTGTAAAGTGTTGGGTGTGGTGCTATTTAATATTTCTACTTTATCTTTGAAGTTTCTGGCCATTAAGAGAAATGTCTGAGATTTGTTCATTTTTTTCTGTTGCGTAATTTAACAGTTAATAATTTATGCTTCCTTTATAGGATTATACTCTTGATAGTGTTTGATTTTATCATTTATCTGTTCTGTGAGATAATTCTGCTGTAAGAATGAAAAGTTTCTGGAGTTGTATACTTGCACCTACAAGTGTACATGAAGAGTCTGAACAAACTTGGAAAAAAATGACATTAGTGTGTGTTAGCTGTATTGAGAGCAATTCAGGTATCTAGTGACACAGATCTACAGCCTAATATTGGAATTCAAATAGTTACACTACAAGACTGAATGGCTTGCTGAAGGAAGTTACAGTTAGCTTTGCTTAAAGATGTTGGCTTGTTTAAAGTCCTCATTTTTGATCCTACTGCGTTTTAAAAGTATCTCTGGATTAACTGGGGTGGGGGGGGGGTACAAAACCATTATTACTAAAAGCCTTTACAGTACTTTTCAATGCTCTTTTGCTTTATGTTAACAGAAGTATCTAAACTTTTAAGATTACCATGGGAATCCATCCAAAGCTTAGGCATCTATATTCATTTTAATATGCACATCAATCCCCTAGCATTCCAGGATTAAATGCAGTTTATAAAACAGTGTAGTAGAAAGAGGACAGCAATTTGCATGAGTAGCTGTGTGTTATGAAAGAAGGTAAAGAGAAAACCTGCTTTTTTTTGGTGGTGATTTTTTTTTTTTCCTCAGCATACAAAAAAGTGCTTGTCTCTGAGGTTGGAAGTTGAAGGACTTCTAAAAATAATAAGCTTGTGTTACCCTAATATCAATTATACAGAAATACATATACAATTTCACTATCATATAATTTTTTTTATATTTTACTACTAAATTACTGAGGTTCAGTTATATTTTCTGTAGACAGACAACTCAATAGGAAGAGTTCTGATATTTAAATACTGGGGGAAGCTGACTTCTTGAAGTTTTCCACAGATACAGGAGTTTGTCAGTTAACTGTACTATGTAAATAGAGAAAGTAAAGCTGAAGAGTATGTTGACAGTTCTGGATCCTACTTCATACCAAATCCTACTTTTGGTCATTTTTATTCCTGAGCTGTGATTAATAATATTGTTACAGTGCTTTCAGAGACTTCAATTCTAATTGTTACTACTGCTTAATTGGAGCACTCAGTATCCTTCAAAGAGGCGTTAACAGGTTTTTCTACTGTACTACAGAACATAATTTGTCTTGCAATAACTAATTCAAATATTTTTATAAAGCGTGTGTCAGGAGGGTTGCAGGGTCATTTTCATCTTGTCACTGGAAGCACTGAAATGAAATAATGTCTTACCACATGGTTTAGAAGACAAGAAGGGATGGGGAGGGGGGAAATGAGTGCTAGACAGTACCACACAGGCATGATCTTTTCACATTTCTTTTAAATGATAGAGTTCTGTTGTCTTTAAGAAACAAAAGGAAAAAACAAGAACAAAAGAAAACACAACCGGAGAACTCTTCTCCAGGCTGACAGACTGGATGATCAAGCTCAGGATCTCCAGTCCTGACCATCCCAGGGACCTCCACTCAAGTGCTCCAGTTTATCAATGTCTTTCCTGTACTGGGGATACCAAACTGGAGATAGCAGCATTATAGATGTGGCATAGCGAGTGCTGAGGAAAGGGGTGATGATCAGGTCCATCAGCCCTCTGGCCACACTCTTTCGTACAGCCCCAGGTACTGTTGGCCAGTGTTGCTGGGTTGCTGACGTTCAGCCCCAGCAGGACCGCCAGGCCCAGCTCCCCATCCCACTCTGCAATTGCAGGGGTTAGGTCCGTGCCCGGGGCAGGACTTGGACTTTGTCCTCATTGAATGTCATAAGGTTCCTGCAGAGCCAGTCCTCCTGGCAGCCCTGCCCTCCGGCATATCGACTGCACCCTCCTCGTGCTCTCGTCTGCTCGGGGAGTGCAGTATCAGAAACTGATTCAGAAAGAAAAATTTTGAAAGCTGCTGCAGCTGGTTGCTGGAACTAGAGTAAGAAGGTTGACTAATGTGAATGATATTTCCTCTTTCCTTTCCCTTCTAGAAAAAATGTCCTTCAAATGTAAACACATACACACCTTTGAACCCAGTATGTACAGATATGCATCAACTGACGTGGATTCCAGTGTGTTATATGATAAAATATTTAACTGGGGAAGGGAAGAGGAGGCTAAGTTCAAAATACTTCTGCTTTTGCAAAGGCTATTAAATTACGAACAGCCACTTGTGCACTGTGAATAAAAGCTGAAATATGCTTGTCAGATTTATGGCTCAGTAATGTATTCTTCTTAACTCTGTGACCTGTTGTTTGTAAAATGCTCTCAGCTGTGATCATTTTCTGGGGTGAGGGATGTACTTGGTAAAGCACTAGCTAAAAATGCCCAAGGTAACAGAAGGCACAGTATATTTATGTATGGTTTGACTTGAAGATGTGATGTATTTTCATCACAGATCTGTGCAGTTAGGGAATTACTGTAGAATTCCACAAACTAATCCTAATTTGTCCAAATTTACCAGTGTCAGCTACTCTAGTAAACAGGTTTTAATAGTAGTTTGCAAAACCAGCAATGAAAAAAACCAAAGAAATGAAAATACCCCCTCAAAAAACCCACCCAGAAACAATCCCCAAGCATTGTCAAGACATATTAGGAACAGGAAAAACAGTGTTATGTCACTGTACTGCTGTGGGTAATGTGGAATTTGCTGGTGTTGTAAATGCCATCTGAATCTTTGGACTTTGATCATTTTCTGTTTCCTCACCCTCTCATTTCACCTCCCCACATTTCCCCCAGATCAAATCTATGGCACTGGAATATCTTCGTCATCATGACATTTCTCTGGCCAAAAGTAGGAATAGCTTCTGCTGCAGGTTTAGTCAAACACGCTAAGGAGTCCTGAGCCTGAAAGAGATGATGGATGGAGAGGAGTAGCAAGATTAAAACTAACAAAGAAATAAAAAAAAAAACCAAACAAAAAAAAAAAACCAAGCAGATGGCATGGGTGAAGTGGTTCAACTACTCTCTGTGTCCCACATTATATGAATAATCAGTAAACAAAATCAAGGCGCAGTAGGCTTCCTTGTCAGTGGATGCTGTGGATGATAAATGTTTGCTGGAGTTCAGGGGTAGTGGAGAAGCTCATAGAAGGGAAATCTGTTAGAAGTTACTTGATATGGAGAAACTCACATCTGGCTTGGGAAGTCCCTGAGATCGAAGCATCTTGCTTGCTCTGGTTTTATCTTCCTTAGGCAACCACTTGGGGTTGCATGGGAGGATGGGATACTGAGCTAGAGAGAGTATTGATTTAGCTCCATGTGGATGTTCCTGTGTATGGTTTTGAAAAGATCACATTCAGTGAAAGATGGTTTTAACTTCTGTAGATCTATGACAGACTCCTCCAAGAAGCAAAAACTAAGGAAAAAAACAAACACAAATTTTATGGAAGCAATTAATTTGATTTGCTAAATCAATCTACAACATACTGTTGTTGAACTTTAGAAAGCGTGGAACCTTGTATGCAGAGGTATTTGAAAAGATTAATAAAATAATGGTAGGTTTCTTTATCTAGACCAGTGTCTGACTACTTCTATATGTGACCAGGTTGTGCAATCACAGGGCAAAATATTATGACAAAATTATGAATTCTTATTAATTATTCCTTATGAATTCATAATTTTTAAGAATGATTCTTAGGAATTGAACATTTGATGGTTTTTCATCAAGCCATTTTGAATTTTAGTAGAAGTTTCATAAGCATAATATATAAGAATGGCTGAAATAAGCTGGCACATGTATTTGCATATACTATATTCAGCATCGTTACTTAAAACCTACTTTTGCTCTAAAAAGATCAGTTAATTTAAGAGGTTTTGTTACTGATTTTGGCATAGGTAATGTAACTGTAAATTCACACATCAGATGGTTATGCAGAAGGCACACCCACCCAGATTGAATAAGCACAGAATAAGATGCATCAGTAACGATACTCTGCTATGCTTATCCTGCAAAACACTCTGTGCAGAACATTTTATTCTTTGAAATCTGAATTCTTGTATTGAATGTCGATTGCTGTTGAGAAATCATACAGAAGTCACTTAGCACTGGTGGTTTACTCATATTTTCTATTTCATTGTGATGCTTTCATTCCTTCAAGAGGAAAAATATCCTTGTAAAAGGATATTTTGCTATTTATAAACAAAATTCTGTCTTTCTGAAGCATTTTCCCTTTTGAGATATGACCAGATTCCTTAGTTTAATTCCATCTTCTCTAATACTGTTTGAATAATTTGTGAATGTATTCAACAAGCTAGTTTGTTTATTTATTAAGTAACCTATACAGAAATCTCAAGTTATCCAGGTGGTGTAGTCAGTTTGGGGTGGTGACCATCACCAAAATTGAGTGATTGAATTTGTAAATTACTTCTATTTTCTGTTCAGTATTCTTCTTCATTGATTGGATAATATTTTAAATCTATGAATCCAGGGACTGATGGAAGCAAACAGCACGAGTCTGTGTGTCCGAGCTGTGCTTGCTTGGCTACCACATGAGCAATGAGTGCTCAGTAGCTGCTCTCAGCTGTGCACCAGGCTGCCAGCACAGGACACAGCAGCTCATCACCTGGCTTACCAGTACTGCTTTGGAAGAGTGTGCTGGTTCAGACTCTCAGAATAAATGGAGGCATGTGCTCTGTGCTTATGCTGTGTTAGGTGTCTGCCGAAGTTGCCTGATAAACTTCCTTTCCTTAATGGACAACATGAGTTTTATCAGGAGAATATCTGGAATGAAAGACTGGTGCTTCTTGGTTTTCTCAGAAAGTGTATTTACAGGATGGGGCCCTGCAGTGGAAGGGTAGATAAGTGGGGGGAAGCTGGGCAAGGTAAAAACGAAGAAGAATCTGAATGCAAAGAGGATTCAAAATCCATTCTCAACCTGGAGCTTAATCTAAGCAGTTGTGAAATCATCACTGAACTCAATTTGAACAGAAATAAGGCTTAAAAGAGATAGGAAATCTTAATCTTAAGAATGATTTTAGTATATGAAATAAGTTCACTTCTTAGCTCTTTTTTTATTTTTAGCCTTTACTATATATCTTTTCCCAAAGGATGGATTTTTACATTGAAAAAGTGCAATGGCTTGAACAACCGTCTAAATAGAAATAGAAACAATATATGAGGAGAATAAAAGACAGAGGCTTGGTTCCCTCAAGCAGCTCAAGTATGAGCACTTAAGTGAACGTGCTGATGTAGGTCAAAAACCAGTGAATGCTTCTTCCCGAGAAGCACAGTCTGTGGAGGAGAAAGGAGTCCACTGGTGCAGGTATTACGTAGCTTCCCTTCATTTTACTTGATCGGAGGTAGTTCTGATCTAACCATCTAACATGAGCACTGCCTAAACTTCTGTATTCCTCTGCAGAACTTGTTAGAGGACAGTGTAGCGAGGACTAAAGAAATTGCAGCAAGATTTGATTCAAAGATAATGTGAAAGAATCAAGTCCTTTATTTTTTCTATTAACAATGATGGAAAAATCTATCTCAGCTGGTCACTAATATTAAAGAAGCATTGCAAGTTACTGTCAGCATCACCAAAATGCATTTTCTCACTTTCAAATGGAATACTTGATATGCAAATACCTACATTCTGCCATACCTATGGATTTTTTAGGGTTTTTTTCTCAGGTCCAAGTGAAGCCTGACTTGAAAGTTTCTATATTGACTTAATTCTGGTTCAGGAGAAGTGGGGAAGCAGTGAACACTGGAAATTTCTTCTTGTCTCCTGTTGCCCAGGAATGTGTTTGTGTGGTTTCCATCATGTAAAAATGATGTATTGCTGTCTGATCAGTCAGAGGAGAGAGAGAAGCTCTCACTTTTATCTCCCAGGGAAGGAATCTTTTTGATGGACATGCACCGAAGGCATGCATACCTTACTTATAGAAGGAACTTTTGTTTGAAGAATTTTTGTCAGGAAAGCAAATATGTTCAAGCTCCTAGAGACTGTTTGGTCAAGCTTAATTGCATGTAGGTTTTGGCATACAATGTTTAATGGATCATGTTCCTGTTATTTGTGCATCTGTAGTTGCAGAAGACTGAGCTCCTTATAAGCTGAAATAAGGAGCAGTGAAAACAGTGGAAGAAAACTACTGAGCAGTGTTTTTTCTGCTTTCACCCATAAGAGAGAACTCTAGCTAATTACTTCAGGTTACTTCAGCCCTTGGTACTGTGACTTCCTTGTTAATGCTATATGTTTAGTTATGAAGACTACAGTTTCAAAACAAGTGTATTAAGATTAATCTTTACCTGTAAAATACTCGAGAATCTGCTTTTATTGTAAATGAAGAGGCAGGAGCATTTTCTTGGTTTCTAGTTCCTTGGCTGTAGGTGGTCTGCATACCACCACTGCTGTCATTGGGAATAGCCTTCTGATAACTCTACAAGCTAATTTGGGATACCCAGTGAAGATGCTTTCTTGCTGTTTTCATTCTCCGTTGTTCAGACATCTCTGCCAGGCAACTCATAAAACAAACAGCAACGCTGGGTCAGCCTCAAAGAATGCACACTTTGAAGTAGAAGGCAGGTGATGGTTATAAAAATTAGTCTTTAATGATATTACAAAAGGTAGCTGTAAAGGTTTCCATGCATTTGCTTATTAAACTGTGTAATGCCCTGATCCTTGCATACAAAAAATTATTAGTAGGTAATTATTATAAAAATTACCTTGTATTTTCCTTGGTGGTGGAGGATATAGCAGAAGTTAGTTTATAGCCAGGATTTGAAAGCATGTGGCTCTTTTTAAAGTGCTGATCAACACAGCAAGATACAGGGGCAAAGACAAGAGCGTAAGACAAACTGCATATAGATGGTCAACTTAAAAGCCTTGTAGAAGAGAGGGGGCAGGAAAAGAAGTTGTCTCATTAAACAAAGCAAGTTGCAGTCCATTCTATCTTTGTCCCTGCAATAAAATTAATAATAAGTTAATATTGTGATACTGTGTTCTTTGGGTAATTTATATGTTTCATTTTTCATAGAGAATTGCTTTTTGGTTTGACTAAATGCTCTTTTACCATTTGTGATGCTCCCTGGCCAGTCTTGAATTTGTGAAAGCACTTTGGCAAGGCACAGTTGTACCCATGAAGCACAGGATCCTCTGTGCAATCCAAAATTAGCAAAAATAAAAGCCTTTTTGAAGAAAGCAGAATTGCAAAACAGTTTTTATTTCTGTAAGTAGCTCTGGAATCATGAGCATGTTAGTGAATGTATTTTTGAGGGGAATTGTTATGACACACAAAAGTAGTGTATTTGAGATTCTACACATTGTAAATCAGCACAGAATGAATTTAAATGTGCATTTATGTATTTTAAAAGCCCTGTTTACTTCGCATCCAGTCTGCTGATTTCTATGCTATCAGCCCTCATCAATGCTAAAATTTCAATGTCACTGCTTGACAAGAGAAGTGATTTGGGAGTGCTTTTGACAGGAGTTTGGTGGGGTTTTTTTTCTTTGTGGAGAATGATACCTCTGTGCTTTTATTTTATTATTCTTTTCCTGATGATTTTCCTTTTTGGAGCATTGCCTGGTTTTTGTTGGTAACTTTTATCATACAAAAAAGTTCAGATATATTCACCTGTGTATCTATCATGTGTCTGTTAGGGTTTTTCCTTCAGGGGCTTAAGTAATAACTATGTTGCTTTTGATAATAATAGTGCAAATAATTACACACTTGCGTGAACTCTGGATAGAATGTCAACAGGTCAGGATTTCTTTCCCTAGCAAAAGCTTCCCTAGATTCTTTCCTACCCAAAAAAAATTTCAGGGTGCATACTTCTACATGTAGTCAATGTGCTGTTTTCCAGGTGAAGAGCTTTAAATGCAGTGTGGCAGAAGTCTTCACATTCATCTTCTTTCTCTTTAAGCAAAAAATAGCTGACTATTGCAGTGGTTCTGAATCAGTGTCTTCCAGTAAATTAGCATCAAACAGATGGCTGATTTGTTATATCATGAGCTGGTTTTAATAGTACCGATTTATTAAAGATGAGGCTTGCATAACTTACACTGCTATTTTTGAGTGTCTTAGAAAACTTGTACACTGTACTACTCTGCCATGAATGTATTTCCTTGATGATGAACTGTTGCATGTCTTTGTACCTTTACTTGCTAAAAACCATCTACAACAGTGACTTGTATTAAATTTATTTTTGAAATGTGTACTCTAGCAGGTTAATTGGGCTGCTCCTTGTGTCTACACTGAAATGTAGAGAGGATAATATGTTAAGAGTACTCCAAATATTT
Organism: Athene cunicularia; assembly: GCF_003259725.1. Lineage (NCBI taxonomy): Eukaryota > Metazoa > Chordata > Aves > Strigiformes > Strigidae > Athene > Athene cunicularia. The sequence goes on from NW_020799091.1 coordinate 43,916,057, forward strand.
TTCATGGTCTTCTCCACCTATCTAATGCTATGCAGCAAGAAGGTGAAAGTATAGTACAAAAAGCTTTCAGTGTTATATGGATAATGTGGTCAACAGTTTCCCATCTGGCAACCAAACATGGTGATAATGCTCAAGGTTATCTCCCTGTATGCTATCTGCGGGTCAAAGGGTAAAGGTATTTCCATCCTGTTTTTTTTCTCCTGTATTTTATGGGGATTGCCCTTCTGTCAATGGGCAGCTGAGTTTTGCTGCATTGTGACAACCTATTCCTAAACCATTAGCAGAGGCTGATTTATCCTTTCCTCACTGGAGGATGCTACTGGTTATTCCTCCATTGCCCTGAGTTAGTCTTGTAGCTCTGTTAGCCTGGAGGTGGAAAGGAAGGGAGACCTTGGAAGTTATTCTGAGTCTCACTGGTGCAATGTGTATGTTGGATGGCTTCCTGTGTGATTCTTTCCCAGTTGCAATTTGTTTCAGGTAGGCTACACTAGAATAAAGTATAATCAGGAGATCATCTGACTGGTTTTATCAAACAGCCTTTGCATTTCTCATCCTGTCAAGATGACCAATCTTAATTGGTAGATGATAAGGTCTTGGTTTTTCATGTAAACGTAAAACAGTGAATATAGTGACAACACTGTTGTTGTGACTTCTGAATCAAATAGTGCTAAAAACTTGAGATTAAAAGGGCTGTTTCCATGGATGCTTCCACTGACACTTCCAAGGCAGCAGGTCTGGTTTTAGCATTCACTAATGTGACATGCACACTGTCCGTTATGAAGCTGAGCCTCGTAGCAAACTGGTGCCATTGAGTACTTTGCAGTTTAACCATTACCTTGATTTAATCTTGGCAATGATTAAATGCAATAATGATTGCCATTCACAGGGTTTTCAAGAGACCCTTAGTCTTCAGAAGCTAGTTTCCTGGATTCCTAGATGAGCATCTCAAGGTTTTTGTTAACCTTATCCAGGTCCAAACCCCTGTCTGGTCTTTGTGTAGAAATGACGAGGATTGCTGGGGAAAGGATTTTTAGAATAACCTCTTCCAGAGCCCAAGGATTGATTTTGTGTTATCCTGGCTCTGTGGTTTGATTGACTTCTGGGAAGGATAGCTTACAACCATCATGTGTGTTTTAAGGACCCTACTTCTTCAGTGCTTTATCTAGCAAGACAGTCGGTGAAATTCTGCAGATGGCTAACTGTGGTTTCCAAGACTTGGTGCATATAGTATCTTCTTTCTCATGAGAAGGAAGATTCCTAATTTAGCATTTACTCATGCACTCATTAAAGATGTTGGGAATACTGCCATGGCCTCACTTGGAGCAGAATCGGATCATTTTGTTCCACTCCCTACCCACCAGACTTAGTTGTAATAGCTTGTTGGAGCATTTTGGTGCCATCTTAATTGGTGTATTAAGCTTTTTTTTTTTCCCCTCAGTCATCAGTTTTGTGCTACAAATTACATACTTAATGAGTACCAGTGAAAGAGAGGTGTGAGATCATCTATCGTTCCCTCGCTGGGATTGTTTTCCCATATCATTAATTTTGTTCAAGTTTTTATTCTCAGACTCCTCTAACTTTACAACAGAAACTCTCAAGTGACTAATAGCACATTTGGTTTCAGTAGGTTAGGATGCTCAGAACTGATGTAAATTCTCCAACTTCAGAGGTATATGGTCAGACTAGCTTAACTTTTCCTTTTCCCTCCTCCCCCTTTTTGCCTTCCATACAGGCTTTCTAACATTCTGGCAAAGCAAGTATTTGGACTTTTATCCATTCTCTCACTTTGCAGTAAAGAAGCATTCATTTTTCCAACATTAAAAACTTGGCCAAAAAATGTGGCCCAAAAAGCTTAATGTTTTGAACAAATGTTTAAAAATACCCTCAGTCTTGGCTGCTCTAAGTAGCCTTAAAGCACTGTTGTCCGCTGGGGTGAACAAATTCTTTTTCCTCAAAAAAAGCTAATTAAAAAAGCTAATACTTATCCAGTAATATTGATAGCAACAAATTGAATTTAGTAATTTCAAATGATACAGAAATATATCTGAAGCCATAAGGAACCTGAATTAGAATAGTTATATCTTTAAGGAGCTCTCTTATGTGTGGATGTTCCAGGAGCTGAAGATTGCAGGTGACAACTGTAGCACATGTGGAAAATAATACCTGCTTATCTTAGATCTTGTGTGTTTCCCAAAAGGGCACATTTTTGCTAAGAGTAGTATACTTTGTGAATTTTACTTGATTTTTCTATCTTGCTTTTTTTTTTTTTTTTTAGACTTTTATTGCTGCTTTATACCATGTCTTCTGGGAGAACTGGTTCAAGGGAATATAGCCTCTTTCAGTAGTATTTTCTGATAATGGTGAATAGATTAACATTTGACTCTACATTAATTGAAGTGTTCTTTCCTGGCTTTAAATATGTCTTCACAAATGAAGGCAGATCAAGAAACATAGGAAATAGTAACATTCAGCTGTATCTGTGTACCTCACTTTTGGGCATATATGCATCAGCATGTTAATAGAGAACTGACTTCAGTAGAGAGGTCAGGTTCAGTCTGTGTTTCATACTTCTGTGCTCTGATGAGTGATGGTGTTGTGCTTTGTGTTGCTAGGGTAACCCAAAGAAACAGAAAATACAGCAAAATTTCAAAGAGGAAGCATTATAATTTCTTCAGTGCTTCTTATTTGCTTGTGAAATATTTTGCCAAAACATTACTGAGAAAACCCAGTAGTCCTTTAAAGTTTTTATTGCAAATGTAGAGACTAAACTAAATGATGCAGTCATGAAGTAGTGATTTATTTCTACTTAAGGACAAATTCCAGCATCCCTTTAACTTGTTTCCAAAATCTTTATCATGGAATAAACTGCGCTTACCTTGTACCTCCATTTTGTCATCTTCATTCCGTCCATCTCTAAAAATAAATATAAATTCTTTCCAAAATCCTGGCTCTATGACACTTTCCCTAAAGGTATGCTTTCAGTAATCCCCCTTTAAACTACTAAAGCATTTGTTCTTTAGTAAGATGAAAAAGTTTAGAATGAAAAGAGGGGCTGCTCCAATTCTGTCCTCTTCTACAACAGTTTGGCCAGCACTATGTTGGAGTTCCTCTAGGGGAAAAACTGAGCCGTCAGAAATCTATGCAGCAGCTCCCAGGTGCTGCATATCCCACGTACCCTCAAAATGCAGGGGTCAGTCTCATCTCAGGAGGATATATTCAGCCCCATTTATGTACCTGACACTTATGAGTCTTGGTTCCCCTGAAGAGATGGCAATTGGAGTGGACTGAAGTCTGGGTTACTTCCCACTGAAGAGCCATGGATAGGGTATCTGTGGTTTCTGCTGTTAACTCTCTGAGTCACCTCTGTGCTGAATTGTTTTCTGTGTATGTGTTGGAACAGCAACTGAGCAGATACCTATTTGGACTGGTGAAACTCGATGTTAGCACAAGCATGAACATAGCAATACGCGGTATAAGTTACTGTCGGTCATCTCTTTTTTTCTTATCAGCAGATATGTTCATTGTCAAATATATATACTGTATAAGTTATACAGGATAGACTTGAGTTATGGTTTTTTATCTTTCTTTGCACACCCTGAGAAATCAAATAAACTTCACTATTGAGTGTTATTAGCTGCAGTAAACTTTTGCTTAAACACAAGGCACTTGTACATCACCACCTGTTTGCTTGACACAAAAGTAACGGAGGATTACATTTACCAAATCTTTCCCTGAGCATGGACCAAGGGAGAAGATTGAATAAAGGAGGATTTGTTGGCTTTGTTTTGGATTGGTTTGGTTTTTTCTCCTCTCTCATTATAGAGTCTATAAAAATCTCTCTGAGCAAGCGAAGTTGTATAACCTGCCAAAATCATAGCTCTTCCCAAGGGACCACCTCTGAATGCTTTATCCAAATTGTATTAATCCTGGGGGTTGACAGTAAGAGAGTGCACACAGACAGTTGCTGTGGAGAAGCTGGTAGATGGAAAATTTTTTACCCTAACTCACCTTCCAGTAGTAACTTGTTTATCTGTAACTGGAGTTGGTGCAGAGGTGTCTGAGCGATGCTTAGAGGGAATAAATGAGTCAGTATTCAGGGCTATTCTACAAAATTACCTCTGGTATCTGCCTGTGGAAAGAGGGGATGTTGAAATACTTCAGTTAGGTATAAGACTGGAAGTAAAAAGGACAACAATTTTGGAAATAACTTGATTTAGTAATGGCAAAGAGGCATCAGGCAATAGAGAAAGTGAATTTCGGTATTGTCTTGAAAAAATGCTAACTGTGAGTTGCCATGGTTGCTGCAGCTTAGCTAAAGCAAATAATATGCTTTATACAGAATATTGTTTTGTAAAATACTGTGGAACTACTTCTGTGCTATTTAGCAGCTGCACCTTCATGTGTTTTTGTATATATTTCTAAAATCTTACAGTATTGCACGTAATTGCCTATTTTGATGCTTATTTTTCAGAGTGACTCCCCAGATATACCAACTATTTCTCTTGGAAAGAATGCTAGCACAATTCTGTGTACCCCATATGGATTTCTCTTCAAATTAATCTACAAAATTTACACTATATGGTCTAGTTTTGTGTATGGGAATGAAGGTAGAGGATCTTCAAAACTAAATGCAAGAGAAGTTAACGTAGATGATGATCCTGATGATTAACAGCATGAGCTCAAGTCCATTGATTCTTGGGAGGGGAGAGTGTAAAATCTCAAAACTGTGAAAAGATACAAAGAAGGAAAAAGGTAGAAGTGGTGAAGTGGTAATATTTAGTGTAACCCTGATGCAAAAGTCAAGTGAATTATGTACATGTTTTAAAAAAAAAAAAAAAAAAAAAAAAAAAACAGGGAGACAAGACGAGATTCAGCAAAGTAGTATACTCCAAGTTTTAAAGACCAGTACTTTGGAAGTTGTGAAAATCTATAGGGTGTGTAAACAGTGATATGATAGCTGTTTAACAATATATTTGAGTTGTTGTGTATTTTGAAGTGTTTTTTCTTGAAAAGAATTAATTTCACCTCTGAAATTCAAACATACTCTTGAGTATGAACGAACTGATTACCTTTGAGACTCCCAACACTCTGTGTGAGCTTGGTGTCAACTCCACAACTTCTAATTCTTTGTGGAGAGTCCATTGTTTCTTTTAAAAGTCGATGTATGTTCTCATGCTTCTTGGCCAAAGTATATGGCATGTGACTGGTAGATTTCAGAAATAAAATGCCTGCTATTTATTTTTGCATAGGTACCTGTCTAGTCCTGGAATTTAAAGTGACCAATACAGACTGGGGAAAAACTCTAAAATTGCTCTGGAAAAAACAAACAAGCAAATGAAGCAATAGAAAAAAAAAAAAAAACAAAAAAACCAAACCACAAAACAACAAACCAAACAGTTTAATTACCTGTAATTAGTGTAGCTGCTGACTTTTAAGAGTTTTTAGGAGTGAAGAAGACGACACAAAAAGGGACCCATCAACAAAGCTCCACTAATTATGATAAATACTTCAGTTTTCTTTAATACAGCTTAATATTTGAGCAGGAAGCTGCAGGATCCTATCAATCTCCTCTTTCTCTGCAAGTTGTTTCTGCAGTAATGCTTCATCCCTTTTCCCCTGCCCACCCCTGAGACAAGAGCCAAGGAGGGCTCAGGTTATCAGCTAAGCATCTCTGCATAGGCTTGTTCTTCTGGGGATGGTTTGGGGAGTTTGTTTTGGTTTGGTTTTGTTTTTTTTCTTTTTTTGACAGGTGTGCCTTCTGCCCTACATGATTCTGAATATTAGTTTTCTCTTTGGGAGAACCTGTAGATTAGACTGGCATATGAGGAAGCTTGGAGAGATGGACCACCCAGGGAGGGGTCAGAAAAGAGTGTGAGGAAATGGATAATGTTAGTGTCTGGTAACTTGCTGGGGCTGATCCAGCCTGTTTTTGTTTTGATAAGAGATTTAAGAATAGCATGGAAGCATAATGGGTGAGATCAGCAAGGAAGCACCATGCTCAAGAGGCAGTATGAGAGGACAGCTCTGAGATGATGGACAGGGATATGTTCCCATGGAGGATATTGGCTGGCTGCATTCCTACTCTGCCTTTCCTCTCTTGGGCATTTCTTCTCCACCCCTCAGCCCCTTTGTTAGTAGGCAAGAGTGCAGGGTGGGGTCAGGCTACTTGGTCATCAGGGCCCACAGACTCCTTGCTGCCAGCTGGCGATTTTGTAGGAGCATGGAGAAACGCTTTTTGCATAATTTTATACCTGTGCACTGTCACAACGTAAGTGGCATTGGGTCTGGTGGATATGTTGCTATGAAAAATACATGTGCTTTTTATAGTTAAATAGAAAGTCGCATTTCCAAAAGCTGTTCTTAAATGCTGCACCATAACCTGACTGTTTTATTTCCAGCAATCTTGGCAGTGAACTGTGGCTCTTGGAGTTGAATATCAGTTCACTAAGAATCCAAGTGCTGGAGGAATGTCCTCATGTTTCTGTACCCATGTGGCTGCCCCATCTTTCACTGGAGCCTTTCTATTCTCAGCAGCATGTGGGAATTCAGTGAGATCCGATAACGGCAATATTAATAGCAGTTGAGTAGGTGGCCAAAGAGGTTGAAATTTAGCACAAGCCCGTTGCTAGTTGGACAGCCAGCGTTCGTCTCCTGCGCAGCATACCTCATCGGGGGTGGAGAATCCTTCAAACCCTTCGACGTTCTCCTCAGAAGCGTAAGTGAAGCTCGTTGGTGTCAGGCTAGAGCGCCTGGAGCTTGGTGAGGAGCTCAGGAGCAGGCTGCTTCTTCAGCCTGCTGATCTGCCCCAGCTCTCAGGCCAGGGCTTGGCTCTTCCGAGTCCTTCATAGGGCATTTGGGACGTAGAACTGCTGCTTTGGTGGATAGAAGCTCAAAAACAGAGCACCGATATTTCCTTTAAAACAGAAATCTGTTCAAGTCCTGTGTTTGTGACATCTGTAGTACAGAGGAAGGGATGGAAAACAGATAGCTTTGGCAGCTGTTGGAGTTTCTGGAGTATTCGTCACCAAGGGAAGGGTTTGGCACTGGGCAGGGTGCATTTGTCACTGGCACATTCCTTTCTATCAGTGGGAGTGTCTCTGCCCCTTTCTCCCCGTAAATGGATTCAGATTTGTCATATCTCTTTGGGCACGACCATGTGGCCTCTTCCTGGCAGATAACACTCATTTAGGGGAGGGGAATTCTCTGATCTAGCTTTTTTTTTTTTTTTTTTTTTTTTTTTTTTTTTTTAAATCATGGTTTGATATCTATACTGTAAATAGGTTTCTACATGAGAAACAGACCCTTTAGAAAACCATGCTTTCTGAATGACATGCTGTAAAATCATTCTTCAGAATTTTGCACCAACTTCTTTTTATGTTGGATTCTGTCTTGAGCTCCACGTTTGATGTTATCCCTGGAAAAAACCTAAGTGAAGTGTCAAAGATGATTTGACATAATGAATTGGTAGTTTTTGTAATCTAATGTATATTAGGATGAGGATGAGCCATACTGTATAATGTGTTAGGAAAGCAAAATCCAAACTATACGGTATATTTGATTAAAAGTCTTGAAATAAGTTAATGTAAATACAGCTACCTAAAATGCACTGCTCTTTTGTAAGGAGTAACTGGAGAGGTATATGTGTGTCAGCATTGGCAATGGATTATTTTATAATTGCTTAAAGTCTAGTTCATGATTTCTTGAAGTACTGCAGTCTGCTAGTTACTGTAAGGTATATGACTGTCTTGTATAATATTTTTTTAAAATTTTTAAAGTACCTCAAAGTGCATTAAAATAATACTAGCAAGCTTTCCTCATGCCTCAAAGCTAAGTGTCAGCAGATGAAGGGGAAGCACAGAGTGCCTCTGGCTGGTGTTTCATCGTGCGGGGACTTTGATGGTACTGGCATGTGGAGTAGGGTCCTCCTTCACCGAGCCCCTCTGCGGCAGTGTGTGGGCTCTGCAGCAGTGCTGACACAGTCACTTGTACGAGTGTGTTATAAAACAGATGAGCGAGTAAATTCGGGATTTGAAAATGTCTATTAGGAGAAACCCAAACAAAGATATAGGCGCAGCCCTCTGGTCCTGGTGCGCAGTGTGGAACCACAGTGTGATTCAGAGTCGTGTTGGCATAACCACAGGGGCAGCAAACAGGAGTGGCTGGAAGAGAAAGGGAGACCAGGAAATCCTTAAGCTTGAGCTGCTGCCAAAGCTTTTGTATTATCAGGCTAGGGCCTCGGTGACTAATTTTGCTATTTAACCTTGAGCAAATAGCAACTATTTAACCTTGAGCTGAGAATAAATTTCTTGAGCTGTGGCTCAGCCTGCTGACCTGCCATGTCACTTTGTTTTATTCTTGTAGAGTGGTCCTCATTAGAGAAATGTCCATCAGTCCGTGCTGGCTAGGCATAAGTGATGTCTGTGAATATGTGTTGTGTTCAGATGTAAGGGAGCTATTTGGTCTCTAAGCGCATCACCTGCTACCAAGTGAGAGCTATTTCTGTTCCATTTCTCTTTTTTAATGTTTTCTAAAAGATTGATGTAGATGAAATGATTTACACAGAAGGTGTTATTTCTCCACAGGTCGTTATTTTATATCTTTTTGAATCAGTTTTCAACTTGGAATCATGCAGTTGTTCTTCATAATTATTATAACTCCCACATATTGTTATCTCATGGCCTTTAGACTTTCATGCTATGTTTGATAGATACTTTCCAGAATGGCTAACCTTGAAGTTGTACATAAGCTTTTATTGAAAATGCTGCCAACAATTAAGGTTTGTGCTTTGTGGATTAAAAGCTTTTAAAATTTTGAGACCAACCCCTTTTGTTAGCTGAGGTTTGACATTGGTTTTGACATTGTTTCTTGTTTTTTCTTCTGCTCAGATCATGACGAGTTGTTCAAAAGGTTTAGAGACCAGTAAGGGTTAGTTCAGAGGGGACCTGACTAAGGGCAGAGTTTTTCACTCCTTACTAGGCTGCTGAAGTGTGGAAGCTACTTTAAGGCATACTTAGCAAGGATATGCATGGCCTCTGCTTTTATAAATGCAAATAACAGCAGAAATTCTGCTAATAAAAGGCTTTTAGACCTTGAAGCTAAAGAATTTAAACCTTTAAAATGCTTTCTTTTGGGTATTGAAAAGTGTAATGGTTGATACACACCACCACAAGAATAAGATTCCATCCACTGCTTGGGAAACCAACCTGTCTCTAGTCAGCTTATTAGGTTACAGCCATGGTGTGTCCTGAAGCATGGACACTGGAAAAGAAATCTGCATACTGAAGAAAAGGAAGAGGAAATTCTTTTTTTTCCAAACTAGTCTCCAGTGAAAAAAGAACAATGATGCATTTCAGAGAAGTTTAAAAAAAGAAGGAGAAAAAAAAAAAAAAAAAAAAGGAGGAGGTAAAGAGGTCACTGATGATAAAAACCAATAGCATCTCTGACATGTGATATGATGAAGACTGTTCAGGTCAGATCCATCTCAGAATTTTGTGTTCCTGCCAGCCTGATTTCTTGGTGTGGGAACAGGCAAGGCAATTACAGCCGCACTGAGTTGGGAGAAGGTGCTTTCAAACTAGGAAGAAGAAGGAGGAATGGTCTGTGTTCCTGCTGGTTGTCACATTGCATCAAATACTGTATTTCTGTGAAGAATGACATCTACGTTGACCAGACCCTGTCATTATTTTGCTAACTCCTAACTCTCCCCTAAATGGTTTATTCTGCTTTTTCCCTGCAACCTTTGAGCTTGTTCCTAGACAGCCTGAAACAGGATAGGTGTCCTGATACATAGTTGGTCTGACTTGTTACAGGGCTCTGCACAGGTCTTTCTGCTGATGTATGTTAATTCTTCACTTTTTTTGTTTGAACCGTTTCACACTGCTTTATGTGAAGCTTGCTGCTGAACCAGCTCCAAACCAACAACATCTGGGGCAGGTGAAAAGTTGTTTCGATGTGTTTAAGTGATTTGCCCTTCCATAATTGCTGGCAATGTGGGTGGGAGTGTTGTTCAGCTGCTGTCTCCAGTCCAGCCCTGAATATTTACACCTGAGGACTCAGTCTGTGGAACCTTACCTTTGGGAGGGTCCCATCCAAAAAATTTCTTCATGTTCTTAAAATAAGCAGGAGGAGAACAGGACCATTGTGTGCGTGTGTTGGTACACTTCTGAGGTGTGCCACAGATTGGCTATATATTGAAAAAAACTTAACTAATGTTAGTGATTGCATGTTTATTTTTTGAGGAACACATAACACATCTTACATAAAAGGAAACCAAACCTCTCCTTACAGCCCTACAACATCTCTCTCCAAATGTCCCAATTTCAGTTTCTCATGCTTTTGTCTGAAAAATGCTCTAGGCTGAAGTGTTCTCTGTGTCTTTGGGGAATATTTTAGAAAACATAATAAAATCAGGGAAAAGTGACAATTGAAACTGCTTTCATATGTAACTAAAGATCTTCCTGGCTAATAGAGGCTGTATTTCCCAAAGTCATTAGCTTGTTTTCCACTTCTATTTTGTTGGTAAGGAAAAACCTTAGCTAATTAAAAAAGCCTAGAGCCTTTCTGAGTACTTCTCAAATTAAAAACTGTAATAGATCAGTTAGTTTCTTGCTTTATATGTAATCATTGAAATAATACAGTTATAACTATGAATTCAAAGCAAAACGCTTTTTATTTATTTTGTAACAGTCATAGTTGCGTATTTTATACTGGCCTCTAATTTGGGCTTGAAATCTTTTAAATCTTGTATAGTAATTAACAAAGTCAGAAAATTTAAAACTTTTTTTTTTTTTTTCTCCTCGCTCCCTACCCTACTTCAGACCGGAGGAGACCAACAGAAGAGTAAAAAATGTAAGACATATCTTCTTCAATGCTTTCTGAAATTATTTCACACTAATTCTGTTCTGATTAAATATTTTTAAAACAGCTCTGTTTATGGCACTGTCATGTTTACCTTATTCTTCAGCAGTTCATTTATCTGATGCATCATAAGATGCAGTTTTCTTTCTCAAATGAATGTAATAATTGGAAACACTGCTTATACCTGTTTACTTGAGATACGTGAGATGCATGCTAACACTTTAATTGGTTTTGATAGAGATCATAGCTAATGCTGTAAACAAGGTTTTACAATTCATTGTGGAAAATGTCTCTAACAGCATTCTGAGATTCTTTTATGCTGGTACGTGGTATGAGAGGAAACGAATTGAGCTTGCATTTGTGTTTGTCTGTTTTTAGGTTTTGATTACATTATACTGGCTTGGGAGAAAAGCTCAAAGTAACCCTCATTATAATGGTCCATACCTCAATCTTAAAGCATTTGAGAAGTTATTAGGGCAAGCATTGACTAAGGTGAGGAAACCAAAAAGTACAGTAAACAAGTAGCCTGAATTTTATAGCTTGCTATGCATCAACTCTAAGCAATCTCTTGGGGGCTTAATTTTATTCTTAGTTTGGAGAATATAGTAATCTGTTTTGTTTGTTTTGCTTGCTATCAAACTCCATGTGAAAGGAATGACTTTTAGCTTACACTGGTGTTTCTGCTACACATATGAAATTCAGAATCCACATGCTCTGATTGATGTGGTAAATTGTGAAGAGCCCTGTCTTGATTTCCTTTGGCTGAGATAACAGAAATTTAAGGCTTTGTGTTGAATCTCTTATCCAAGCTGCTGTATATGTTTTTAGGGAATTGTAATAGTCTTTGTAAAAGTTTGTGCACTCAAAATGCATTTAAAAAAAAATTTTGAGTGAAAACTCACAAGTACCATTTGCATCTTAAATTATTGTAAAAGAACTTCCAAAACTTGTTCTCGTAGGCGCTTGAAGAGTCCAGCCACCTGAATAGAAGTGGCAGGGATAGTGGGTACGGTGATATTTGGTACGTTGACCGGGGAGAGACCTTTTCGTCTTCAGCAAGCCATAAAAGAGACGATTCCTTTGATAGCTTGGACTCTCTTGGTTCAAGATCCTCCACAAGCTTTTCATCAGATATAACCTTAAAAGGTGGCAGTGAAGGTATGTTTTCCTCTTTTAAATCTTTTTTTGACCTATGTCTTATGAGTGTGGGAGAAGGCAATGTATGGGCCTAGTACTTCGGGTGCCTGTGCTGGTTTAAGCCCTGCCGGGACAGGAGACCACTTTGCTGTTGCCCCTCCCTCACCATCAGCTGGTCAGGCTGGAAGTGAGGCACAAACCCCTGGTTAAAATAAGAAGAAATTTAATACAACAGTGTGATAAACAATCTGAACAACAACGGTAGCAATGATAACAATAAACAGCAATAACAGTAAGCAAGACAAACAATATACAGAGAAATACCGCAAATGGCCACAGAACAGCTCCCCACCACCAAGACTACCAAGGAAAAAGTAAAAAAAAAAAATAAAAATTACTGTGCCGGACCTGACATCAGCCATGGTATGAATAACCCGGCTGGAGATCCCTTCCCCCTCTCTCTCTGCTGGGGAAACTTAACCCTATCCTAGCTGAACCAGGACAGGTGCCCAATGCTTAAATTGGCTTGAAAGGCAACTTCAGTTTTGCAACTGCTGCAGTTGCATTTTGTTTAAGCAAATATTGACCTTTAACAGTTGGTAGAAACAAAGCAATGCTTACATGAGTTTTCCTAGGAAGGGTTGCTGGGACTCGTGCTCTTACTGCCCCATTGCTCCTAATGTGGATATGTGAAACCTCTATGTGAATATTCAATAGGGTTTTCCCACCTAGGTTAAAAATCAAGGAGTAGTTCTTACTTTGATAGTTTGTCACAGAAAGAAAGGCAACAAGAAGAAAGTTTGTGACGTTGGATCCCTACAGGTGTACTCTAACCCATGTTTCCCAGTTTTAAAATTCAGTACAAACTTGTAGTCTCACTTAGTTATAAAAATAGTGAGCTTTTAGATTTTGTTCGACGTGAATAACAAAATCATTGGGCTGAGGCCACATGGAGCATTTCTGATCTGAGCAAAGCAGTGTGTAGCTGTGGTACATATGTGACATACCCTGGACTTCTACTGGACGTTAATCTGGTGAGATGAGTCTGTTGCTATACTATTTGCTGGTAACTTTGTTAGTGCATTTGAGTGGCAAGTATATTTTTAATTAAAAACTTCTGTGCTGTTTTACATCTTCAATCTAGAGGTTAGTGCTGCAGTAAGCAGTGATAGCGAAAGAATGGAACAAATGTAGTAGGAGCATGCAAACCAAACTCAGCTTAATGGACCTTATCGCAGCTTTGGCACAAACTTCTAAAAATAGCTCTCCCACTGTCCTGTCAGTAGCTCAACAAATTTGCAGCTGAAACATCCTGAATATGGAAATAAATCGATTTTTAGAAGATTTTGGCACAAGTTCTAGCTAGAAGCTTGTGTTTAGAGGATAACGTTGGTAGTTTCCCTTTTTTCCCCTTTCTTCTAAGGTTGCGACAGTGACACAGACTCGGAACTGCCTTTCAAAATGCATGACTCCCATAAAGATGACAGGTCTTACCGTAGGATTTCTGTGATTGAACCAAAACCTACTGCTGACTTCAATCGCTTCTTACCCAACAAAAACAAGCAGACGGCTTATGTGCCAGCACCCTTAAGGAAGAAGAGGACAGAGAAGAATGAGGACAACAGGAGGAGCTGGGCAAGTCCTGTCTTCACCGAGTCAGATGGAACATTTTCAAGGTACTGGTGTGCAGTCTTAGTAATGTGAACTTTGATTTACAACTTTTAAAATAAATTAATTCTTTATTAGTTAAAGAAAAGCTGCTGTTGCTGCAATGCAAAGTAAACTATTTGAGTCTACATATTTTAGCAGGGCGGGGGGTATGTTTTGGTGTGGTTGGTTTTTGATTTTGTTTTGGTTTTTTACTTTGTTCCACATAACTAGTTTTCTGATGTTTGAGTAATGTTTTGAGGCTGTTCAGACTCCAGATAGAGGGGATTTAAATGATCTTAAATGCAAGTTCGTGAGAGGAAGAGATCTACGTTTTTAGTTTCTCTTTAAAGTCTTCCACAACATGGTGATGAATTTCAGTTTTCTGGCTTCTTGGTGCATACAGATGAGATTTAGTGGGCAGTTCTAGGGTTTCATCATTGCCTTCGTGACTTCACTGTCTTAATTCTGTTCCTGTTTTGGTCAACCTCAGTGGACGTGAAAGGAATCCTGTAGCTTCCTGCCAAAATAGCAGAGCAGAGTGCGGGCTCACAAATCCAACTTCCCTCCAGATGATCTATGAGTATGACAGTGGCTCTGATTCAGAAGATGAAAGAAGGCTGCCTGATGTGGTTATGGATGACTTAGCAAAACGTAGATTTCTAGTCAAAAAGAGCCCTGTAAGCTCTGCTGCACCTGGACATCATTTCGTGTTGCACAATGACTCTTCTAAATCTTGCTCGCAAGAAAGTTATCCAGCTGTTCCACTAGCTGCAATGCTTGAACCACTGAGGTCAGAGATACTAATCCAAAATTCAGTAACTATTGTATTACCTAAATTGCAGTCCATAAATAACTCCATAAAGTTAGCCTTCTAATCGGCATTGTAACACAGCTGATATTTTGTTATGCCTTACCTGTCAAACTTCGTATTTTTGTCAGAGGCGATAGGATGCTGATATAACCATTTAACTTTTTTTTTTTTTTTTTTTTAAATATATTTTATTATTTTTGGTGCTGCAGTGATGGAATTGAGAACTAATTTGCTTCATTCACAAGGTTGAACTCCTGAGCCAAAAAGCATGTCTTTTTGCATTTTTTTATGTCAAGTTGCTCCTAAAATATCTTAACTGATTGGGTATTTTGAACAGTAACCAGAGGAGGCAGAGGCAGTTGGATACTAAAGAGGAAAACAAACCGAGAGGTAACATTCCTTCAGAATTATCTGGGTATTTTGATGAGGACGAGGAAGAAGAAATAGGCATCCCAAACATTGAAAAAGATGATCTCTATTTTCGCAAGCTAAGTTCTTCAACGGCAAATACAGTTGTTGCTTTTGACAAATTTCTTCCTAAATTTTGGACTCCAGAAGAAGAATTGCTATGGAAAAAAATCAGAAAATCCTCTTTCAAACCCTGGTATAAAGAGATTCAAGGGTTCAGGTGCGTTTTCATGCATGCCCCTGTTTCTCTTCTGTGTGTAAAACCTATAAATAAAGTGCAGTTGTGACTTTGCTTTTATTTTTTGTTTTTATTGCCAGTGTAGCAGCAGGATATGTTTTCTCATTCTTTTGAGAAAATAATTGAAAAATTATTTTCATTACACTGTTTTGCTGTTGCCACTGTGCATTTTACTCAGTGAGTACACTTTTTTTTTTTGTTTCCCTCTGCTCATTCTTTGTGCTGCTGTACAGTAGAAAGAAATCAGATTCTGAGGATGAGGAATTTGCTTACAGAGAGAGCTCTGCCACTGTTGTTAATCAACCAAGACCAAGTTTTGACTGGAACAGCAGTTGCAGAAGGGATCAGAACTATAAGCCAGCTGCTGAGTATGTGGGAAGCTCATTGTCACAGATTGCAGAAGGAAAAATCTTGGAGGCTTCTGATCAGCCCAGGTTGATATTGCTGCATGAGCTGTGCTCTTGATGCATAATAAAGAAATGTTTGGATATGCAACAGCTAAATGAAATTAAACCACATCCTGTGATGTTGTGCTTTTTTTGGTTATTACTGTTTTGGTGGTGTTTTTGTTTTCTGGTTTTGGGTTGGTTTTTTTTGTTTTTTTTTTAAATGTAGCTGTAAGTTGCTGATCTTCCAAAACATGTAAATACAAAAGTGTAACATGCTGGATAGAGTTAGTGGCTTTGTGTGTGAGCATGTAAGTGTGCTGTTTCTGAGCAGGTTAGTATGCTGTGATACTTTTACACTGGTTGCTGTGTGCCGTGCTACAGTTAGTGGTGGTGAATGCCAAGTGATGTAGTTATACTGCTTGGGATACTGCAAGTTTAAACCAAATGTATACCACAACACACTGTGATCTGCTTGTCTCTTGCTAGTTAATGATATTTTTACTTCCCTCCTTTTGTTTTATATGCTTCAGTCAGTTTTCGTTACTTCAGGCCCTGCAAAAATACTCTGACTACTTGTCTTCTGAAATGAAGACCAAAATTGATCCTACTTCCGGCCCTAGGCTCATAAAATGTAGAAAGAATATTTCCTTTGTACCAGGATGCAAGCAAGGAGACACAGAAAATGGATATCTATATCCAGATTTAGAAAATGATGACTTATTCGTTCGGAAAACTGGGGCTTTCCATATGAATCCAGTTGTTCTCCAAGACCCCCGGTATTTAAAAAAATTCTCTGAGCATGAGCCTACCCTGGAGGGTGAGATAGTTCTGCAGCCCAGAGAGGGCCAACCTGTGATTCCAGATTTGGAAAAGGATGACATGATTTTCCGTAAAATCCTCTCCCAGAAAAAAGAGGTGCCTTTATCGGGTGCTCCAGACAAGTATCACCCAGCACTCTTTCCTGATCCGTGGAGTCTTCCGGAGGAGATTCGCTCCAAATTTCTGTGTTTACTTGAAAAAAACACGACACCAGAGGAAAGAAAGAGCAACGGCAGAGTTCTGTCGCCATCTTCTCGCCATAAGAAGGATGATATGCTGACCCGCAAAATTGAATCTTGGAAGGTGGGAAGCAACGTCCAGCCAGTAAATTTCATCCCTGGTCCGTGCAGTGAAGAAGACTGGAAGAAGTGGGAAGCGATCAGGGAGGCCAGCAAAGTTAGACACAAGAAACGGCAGATGGTGGAGAGGTTAGGTTGTGTCATGCACGGATTGTGCTTGAGTGCAGTTGAACCCTTTCTGTTCAGAAAAGTACCGTCTTGTGCTGAACCATTCGTAGAGTGCCAATCTGCTGTTTGTTCATGGCACCCTGGACAAGCTTTTTACGTGCTTTGAGTAGAAGCTCATGACTGCAATACCATATTTTCAAAAAAAAAAAAAAAAAAAGTTTTCTAGTTTTAGGCTGCTATTTTAGAGAAAACATGTTGTCATTCCTTCAGGCTCAAAGTTCTGCATAAGTTTCTTTCTGTGATTGAGCAGGAATATTGATTATTCAAAAGACTATGGAGGCTAGAATTTAGTTTATTTTTTTCCCCAATATAATTGGTAAAAACATTTCTGAAACACGCAAATACTTTAACAAGTTGTGGAAATGAACATTCTGATATTCTTGCTTGCACCTAAGTTTGAAAATGTTTGTAAACTGTCCTGCCACAGTTTTGAGATGATTAGATGAGTTGAAAAAAATTAGTGGTGTTTTGCCCACCCAAAGTCATGGTGCATGCAAGGTGTGTGTCCATGTAATATTAATTCCCACTGTGACATATTTTATTCTGCCAGTATTTTCCCACTGCTTTCATACAGTCCTGATTAATACTTTCCCCTAATCCTTTCCTGGTATATGCAAAATTTCTCTTCCCTGACTGAATACTGTTTTTAACTACTTCCTAGCTCTCCTTTGGATTTTGTACTTACTAGGGGAGAGTGGAGTTTCAAATGTTTTTTTAGCTCTGAAAATACGGCATTGCAAGTTGCAGTTCTCCCAGCTGTGCATCATTACTTTGACTAAGACACTTCCATGTTCCAGTTGATACTTTGATGTTGCTGCATTTAATTTTTAAGCTTCATACTGTTAATAGAGTGTGCATTAATTTTGATTTCTTGAAATGAGTATCTTTTGAGCATCATGTTGTTCAGCAGCACTGGGATAAACGGTGCAGAATTAATACAGGGCTCTGTTCGTGCAGTACTGCTAAATGGGAAACATGGAAAACTTGCAGGCAGTCTTGTTCTGTCAGTTTTCTGCCCAACTTACACATCATGCAAGTCCTGATACATTTTTTGACTAGTGTCAGTTCTCCAATGTGCTGTTCCATGCTGGCTGGTCCTCAAGCTTTCAGTTTCCCCTTCATTTGGTGAAAGTGCTGGTATACTGATGGTGTTAATGTTCTTATGAATATCAAGACACTGAATCTTTTCTTTTTTGGTTTCTGATTTCTTAGACTGTTTCAAAAGCTTTCTGATGAGCAAGGGTAAGTTTTATAAAAGCTTGAAAGTTCATAACACTCTTTTTGCCTTTTATTTAAATTTTCATGCATGCCCAGTAGCTAAAAACTCATGCTGAAAGTAACTTGTGCATGCTGCTTTGTTTTATGCTTGGGCAGTTTATGTAACAAATGGAAGACTAAAACCTATGTGTCTGGAAAAAGTTCTCTCTGGCAACTAGGGTATCTGAGTCATGGTTATCATGCATTTTGAATTTCAGCTCTGATACTCCTGCTGAAGTACTTGGTGTTGTGTATTTAAATGAATTTTTAAAACATTCAGAAACGTAAAGAGAGATTAGTAAATATTTTATTTCGAAGGCTCTACAGATAGACTCTGAAAATAATTAATGACATGGTGTTTATCATGGGAGTGATGAATGTTCTGTGGTTATTTTACATACTCCAGGTTATTGAATGCTCAGTGGTAAACTTAGTGGTTAGTGCTGTATGAACTTAGGTCTTGTTTGTAATGTACTGTGTGTGACTCAGAAATATTCTTTCACTTACTGAGTGATGGCATATTAAGTATTTGGTATATGCATTGTCTTCTAAGTTGTTATTTTTTTAATGTACATGTATTTATTTACTTATTTATTTGCACCCTGAGGCAAAACCTGGTAAATGACTAAACAGTTCCAGAAGAAGCGAGAAATGTTTCAGAAGAAATAAGTTAGGTGTTAGAGGAGGGAGGCTCAGAAGGCTTAAGTCACTTGTTAGATTTTGAAGTTAAGACTAGAACTGAAACGAACATCCTGTTCCTTGGTATGAATATATGAATATACCCTTGGGGTATATTGTATTTAGATCTAGAATTTCCCATTTTGTTGCAGGAAGATACAGAAACTTGAGAGAAGGAAAAGAAAACCCTAGTCATATAAATTTTCTTGGACGAATCTGGAATGATTTTGATACATACAGTTTGGTTACGAAACACCATTTCTACTTCTGATAAAACACACACGCACACACACACACACACATATATATATATATATATATATAAATAAATAAAAGCGAGTAGAGAGAACTGTACAAGAAAATAGTTTCTGCAATTGTGACTGGGAGATTTTTCACTAAATTGGGCATCCTGCCCATTCAGAAAATAAACAAGCAAATAGGCATAATGAGTTAATTCCCTAGCCTTTATTTCTAGAGGCCAAAGTCCAAAGTCTCATGTTACCAATGAAAGTGAGTTTGTGCCTCTTGGGAGGATGTGAGAGAGTCTGGTTTGTTAGTTCAGAGGTCTCCTGGTATGTAAGAGATTAGAACAAATCCCTGTGTTGAATCAGTTTTGGTTTTAACCTGATTTTCTGTTGTATCAGAGAAGTTCCACATTTTCAAGTCCTTTTAGAACTTGGTTACACCCCTCCATCATTCATATTTTGTTTGCATAAATGCAAACAAAAGTATTTTTGAAAAAATAAAAATGAAACCCAGAAGCCTAGCTTCCCTTTTATATTACAGCATTGAACCTTGTGATGAAACACCTGCATTTTGCTTCGTGTCTCAGAGGCTTGTGGTCAGCACTGAGCAGGAGTCCTGTCCTATACCTGAAGTCCTGTTAGGTTTATCACTGCAGTGTGAAAGCATAAAGGAGAGGATAGCATTGAAGAGAGGGGGAAAATCCATGAAAGGTGAGCTTTGAGGAATTTAGATTAAAGGGAACTAGTAAGTAGGACTTCATGGAGAAAACTTGTAGCTGTGGTGAAGAAATTAGTGAGAAGATGGCAGTGTTAGCCATCCTGACTTGGATGGAGAGCATCAGGGAAGCTTGGAGAGGAGTAATGTAGGCTAGTGAGGCCCATGGCATGTGTCAGCAGTGAATGACTTTTATCTTTTAGAAACCTGCATCAATAACTGACTTGATTTTATGATGAGTCTAAGGAAGGAAAGAACAAGAGGTGATTCTGGGGCTGTTACTGGAGAGAAGTGAAATTTGGATCAAGGTGGGGGGATGCCCTTTAGGTCAAAGAAAAAGGAGCAGGGTCAATAAAGAAAATAACAAGTTTAAAAAGAAGTAGCGGTTGGGTAGGAGGAGCTCAATGTGAATGATCAGCATGGAGCTACTACAGAGCTGCATATTCCCTTAACCTGATTTTATTTGCTCATATATGCAACTACTGGCTTGACTGCTGGTGCTGGAGCACATCCCAGCCTTGCTCGTTCAGCTGCCCATGTGTTTCCTGCTGTATTCAAAATAACACTCAAGAGCGTTCAGTTGTACTAATATAAATCTCTCTCAGGTTTCACTTGCACAGATGATAGCTAAGATGTGATAAAGCGAAGTACTCTTTTTCCTTCTAGGAGTAAATCTTTGAATGATGTCAACGCAGAGGAGCTGCAGTCATTGCGCAAAATCCGTTATGAAGAGCTACAAAGGATAAAAGAACAGTTACAAGAACAAGATCTTAAGTGGCAAGAAGTACGTATTCCTTTTTACCTCTCCTCATGTGTCCTGCTGGGTGCCACCTACCTTCAGTGTCCCTAGAAAACAGGCTGTGGTGTGTGTGCAGCAATTTATGGGGCTGTCTTCTAAAATGATCATTCTCATGCAACTACTAATGGTTTTGGGGATGTCTGTTTAATGCGGAACTGAAATTATTTTAAATATCATCATAAGTATCTAATTAATGCTTCAGGATAAGACGTATGTATTGTAATAAAGCCTTCAGACTTGATTTCTGTAGACATAAAGAAAAGTTAGGGCACACTTTCATGTGTTACCTGAAATTTGTGAATACATTTTTTTGTGAAACAATTGGAATGTCTGAGTATTTGATCCTTTGGGAAAAGGAAAGGAAATAATGTTTCCTTGTGCATATTCTTCAGGCTCCTGTTCCCCAATAATTCTGTCTTAAATCCAGCTTGTAAACTGATGATGTAGCTTTGCACAGCATCATAAGGTTACCTGAAGACCTTTTATTTTTTATTAAAATCTGTGCTTGGCAGTGGTTACCAACAGAAAGCTGAAATTAAGAACAGAGCACCAAGCAAGCAGTTCATTGTTTAATGCAACTCAGTTCTAATATTCAGTACATCTCTTAACCAAGCTCTGGTATTTTGTGGAGAGTATTACCAGTTCCCATGGTTTTACAGAAATGAAGAAAACATAGAAGTATATGTTTTCAATTTGAAATGTAAGGCGTGTTTATTCTGAAGCCAATGTATCAGTCTAACATACTAATGATATGGAAAAAAAAGTAATATCCCAAACTCGCAAAGCTCACAGCAAAGAAATACAGATGACGTTTGCATTAGTTTTCAACCATGTGTCGTCAGGTGAAGTATTCTAGAATAAAAAGGATGTCAAAGGGTAAAAAAGAAAGGACAAAACATACAGTTTTCCACTTGTAGTGCAATAAATAAATTTTTAGACTTTAATGGGCCTGTAACCCTGACTTAAATATGAGAGCCCCTTTTATCATTTAGGGGGAAGGTGCACGAAAATGTGGCCTCGATGCAGACACACAAGCAAAGTCAGGGCAGTAGGTAACACATGATGGGATGCCTCTGTAGATTTACAACATCTTGAGGAAATGTGATTGTACATGTTCACATTATTCTTGTAGGATCTAGCAAAATGGAAGAATCGTAGAAAGAGCGTCACTTCCGAATTGCAAAAGAAAAAGGAAGAGAGAGAAGAAATAGAAAGGAGAGCCTCTGAGGTTTCTGAAAGGAGTACCAAGTCACTGAAAGAAATGCAGCAGGAGAGGTAATGACCCTAATGGGAGTAATGTTGAAGAAGTTAAATCTGAGTGTTTTTATTCCCTTGAATTCTTGAGCAGCTTTTACTGGTCATTTGCAGTTGATTCTGCAGAGATCTCAACAATTTTATTTGCAAATTATAGTGTAGAAATCTAGGCAATTGAAGGGGGGAATATGGTCCACTAACACATTGTTTTCACAGAATGTTAAACAGTTTTGCTCTATAAATGATGTTTTACTTTGCTATCCATAAATAAATGTAAAGTGGATGCAAATATGGACTTCTCAATGAAGAGGTTAAAACAATGGAGTGTTGAACTGGATAATTGCCTTTTTGATTCTTGGATCTGTTTAACTATTTCTCTTCCCTCTACCATTGCACTTTCTGTTCTTTTAGCCACTGTGGATAAATATAGGCAGAATTTTAATGTATATCACAGAACTGTAAACTTTTACTTTATTTCCCCAATTTTTCCTCTGGGTATTTACAGAACAAAATTCTCTCTGAAGAGTAAAAAGTATGAAACGAATAGAGTGGTACCATTTGTCCTGGTTTACAGGTTCTTTTATCTTTGTTTGTTTGTTTGTTTGTTTGTTTGTTTGGTTTTTTTTAAAAAAAAGGAATATGCACATAGCATATATTCATAAAATAAATTTAAATAACTGTTAAAACAGGGTGTTTTGAGTTTCTGTATTTTTCTACTTATTTGTGAGGACAAAAATTAGTCTCTGAATAAAAATATTTATGTTAATTGTATTGAACGTCCAGTATTGTCAGAATCTTAAAAATTATGTAGTAAACATTATCTCCATGGTGGTTGTTCTTTTATGACAGAGGAATGAATAGCAGAAAAAAAAAAATAACCTGAGCTTCAGGAAACCATCTCATTTTGTTATCTGAAGTTTAGTATAGCATTTTCATAGAGACGCGATATCAACAGCGCTTTACAGTTCAGGCAGTGTTATGGGACTACCTTCTTCCCATTTTTTCCTTAATAACATTTGAATTTCTGAGGATATGTAGCTTAAATAGCTATATAATTTTTTTGGCAGAGAGATTTCTGTCATAGTGACAACCTGATAATGTGCTTGCGTGTTATGGCAGTGTTGGAATGAGAAAGAAGGTAGATTTAAAAATATATTAAAATACTAATATTTTTAAATGGTGCCATTCATTTTCATTTGCTGGAGATGTGTTTCACAGTTTATGCTCTGCACTGAACATCCAGTAGTCGAAAGACTTAGAGCCCAACTGTTTGTCAGATCTTTTTGGTATTTTAACAAGCTCTGTCCCTATAGGGAGAACAGAGACCAAGACTCATATCGGCAGCGAAAACATGAACACAGATGGACCTATTCACTGAGCGATGATGTGTTTAGTGAAGAAAAAGCACCTTCCACACAGTCAGCAGCAAAAGATTACCTTTTGGAAGAAGATACCTCTTACAGCACTAAGGAGAGCAAAAATGTGTACACTGAACAACCGCACAAGGAGAACCTGCTGGAGAACTCGCCTGTTCATGAAGCTCACAGTCCGCCAAAGAGCCTGGCAGAGGAGCAGAGCTCAGCTCTTTTGTCTACCCGCTATTCGATGAATGCTCAAACTGGGTCAGCTCAGGTTTCAGCTTCTCTCCCGAGAAGTTACCAGAAAACTGATACCTCTAGGTTAACATCTGTGGTTACACCAAGACCTTTTGGTGTCCAGTCAAG
Organism: Athene cunicularia; assembly: GCF_003259725.1. Taxonomy (NCBI): domain Eukaryota; kingdom Metazoa; phylum Chordata; class Aves; order Strigiformes; family Strigidae; genus Athene; species Athene cunicularia. The sequence goes on from NW_020799091.1 coordinate 43,939,505, forward strand.
AGGAATCTCATCACTTCCACGGTCATTCACGGTAAAATTCCGCTTCATTACTGAAGTTTGTAAATGTTGGGGTCTTTGACAGCTAGAGGCACAGTAGAGTTTTAACATTTGTTGTTTCTTAAAAAAATGTATGCTGTTTGAAGGCTGTGTTAATAGAGCAGGCAAGTCTGTCAGGGCTTTAGATGTTTACTTATGTTTCAGTGCTTAAATGCACTCCTAGAAATAAGGCTGATAAAAGATTATTCTACCACATACATTTTATTACTTGTAGTAAGTTACCTTAGTATGCCTTATCAAAAAAACTACCTTCGTAGAATGTAATTGTCTGAAGCTGTTAACATAATTAAGTGTTAAAGACATTTTTTTCAGATTGTTTACTCTGCTCTGCTTTGTTGAAATTGGAATATTATGCTAGCCTAAAATTTGCCTGCTCAGTAAAGCATTGAAACACAGAAATTGATTCCCCACACCAATTACTATGTTGATTTTCATAGCTTTCTCCTAAATCCCTATTTTTCTCAATGTAAAAAAAAAAAAAAAAAGTAAGAATGCAGATCATTCTAAGTAGATGACTTTAGCAAGTTTATCTTAAAAAGTCTGGGCTATTTCGTCTGGAAGCAGTTCAAGAGAAAAAAGATATGTTGCTCTTCTTTAAAGTGGGTAATTAGTAATGGGTACAGTAATAAGAATTTGTGTGAAGAGGGGTTTTTGCTGAAAGACCAGAGACAATTTTTAAAACATATATTTACTGAACTATCTTTTTTTTGTCCTAGATGGATGATGCCCAGAAATACAATGGAGAAGTAGAAAAAGCTAAAAGAATTCAAACTTTGTTCACTAGCAGTTCATTTTCACAACCAGACTCCACACACCCTCTCTCCACTAGTGCATTCAGAAGCAGAGGTGAGGAGGAGGAGGAAAAAGAAAGTGTTCAGTCAACACCTCCTTCTAGTTTGGCATTACCTGTAAAATCCCAAGACCAAGATACTGGCAGCAGTATTCTTAAACCAGAGTATTGCTCTCCTCCTGATTCTCTTTCACTTGCATCTTCTGCAGAAAATGTGAGTCTGCCAGAGCCTGAGGATTCAAAATCCCTGGTAAGTGTGGAAATAATGTGATTATTTAGTGTAACTGAATGTTACAGCAGAGTAAAAGGAAAAAAAAATTACATCTAATGCAAGCATTTTTTGGTAGTAAGAGAACAGCTCAGAGAACTACTATTTCCTTTGATTTAATTTAAGGGAAAGAGAATATTTGGAAAGAAAACGATTGGTTCTTTTGCTGCATTTTTTCCATACCCTTTATATGTCCTGTGCTTAATTTTATTTCTCATTCTAATTCAAAATAGGTGTTCTAAATATTGTTTTTTTGCAGTTTTTGTTGTTCTCTAAATTAGCACATCGTGTGCACAATCAGGTATGTCAATTAGACGAATGATCTGAGCTGCTGTAGCATTCATTTGCACTTTTAAACTGGTGGTGGAAAATAAAGATCAGCTTTTCAAAGGCCAGCCTTAAACGTAAGTATCATACTAACCTTTTTTCCATCTGTTGTGGCTTGAGCTCCCCTCCATTTTTTTAAATAGTAATTTACTTGAAATTAACCTAATTAATGTTCACATTAATTAATTTTAAAGCAAATCACCGTCTCTGTGTATGTGCTTATCCAGAAGTTGGGTCTTTCAGTGTTTCTTGGAATATATATCTTCAAGTGCTGTTTCTTCCAATTGATCGTGTTTTTCACATATGAAAAATGACCAACAATAGCTTTAATTGTTAGTACCTTTCTGTAATATCTAATGAGGTGGTTCATACCCCTTGACAGATTAGAGATGAATTCTTTGCATTCCTGATGCTGCTGTAAAAGTTAGTTGGGCCAGTTGCTTGGGTGAGAATCATAAGACCTTGGATGCTGATTTAGGGAATCAGTTCCCACACCAGCTTTTTATAAATTCAGTCACTTTGAATCCTTCTTCTTCCTAATCACTCGTGGAAGAGGAACACATTTCAGTTTAATATTCTTGACACCTCTTAGCCACTACAATTAAATTATCCTAATTTTTTGAAACTTTGTTTGTTGTGTAAGGAAAAAGATTATTTATTTTTTTTCCTGTGTTGTAGCAAAAACAGGCAGAGGGATTGCTGTTCTAATCGGTGAAAACATAGGTCTTTGTATCACTTTAAGTGAGCCAAATCAGAACAAAATGTACTAGATCCATATTGTTTTTTCTGTCATTAGTCACAAGATTATAAATTGTCTTTCCTACAAATGAGTAAGGTGGGATTTTTTTATTCTTTTTTTTAATTATTTTTTAAAAAAGCTTGCGTTGTGCCTCCAACGAGCTATAATTTAAAGAATGCATGTTCCATTTGGCATGTTTGTAAATCATTGCCAGAGTTGAGAGATTGATATAGTTCACTAGTCATCAGAGCAATAGCACCAGGTTTGTGGAGTGCTAAGTGTTTTGGAGATGACCCGTCCAGATGATGAAGTTCAGTGTACAGAGTTGCATTACTCCTCTGTCAAGAGGTAGGTTTGAAGAAGAGCCAAGTTGAGATGGTGGAAATAAAAATAACAACAGTAATTTTCAGGAACACACTCAAATTCAAAAGCTTTATATGTTTTCTAGCCCAGTGTGCTAACCTGTCTATTTAATGTACTGCACTCACCTAAGGACTTGGGTTTAATAGAGAAAAAAAAAACAAAAAACAAAAAACTAGTTTCTTTATGGAAGAATTTGCAAGCTAGTAGCCATAATTTGAGTAAACGACTTAATTTTTACCCTGGTCTTAGAGTGAGAGTTTTTTTCTGGGAATATTCCTGTAACACAACACAAAACCTTTTGTGTTGAGAACGTTGTTCTCTTCTGCACCCAGTGCTTGGGTACTGCTCAAGCCCCCTGTGGCTGCATCCTGCTCGGAGACTGGCGAACTACATCTGCTGTGCAGTGCTCCCTGCAGCTGCCTGTTGTATCCTGCCAACATAGGAGCTTTGGGGAATTGGCTTAGATACCTAGACTATTAAATATTTTAAGTTAGGGAAAATGAATCCCACCCTTCAGGAAGGCTGGTTCACTAGGCAACCAAAATATATATACTTAATGCATGCATGTAAGCATGTGGGGTCTCCTCCATGCATGCGTTGCTGGACTGTATCTATTTTAACAGTGTTTGACAGAAAAAGTTTAAAATATAATTATTTTCCTTTTATGGCAATACCAGTTCCAGAATAATGAAGTGAAAAACATGCATTTGGGCATTTTAATTTTTTTTTTAATGAGTTCATATTAAAATGTTAATGTATGCAACACATGTTCCTAATATATTGTGGGATTGAAAACATATGTTCCAAAATGTTTTCCCAATCAAATATTTCTGTAGTTTAAAATAGTAACGTTGGGTTTTCATTGAGAGTTTGAGAACATTTTGAAAGTCCACTAGAATGGAAGATCTGGGCTCTAGCTTATCCTGGGGTTAGTTTTATTATCTAAGGCCTCTAAAATTAAAAAAGATGATTGTTCACTCCAGTAAATCCAGTTGCAGCATTGAGCTTAAAGGAAACTGATGATGGCTACGGTAGGATGCGCAAGAAAATAATATGATGAATTACTGTTAATCTAGCTTTTTCACATCTCTGTTTGGCTGGTACTTTCTCAGGAGGCAGCGCGTTCTACAAATTCACAAGACTCTCTGTAAAGATGCATTTAGGGTTTTAGTTTCCTCAAATTTGTTGTATTTTGTAGCATCATGTTAGGAAACATTTAAAATAAGATAAATGCACAGCTAAATATATGTGTACAGAAAATACAAATGTAAACTGAAAACGTACCTGTTTGAATAAAAACCAGATTAGTTACTTAACTGCCTTCAATGCTGTTTCCTTTGTCTATGATGCTAATAATAGATGATTAAAGTGCACACTGTGAGCATCCTCACTTATTTAGAGGATAAACTTTCCCTCATTTAGATTCCTGTGATACCAGATACTGCAGTGTCATGTTTTATTTTTCAGGAACAGTACAGTGAAATGAGAATCAGTATAAACCAGAGACCTGGCCACAGTCGCAGCTTTGGGTTTACAACAAGTTGGAATTCTTCAGGGGCCTTTGTACAGACAGTTGAAGAAGGTAAATGTGTACTAACTGTATAATTTGTTGTTCTTGTGTTAGTTAGAGGCTTCTAAATTAAGGCATTTGCTGTTAAGAATGTTGCAATTATTAAAAAAAGTAAATGTGATCACTCAAATATTCACCAAGCCCCTTACAGAACAGTAATAAGGGGCACATACAGTCTTCTAATATCCAGATTGTTTTTTTTCAGCTAAGTTTAAAATGTTTCATTTTGTTTGGTTTGTAAACATAGGTGGAGGAAATTTAGGAATTAATATATTTATTTTAATTTTACTTTTCTTAGTTATGTTGAATTTTAGAGACAGTTAATATCTTTTAGCACTTGCAACTTCTAAATTGATTTCCAGTGCAGTTTTTTTTTCAGATGTGTTAATACTGAGGAAAAGCAAACATTTTTGTCTTGAAGCGTACATAAAGTTTATTTCTAAGCTTTGTAGTCTTCTGCAGAGAAGAATCTCAGTCTTCTTAATTAAAAAAACCCAACAAAATACAACAAAACCCCAAGGAAATCACGTGTAAGGCTTGTTCTATGAACAGTGATCTTTCCCATTTCCAGTAATACTTCAGGATATTTAATTGTGCTCTTTCTTCCAGCTAACACAAGATCATCCTGAGAAAGGAGAAATATCTAGGAACATCTGATTTAGTTAGCCCTTCATTATGCTTTCCAGGGAGGGAAAAAATACCATTTAACAGTACTTACTGAACAGCCTTTTTTTTTTTTTTTTTTCCTTTTCATTTCAAAGTCAATTTTTAGACCTCTCTTTACTATAGCGGGGTACTTCTCATAATTAGATTGTAACCATTAAGAATCACTTTACATGAAGAATAACTTTCCATTTACATTCCCTGCTGTTAGACTTACAATTTAATTTTGTTATTTGGAGAGGCAGAGGACTGTTTCTTTGTGCTACCAGATGTGACCGAGAAATGTGAGGGTAGCGAATGTTGTGCTGGTCATTCACAAAGGTCTAAAGGAGTTTTATCCCCAGCTCTGTAGGCAAGGAGAAGATGAAGGTCTTGTGGCTGTTATCTTGGTTATGCATTATTAGCGTCCTTACAAGGAAGGGCGCAAAGTATAAAGGCTGAATGGAGCATGGACTGCATCTTGGTAGGAAGGAGCCTTGGAAGGGACCTTGGAAGTTCACCTAGAGCAAACCCCTGCTCAAAAAAGTGTCAAGGTTTAATTCAGACTAGGTTGCGTCAGGCCTTACCCAAGTAGGTCAAACCTTCCAGGGATGGAGACTGCACAGCCTCTCTAGGCAGTGTGCTCCAATGGATAATTATCCTTGCAGAGAATATTTTTCCTGTATATCTAGTCAGACTGTCCTTTGTCTCAGTTTTGTGGAGTTTGACTAAGCCCCACAGCTGCTCGCTCACTCCTCACAGCGGGATGGGGGAGAGAATCGAAAGGGTGAAAGTGAGAAAACTCGTGGGTTGAGATAAAGACAGTTTAACAAGTTAAACTAAAACTGTGCAAACAAGCAAAGTAAAACAAGGAATTAATTCACTGCTTCCCATTGGCAGGCAGGTTTTTCAGCCATCTCCAGGAAAGCAGGGCTCCATCATGCCTAATGGTTACTTGGGAAGACAAACGCCATCACTGTGTACATCCCTCCCTTCCTCCTTCTTCCCCCAGCTTTACATGCTGAGCCTGATGTCATATGGTATGGGGTATCCCTTTGGTCAGTTGGGGTCAGCTGTCCCAGCTGTGTCTCCTCCCAACTTCTTGTGCACCCCCAGCCTACTCACTGGTGGGGTGGTGTAAGCAGCAATGGCCACAACTCACTTTAATCCCTGTATTATCAACACTGTTTCCAGCACAAATCCAAAACATAGCCCCATACCAGCTACTATGAAGAAAATTAAGTCTAACCCAGACAAAACCAGAACAGTTTATAATCACTGTGCTGTGTTCTTTTGTCATGAATTTCAATAAATAGCAGGCTTTTCTTTCTCAGTGACCTTGCTGTAGGTGCTGGGGTTGGGGGTACTGCTGTTAGGTCCCCCTGCAGCCTTTCTTCTCCAGACTGAACAAGCATTGTTCTTCACAGGGCAAGTGTTCCAGCCTTGACAATCCCAATGGCCCCAGTTTATTGCTGCCTCTCTTACAGTGGGATGCAGTATTGTTGATGTGACATAACAAGTGCTGAGTGAATGAGATAGTCGCTTCCCTTTATATACTGGTCAAGGATTCATATGGCCCTGGGTATTGATAGTCCCATCACTGCCAGGGCCTGCTGCTGCCTCATATTCAGCTGAGAGTCCACTAGGACTTCTCCAGCCTGTCAGCCCCCAAACTGTACCCTCATTGTGGTTAGTCCATCTCAGGAGCAGGGCTCTGTATTTGGCTGTGCTGAATATCAGGTCCCTGCTCTGAATGGCAGCCCTGCCCTCCAGCATGGCAGCTACCCGCTCCCTTTTTGCATGGTTTGCAAACTTGGTGAGGGTGTGTTTCACATCCTCCTCTTCCTGGTTATTGGTGAACATGTTAGAGAGGACAGGTCCCAAGGATACACCTCTGGAGAGCTCCATTTGTAAGCAGCCTCCAGGCTGAATATGAACCATTAACTGCCACCCATTGAGCCTTACAGCCCAGCCAATTTTTCACCCAACCCAGGTTGTTCTGCCCTGTAGACACCACCATCCCAACTTTGATAACAGGATACTGAGGAAGATCATGTCAAAAGCCTTTATTAAAGACAAGGTGGATGGTATCCACTACTCTCCCTTCATCCACCAAACTAGTCATTTCATCACTGAAGACAACCAGGTTGATCAAGCGTGATTTAGGCTTGGCAAATCCATACCAACTGTTCCCAGTCACCTTTTTGTCTTTCATGAGCCCAGAACTACAGCTTTCAGGAAGACTTTCTCTGATTATCTTGACATACTTGTCTTCCTAACTAGCTAGATGATTTTCTTCAGGTGATAACTTGCATTTATCTTTCTACTACTTACAAATGATTCTGTATTCTACATATTCTTTTCCTTCAGAAAATAGTTAAGAAAACTACTTGGCAAACAAAATCAACTTCTTATTAAGCTTTTGAGAGCACTTATAAGAGTTAAGCTTGTAACACATGTTTTGATGAGGCTCGTTTACCACATATAAAAGAAGATAATGCTCATTTTTACTGGAATTTTCAATCTTTATGGCAAAGATAGGTAAACTGAAAGCCTTGAAGCTATTAATCTAGACACTGTTCTGCCAGCTTCCCCACTGCTGTATAATCTTTATTAATAGTTTCGGTCCTTTCCCTTTCACCCACCCTATTTACGATCATTTTTTTGAGATGGGGTTGATGTAGAAGTGCACAGCTCTAAGGTTAAATGCTTACAGGCATGTAGGACAAAGTAAATTTGACCCACTTCCTTTAAGTTTTAATTTTTTTGTATGATTGATCTAGTATTTATCTGTTGTAACAAGAACAGATAGAGCTAGGTTAGAGATAACTAAATACGTATGGAAAATGAGTATTTGTTTGGTTTTGTTTTCATTGAGGGGTAGTAAGAAAGAAAAATCTTTTATCTTCAGGGAAATTTATGGAAAACAGAAATACATGTTTTATGTAATGTAACCTAAATCCTCTACAGGGGTATAAAGAAATTATAAGTAAATTCTATAGTCTTGGAGGAGCTGGACAGAGAAAGACAACTGTCACAATACAATTCTCAGCACCTGAATTGCCAGCTAATCCCTAGGCTTCTCTGGAGCTGAATCAGAACATAAGCCCAGTATAGGAGCTCTGGTTTTCACTCTTGAGAAATCTTTCTATTCCCACACTGTTACAGGCAGTAGAGGAAGAGCAGCTGACAAAGTTATGTGCTAGAAATTCAGTGATGTAAGTTGTTCTGTCTGTGGTAGGTCTACACATGCAGTGAACCTACCACAGACCTGTACATTCAAACCTGTATGGTTGGGATATGGTCTGCATTTGTTTTTCTGGTGATATTATAGGAGGAACTCTGCAAACTTAAATGCCCTTTCTTTCATGAAACCTAAATTGGTAACCCACTTTTTCCCCTCATGTAACTGGATTGAGGTATGTTGTTCTCACCTCTGACCTGGGTCTCATCACAGTCAAATTATCTGAGTAAAATGAACATCAACTTTATTAATTCTTAGGCCTTGCTCTGTCACAACAGAATACAGATAAATAATCAGTTCTGATGACGCTCCTTGAGCCCAAACCCTTCTCTATACCATGTGCATAAATTTCAGTATACATGTGGTCAAACTATATGGTACTGAAAAAATTAAATTCTGAAATCAGACACAGTTTCAGATGTTGTGTGCTGTTGTTGAAGGTACTAACTTCAGTGGTAGTATCTTCAGTAGTATCCTTTAAAGTACCTTCAGATAATAGATTTGACAATCTTTTAATTCTTTAACATCTTGGCTCTAAGGAGATGTATTTTTTTCCAGTTTGTTGCCTGTGTTTTCTTCCTCCAAATGAAAACTCTACATTTTCTTCTATAATACTGTTTAAAAGTAATTGGTATGTTTTGAAAATTTTACTGATAGTTGCTAGTGGAGTTTTTAGTCTATACTTTAAGAAGAATGCAGAAAAACATAATATGGAGCTAAGCTTTTCCAGCATAGAAGTTAATGGTGGGTGTTATTTTGTAAACTATGATGGATCACTGGTTGGTGCAGTATTACAAAGCGTAGTATTTCTTAATTTCTTAACTTCCTCAGGTGCCAGGAATATTAAAAGCTATCTGAATCCCTTAGTGGGTGATCCAGACTTCCAGCAGCATTTTACTAGTGTGTCAGAAGAATGAAGTGTACAGTGTCTAAATTCTTCTGTCATGCTTGTCCACATTTGTTTCTGATAATGTAATGAACATTGGTTTTGATATATTTTAAACAAGATGTGTGGATTTCACTACTTACTTTGGAAAACGTTCCTATTGTGTAATTAAGATTTGTTTTATTTTATTAACATGAGGATTTATTGTGCAAGCTTTAACCATGTTTTGACTTAGCTTTTCCATTTTCTATTGTGCTAAGGGAATAATTGTTAATGGAAGAACCATTCAGATATAATTAATAAAATCTAACTTAGGGAAGACTGAGTTTCTCAGATCATCCATTTTCAATTTCCAATTAAATAGAAAAAAGTTTATTAACTGGTCCCATATGTTCTCTGTCCTTAGGCTAGTGAGATTGCCTGCCAGTGTTTAGTGGTATATGAAGGAGTATAAAGTGCAGCCTGTCTTGCAAAGTATCAGTAGAATTCAGAGTCCAAGCTGCAATAAAATTTGCTTTTAAATGACAAAGTAAGTAGAATCCAGAGGAGTCTAACGGGACAGCACCCAGAAATATATTGAGTCCAATCACCAGTCAATTTAGAGCTAACAAATTATTCTAGCAAAAGTAATAAAGCAGCATGTCCTTGTCAGTAGAGCCCAGAAAATGTAAATGAAAATATGAGAAAGGCAGCTTCTATTGGAATTAAGGAAGTGGAGGCTGTGTTTTTTTGGGCAAATAAGAGGGTTACCCAAATATTGGCTGAATTGCAGTTAATTGTTGGCCCCTCTGTCTCTTGCTCTATCTCTCTCCAGATGATAAAGGTGAGTTAGTCAAGGCAGGGATGGGCCCAGAAACTGTTTAATAAACGGGCTAGCTAGAATGTGAACACTTGCAAGTCGAAAAGACTGATGTCCTTTGTCATTTTTCATAAGTTTCAAATTGAAATACTACTTTGATATTGAGTTTACATTCATGGTGCAGTAGAGTTTTTTTAAGACTTTGGGAATATCCACCAATAAACATTTCTTTTTGGGGAAAAAAAATTCATAATTGTTGTAAAAAAATAATTGTGAATGGAGACATAATTTTATGTTTCTTCTGTTTTTTACAGGTAGCCCTGCAGCACTTTGTCAGCTGCATGTAGATGATGAGATCATTGCTATCAATGGCACAAAGGTTTCACGTATGGACTATAGTCAGTGGGAAGAAGCCATCAGCAGAGCACTAGAAACTGGAAACCTGGTCATGGATGTCAGACGATATGGAAAGAATGGTGAGTTGTTTTGTTGGGCAGATACAGTATGCTCTGTAAGGAAATTTGTCTCTGCTGTACCTGACAGCTGAGTCCTTATTACCCTTACAGTAGTAATATGTATCTAAGCTTGAAGTAGTTTGCTAGAATGTTTGTTGCATTTTAACCCAACTTGGCTTTTTTTTTAACTACTTGTGCATTAGAACTTTCTTGTCAAGCAGATCTACAAAGCATTGAACTACTGACCTCTCTTGTGCTCTCTCTTGTTTCCGAGAGGCTGCACAAGTGAAAAAGTGTGCAACCACCACACAAGGGAATATAACATTTTGTTCCCTGCCATGCCACAAAAACAAAGAGGGACTGATCTCTAGTGGATATTAATTTTTAGAGCCTCTCTCCTTCAGCAGCTCCTCTTTTCATCAGGGAAGGAGGATTTTGTGTCCTTTTTTTCAGGAAGTGTTTTGGGTGGCGTATGAGCTTGTGGGTGATGTAGCACCTCTGTGCTACGATTTTGACCATTGACTCAAATACTGTGATGCTGTAATCCCTTCAGAATGGTACTAGTCATTCTCACTAGTGAGGGTTTCCATCCTGACCGAAGCCCTTCTAGCATCTCTAGACTTGCTATGGGTATGGTCAGGATACTCTTTCGAAGTCCCAGAAGAATTTTTCCAGAGTTGTGTGACCAGTGACTTCTCTCACATTATAAATTAAAAACATTCTTTTAGTGGGAAGCTAGGTAGACTAAGTTGCCAGCAAGTGGGAGTCAAAAATAGTGGTGTGGGGAAGAGGCAGAAACCAAATCACAACTTATACAGGGTCTAGCACAAATGAAGAGTGAAATTAGTGGAGAACTTGTCACTGAATAAATTTTAGAGAGTTGGGAGAAATGATGGAATTGGAGTGCGGATAATGATTTATCTTCACCTCATCAGTTTCACTAGTTCAGTTTAGACTGCCTTTTTTTTTGCCCTCTGTGTGTTTCCTGAGGAGCACGGATGTGAAAATGACATTTCCCTGGATAGTGTATGAGTCAAACTGTACCTTGTGTGAGTAAAGCTCAAAGAATTTTCTTGATCCTTACTAATGCTCATGAAATAGATTCCAATGAATACTAATTACTCTGTAATGTTAAGCTGCTATAGACCATGTTAGCAAAATATCTGGAAAAGTTTTACCTGGCTTATAACTAACACTTGCATTTTTGGGGAAGGCGGTCTGCTCATAAAAGCCCTTTTTCCTGTTTTCACAAATTCTACCTGATTTATGCCTCTCCCTCTTCTGTTATGTGTTTTATTTGTGTTATTTTAATGTTTTCTCATTAACTCTTGTTCTGTTCTTTGACATTACTGTCTACATTAATTTCTTGATCCTCCACCTACCAAAAAGACTGGGGCAAAGACCAGCCTTCCCTGCCACATGTAAGGCATAAAATCCTCAATCTCACCAGTATGGCTACCAACATTATAGGTACATCTGAAAATAAATGGATTGATGCAACTTCTGGAGAACATGTTTCAAATGTTTCCACCATATCAACAAAAAGAGATTTCTCCACCAGCCTTCAGAGTTCTGTGAGTATGTTTTTGAAGGGTCATGGGATCTGGGGGAAGGAAGAAAGTAAAAAATTTAACACCTTGATAGGGGGAGGATGGAGAAAAGACCTTGCAAATCTTATTTTTACTTGTATTGCTTAAAGAACGTAGAGATGTATCTATGAACTTAAGGTAAATAAGATGTTTTAAAGACTTGCTACTGTCCAATCATGAATAGACACTGCTAAGTGATAAGTATTAAAATGTTTCCAGACTGTGTTTTAACAAAAATGTAGAGTCTTTATTCTTTAGAAGAGACTTTTACCTCCATTATTAGAGTAATTAAAGTTGTAGTTGGAAAGAACAAGCATATATGCTTCCAAATTACTTGCAAATAGCACCCTGCCTGCCAAGGAGCTGAAGTAGGAAGTTGGCTTCTAGCATTTTTTTGCAAACTAATGGGTTTTATTTCTGTCACCAATTCACAACTGGTTATTGATCCCTTCAAATGCCTGCAGTTGTTCTACCATACAATACACTCAGGAAGTTTTAGATTGCTTTGTATTTCTGTGGAAAGTGTTCAGAAGTGTTTCATGATATACAGTTCCTGTCAGGGATGACATGTAATTGGATAAACTTCCACAAATCTAATGAACCTAAGACCTATATTTTTTGTATTTTCAGGATAAAGAAACAAAATTGATAAATGGAATGCAAGGAGATCTTGGCTCTACCGAACAAAGAGGTAAAACACTGTTGATTTTCACCCACTAATTGCGTGGGTTTAGAACAAGCACGGACACTAAACCTGTAATAATCACAAGCTTTATGCAGTGGGTGAAGTGAGACCTTAATGAAATGAAAGCTAGACAGGTATCACAGTGATCTAGTTGCATCCAAACTGGGTGTAGTTTGCTTCTACAACATGCTAGGCAGTGACAAACCCCTCAGTGTCTGCATTAGTGGCTGTAAATTTACTGTGTGGTAGGGGTGAAAGAGAAGAAGACACACAGTTTGCTGTAATTGCTACTGCATTGTGTGGAGACTGAGTCAGTATGAGTTATCGATTTATTTCATTGCCCAGGAGGAGTGTAAAGAGTCTTCAACTTTTGGGTTTTTTTCCCCTATTTCAGTTGTCAGGTTTTGAGGGTAAAGTTTGTTTTGTCTTTATTATTTTACTTTTATTCCTGGAGAACAATATTGTTGATTCTGGTATGAATAATAATAACTTATGATGCTATGAACAGTTATAGCCGTACTTGTTGACAGTGAGAGAAACCAGGTATGTACACTTCCTAATCAAACAATAATACTTAAATGGGAACTTGGTATTTGAATGCACATGGTGATTTATAAAAGAGTTCCCTCAAAAGATCAGTTGCCCTCTGGAGAGATGCCTTTCTGATGACCTTAAATGGTGATTAAAGTTCTCAATCCAATTATTTGTCATCTCAGTTGAGGAGGCTTGAATTAGACAAGGAGAATCTGAGTCCAAGTTTGATCCTTGTACTGTTGTTATAGTTGGACATTGTTAGTGACAAAGTGAAATACTAATCTTTATATGATGTAACCTACTAAAAACTGTATTTGTTATTATGAAAGATGAAACTTCATTTGAGTTTCAGGGTCTTTTTATTTTTCTGAAATGATGTTGCTGTAGATCCGAGGTTTAACAACAGAAGTTTCTTATCCAATGGTGGTAGTCTATTTTTGAGATAGAAGACGACAGCACCTCATTGACTTGTTTGTACTCTTTGTATTTTTCAAATAGCATCTGAACCTATTTCTTTGAAAAACTTAAAAAGACGGTCACAATTTTTTGAACAAGGTAAACCAAAGAGCTAACATTTCATGTACTTCCATGAAATTGTTCCTGCTGCACACTCTTCCTAACAGGTCTGGTGCTGGGTACTATACCTCTTCAGCATTGTTTGTTGCAGTTACAATGAAGCAACATAATTAATTTCCCTTCTTTTCCCAGGGTCATCAGGTTATTCTTACAATTCATGGGTCTACCTTTGTGGTAATGGGTCTTTGTGTGTTCTCTTATATCTATAGCTGTTTAAGTGTCTTCTATGTTGTTCATACTCTTTTTTTTTTTTTTTCCACTGGGTAGGAGTAAGGATAGCACTCTCTGTTCAGGTTTGCTACTACCTACAAAACAAGAATAACATTGAATATTCCATCAGAGGCTTAGAGCAAATCTCAAAGAGCTGTTGATAAAACACTTAACTCTGGATTGGAGTTTATCTTGAGTTGTGGCTCTGTGCTTTTATCTAAATTGGTGAAAAAAGATAGTTGCTGGCTTTCCACTGTGTGGTCATGTCACAAGATCCCAAGAAGACCAATACAAATTTTGAATTGAATATGCTAGCTTTTAAAGGCAAAAAATGAGGCACTCAATTTTGGTTTTGTAGGTTGCTTTCTGGTGTTTTGCATGTCACAACTCACATACTTCCACTAATGTTGTATGTCTAATGCTATCTTCAGACAATGTATGCCTTGCTGTTTTGCTGTAGCCTGAAAGAGTGAAATTCTGGCCCACTGAAAGTTCAGTGTGAATTTTGCCAGTGATTTTAGTGGGGCCAGGACTTTGCCTTCAGTGGTGATTGCTGCTTTTTTTTTTTTTTTTTTTTTTTTTTTAAATATTTTTAAATACTTCTGATGTGTTGTATCTGCAATATTGTTGTTGGTTGTTTTGCTGGGTTTTTTGTTTGGTTTTTTCTTTAAAGGCTGGCTATGAAGTTTTATTTTTATTTTAATAAATTTTATATCAATATTTGAAGTATTTCATTTGTACTTGAGGGGAGGAGGAGGAGGAGGTATTTCTAGAGTGTACGTTCTGTACAGTTTTGTTCTTTTTATAACTTTACAGTGATATGAAAGAATTTTCTTTCTAAACCGATACAGGCCAGCATAAGCTTACAGGGATGAGGGAAGAGGGGAGCAAAGATAGGCATAGGCAGCACCTTCCCTTAGCATCTCCTGGCATAACTGCAGGAGATCAAGTCTGTTTGTCCTGTTGTCACTGTAGCTGTTGCAATCTGATAATGAAGACAAAATTGTGCATATCTAGATTGTACACTAGTTTATGACTATTAGATCTCTTTCGTATCTTAAATTTGACTTTTTCTCCACTTCATGTGGTCATACTTCAGAAAACTTGCAACTTGTTGCTTTTATGGATTTTTGTTTTAAACTGAAATTTGGACAGCTAAGTAACAAGTACACTAGCAACAAACAAAAATAGTGATGATGCTTAGGAAAGAATTATATTTAAATCTGTCCTCTACATTTTCTCAACTTTTGATATATTAGCATAATACACATCTCTCTCTAATAATCATCTTGGCACAACCTAAGACCAAGCATAATGGTGACAAGATCACCAAATTGAAGTGTGCTTTTGGGAGTAGGAAAGGGGAAATACATGTTTTTGCGGTAGAGAAGTTGCTTGTGGATGTCTATTGCTCTTAATTCACATCAAGGGCAATGGGTGAGTAGCAGCTCTACCCTGGAGCAATGTTCTGGGTATTGGTCATGCTAAACAGTTGGTTTTCACAATAGTAATAAGAGAGGTGTGACAAAGAATCTTTGTATTGCCACAGTGGGAGATGTACTGCTAATTCAAGCAATTGCTGATGGCACTTGTAAGCATGAAAAGCTTTTAAACAACTGCGCACATTAGTTGAAAGGACCTAATGAGTTCTGACCTCAAGTAAGTTCTGTAGGGCAAAATGTGCAAGCATGGCTTACTAAGGAAACAAAAATTAGTCTGAAGCTCAGACTTTCCACCTTTACACAAGTGTTGCAGTAGTGAATATGTATTGTTCTAATGATCTCTGGTTTTTGCCTTCCAAATCTCACAGGAGGCCCAGAGCCTGCAATGCCTGATGTAAGTACTATTTATAAACTACTAATTAGTTGTATAAACTTGGTCTTCTCAAGAATCCCACTGCTTTCTGTTGGTTTCTATACTGCTTTCGAATTGTGATCAAATCTGAGAATACTGACTAAGATTTTTAAATGTGTAATGGTATGGTTACTTTCCATCCCTTTGAAGAAGAGGCTAATTCAGGTCCTTGTCATTATAAGGCTGTACTGTTTGTAATGACTTTTATTTCTCACTTTAAAAAAATGCATTTTAAAATGTGGAGTGTTAATTACTTGCAAGAAGATAATGTTATTTCATTTCTGTGTTATATTAGCTCCCAGTTCCATCCATTAGTGCTCCTAGTCGTCGGGTTTGGGATCAAGAGGAAGAACGAAAACGACAGGAAAAATGGCAGAAGGAGCAGGACCGTTTACTGCAGGTATAAGTAACCTTCATAATCATAGGCTAGCAATCATTTAGGTGTGGAAACTGTTAGGGAAGAAAAATAACATGTGACTTATGAAATTCTCACTGATGGCCTAAGAGGGCATTCAAATATATTGGCTGGACTGCATAGTTACACACTCTAGCAATTATTCAGCCAAAGGAGAACAATGCATTACTGAGCTTCATTAAATCAAACCCAGACTGTGTATTCACTACAGCTGCAAGTGCTCAGTCATCACAAGGCTGGTATGCTCTTACTGGCAACAGAATTTAAAGAATAGGCAAACAGCTAAGGGGCAGTAGTTTTCACTTTTGAATATGAGTTTTATTTTTTCCCCTTAAGAAAATTCTCTCTAGAATAAGAGATGAAGAGAAGCAGACAGTGCCATGGTTAGATGCCTGCTAGCATCCTGTCGCTTAGCAATCAACTAATCAGCTGGAATCAGTCTGATTGCCAGGACCACTGTGAGTCAAGAAGCTGAACCTTGCTAATTAAAACCACCTTGATAACCAATTGCTAGAGATGGAGGAGAAGTGTTGTAGAGGGAAGGGGCAATGTTTGCCATCTTAGGCTAGTACAAAAAAACCAAGCACACATCTCTAAAGACCTCAGCTCAGTGAAGCTTAAGCCCGTTCAGCCACGTTCACCAAGACACATCTCTGCAAATTAGTTTATTATCTAAAGTGTGTTGACTAGTAGAGACATCAGTGCACATCATTTACTCTGCACAAGCACTCTTAAAAGTTTGATGTATTCATCAGAAAACTGTGATATCAAAGTACAGCATAGCAGCTCTTGATTTTTGTATATTTTATCTTTGGCATTCCTTTCCACTTAAAAACTGCAAGTCAAGAGCAGTGCTTTCCTAACTATGTTTGTGGTCTCTGCTATGGCTTGGTACTCCGTTTGATGCCTGAAGAGGTGGCTTTAAAGAATATAAACCTTGGCTCCCCTTTCTTGGGAGCAGTCTCAGCTGTCTGCCATCACTTTTCCTTGTTTCCCCTTTCTTAGGCCTAAAGTAGTAAATTTGGCCAGAGTAATAATGTTCCTTCTCTTCTCCATGATGCTAGTAATGAATTCTCAAATAACAGAGAAAGGAAACAGTCTTCCTTATTTACAACATCTTAGAAGGTATACTTTTGACATCCTTAAATATTTTGCTTTTCCCAAGATGAAGGTGGTGATTCACAAACCCATCAAAACATTTATTGTGTACCTTGAGTAATGCTTTAAGACGTTACATTGGTTTCATACCAGATCCAGGCATAGGATAAATCTGAAGGTCCAGAAATTGGGTTTTGTTTAGGTAACATTCCAAAAGACCAAGAGTTCTTGCTCAAATTGTATTACTGCCTCATTTAGTGATCACTTTATATTTACTGCATTAATGTGCCCAGTTCCGGTTAAATATTATCACTCCATCTTTCAAGAAATACCTTAGCTGATTTTTGTTTGAACAGGCACTAAACTGTAAGATGGAGAATATAAAAGATGTAAGGTCAGTTGTTATGAGACTTAGCATGTAATAAACCTGGATTCTCCAAAATCAATTGCAGAACTCTTTTGGATTGTATTTGAGCTGGGATTTCACTCACTCATAGCAGACCTAATGTCCTAATGGAGCTCAATCATGTTTTTACCATGCTGGTCTGTTAAAAACCACATTAAATACCTGTAGTACATTTTAATGCAAATAAAAAATACTATGTTTCTTATTTGGGTGCTTAACTTCAATCTAATGTAACAGGAGAAATACAAGCGGGAGCAAGAAAAACTGAGGGAAGAATGGCTACGAGCTAAGCAAGAAGCAGAAAAAGAGAGCTCCAAGTATTTTGATGAGGTAGGGTATGAATATGTCTTCACTTTTGACTGTTTAGTTTCATGTTGGCTCTTTTCCCTTATAGTAGATGCATGGGAGCAGGCAAATAATTAATATTGCTATGTCATTTATCTTATTTTGAAAAACAAATTGTTGTCTATGACTTGATAAAAGGAGGTTACAAAAATAGGAAGGAAAAAGTAAAGTGGGATGTTTTGAGATCTGTTGAATTTGGCTTTTTTCCTTATGGATTGGCTAGTTACCTAACACAGGAAATACATTAGCAAAAAGTTACAGCATGTATTAATTATTGTGATCAGAATTAAACAGTCACCTTTGCTATATATTTACCTCTTGAAGATACTTGTTGGAATTCTGCTTCAGTACTTCATCCTGAGGCGTATCACAAGTGTTTGGTTTATTACTGGCAACCAGTTAATCCCATCGGTGATAAATTTACATATCAAATCAACTTCAGATTTGCTATCATACGTTTCAAGACATTGAATGCGTGTGGTTTCTGTAGGGATGACTTTTTTGGCTGTTGCTTGTAGAAGGATGAACAGGTTTTTTCCCAAGGGTAGGAGGTGTCTGAGATATCTCTTCTTTATTGCTACTGGAGTGCTGCTTCAGGCATCCTAGCTAGATCAGTTGTGTTTATACAGTCACAAACAAGTAGACTGTAATTTAAGGCTTAGGACTTCAATAAGAAAGCTCTTTGAGCTGTTAGAGGACTTTGCTTTACAAAAATGTAAACCATTTCATATTTTTTCTATCATTAGAGGTTTGGATGAACCCATAAACAGTATGTGTCCTCTGCAACTAAAACATCTTTTGACCACTGAAAGACCTTTTCTCATGTTTGAGAGAAGAGTCAGAGTGGTAGGTCTGAGATTTGACTTTCAAATAGTAGCAGAATGGAGGAGGGTGGGGGTTTCCTCCCCATAAGGATTCATGTGAAATTTATTGGTCTGATACACACTTGCAGTGTATGTATTTTTGTGTAGACACTCTTAGGTAGGTCTCAGGTTTCTAAGGCAGAAATGCTGGTTATCACGGAAGAGTTTGTTTTCCATGGGTATTTAAGTGAGGATGGGATGGCTTGAAATGTAAGTGATACTTCAGAAAAGAAGAATGTTTCACATAGTTGTGGCCACGCTGCCTGTGGTGCTCGCTAAGGCTTCTGTGTGGAATGAAGCTCTTGCATTAGGAGAATGTGTTAGCAGGCACTCAAAACATGAAATCAGAGTACGCCCTGCATCTTGCTTTGAAAGTGTTTGGGATGATTTTACAGTATTCCTTCACAGAATAAGCGAACTTTTCTGAGTGAGCAACCTGTTTAAAAAAACAGCTCCCCTAAAAATGTGATATTTTCCCCCCCCCCCTTTTTTTTTTTTTTTTTTTTTTTTTTAATTTGCTACAGGAGCAGACTGTTTTAACCTTAAACACAATGTCTGTCCCTGCACGGGCTCCATCTGCATCCAGCTGGAGAGCAAGCCCTGAAGCAAATACTCCCGAGGAGCCAGAAGTAGATGGAGGAAGCGAGCTGGCAATGCACTTGCTGGGTGAGGGAGAAGAAAGGAGGAGGCTTCAGGAGGAACGGAGGATCCAGGAAGAAGCAGCCCTGCATTTTGAGCGAGAAAGGGAACTCCAAGAGCTGGAGCTTGAGAGACAACGTAAAGAGAGGGAAGAGCAATATGCTGAGGAGCAGAGGCGGCAGGCAGAAATGGAAAAGCAGAGGCAGCAGGCAGAGATGGAGGAACAGAGGCAGCAGGCTGAAAGGCAGAGGGAGGCATCAGTGGAGATGCCTCAGTACCAAAGGTGTGCGCTTGTAATGGGGTGTACTCTCTCTTCCTTCTACATTTAAAAATTCAAATTCAAATACATTTCTGATGGGAGTATGTATGTCCTGAATATATAAGGGTATTCGTGTAAGATTCATACTGTACTCAGTCAGTGCAAGATACCAAAGGATAGCCTTCCTTTCTAAAAGTAGAAGGATCAGGCATAAAACAAAGTTGTTGCTCATGAATCAAGTGCTCTATTAACTCTCTTCAGCTCATTTTTTTTAAATAGAAAGTGTAAATACAGTAATTACAGCCAAAGCAAAGATGACCTGAAGCACTTAGTTTGAGGATTTTTTAAAGACCCTTGCATAAGCCTGTACATTGAGAGCCAGTAGCTCATCCTACACGGCTTTCAGAAGAAATACCAAGTTAACTCTTTTCCAACAAAT
This sequence comes from Athene cunicularia, assembly GCF_003259725.1. Classification (NCBI taxonomy): domain Eukaryota; kingdom Metazoa; phylum Chordata; class Aves; order Strigiformes; family Strigidae; genus Athene; species Athene cunicularia. The sequence continues at coordinate 43,959,557 of NW_020799091.1, forward strand.
GCCTGACTGATTTTCCTGACTCCTCTCATTTTAGTTCGACAGTGCAACAATAAAGTTTAATTGCACTACTGAGTTAGTCAATGAGGGGTATCATGGTATATGAGTGAACAGATACTGTTTTAGATATCATAGTCTGTTAGAAATACCCACTGTGGATATATTTATTCTAGAGCATGAAAAGGTTCCTTTCATTACCACCTTCAGCATCTTGGTTTGTAAGAAAAAAAATTGAACAAACCCCAAAAAAATCATCCACCCAACTATTCGTTTACAAGTTCATGTTCTTGCCCAGATGTTTTCAGATTACTATTACAGGCATCATGGGAGATTAATCTGTCTGAAAGAGATTAAAACAGTAACTTTTCCTTATTTCTTGTGCATTTAGTTTACTGCTTTGTGTATGACTAGCTTTGCTTTCCTCTTGAGGATTTTCCCCTGTTCTTATATAAGTAATAAGAGATGACTGAAGATAATTCATGATATCAAGTTAAGTTTTAGGAGAAGAAAATATGATTATAAAGTTGCATGTATTTACAGTGGAGATTGAGAGACCTGGAGTTACTTAGCTCATTGTAAAATGACTGCTGCTTGAGACCCCTGCTGAGCGAAGGAGAGGCACGGTTGTTACAATGGCTAAACAGGTTCTTCTTGGCAGCTGAGCCAGGGTATCAACAGTTTTAGCTTGCTCCAATTGCAAGATAATAAGACTTTGTGCAGTAACTTACTAAGCTGCTGTAATATCTGCATATCTAAATCCTTGATATGTGCTTTAGTCCCAGGGGATTTAATTGCTTCTGAGGTTGCTGCCAACCTGCTGCCAAAGGATGTGTTTTGCTAAACAAGAATGGCTTTGCTTAATAATGAAGGAGTAAGTTCAGTGAAGCTGGGATTTAAAATGTCTGGTGTTAAATGTTTGCTTTATGATGATGTCCAAATATATGACTTGAAATCTGAAATGTTATTTAAACAACTGTGAAGGCATGATGCTTGCTGAAAAGAGCACTAAAGTTGGAGACATGCAGTTGGAAGAGCTTTGTTTATGGAAGTTAGTGAGTGGTTAGAAACTGCACCTATACAGTTTTCTAGAATATACGTGTAACTTTCAGAGGACTTCTGTGATTGGACAAAGCTTACCTCCTGGCTTTGGAACGGATGAGATAATCACTGATACTTGTAATTTTTGTGGCATCTTAAAAAATTTTGGGGGATTTTTTTCTTCATGTATTTTCATGATTCTAACTACGGCATCTGAACTTTCTCAGTTTTCTCTGTGTATACTTAGTGTTTGCTCAATTTTTAGAAAGTCTTTTTTTTGTTTAATACGTATTTTCTTTTATCTGTATTTTGCTTCTAGACATTATGAGCGCTATGAAGTATCTAAAACAATAGAGGATCGAGCTGGCCATCCTCTTGTTGACAGGTAATAAGATATTGAATTGATAGGTAGATTGAAACATCTTCAGCAATAAGTATTGGTCATTTTGGCATGCTCAAGTTGGAATTTCTTGTCACTTCCAAAAATGTATTTCCAGGCAGTTTTTCTGACAACTTTTCTTTTTCTACATTCTTTTGTTAGTTGTGTTTCTGACTGGTAAAGTTAAGCCTCCTTAGAACTTTAACTGTTTTTTTTTTCTTTTTTTCCCTTAAAGATCTCTTTTGAGTATTTTTAGTAGGAAATATTTATGTCTATGTATGTCTCTTTCTGTATATGAACATGATGTATGTGTTGTTGTTTTATAGGCATTATGAGCGTTATGAAGTTTCTAGAACCATTGAGGAGCAACCTGACCAGTCATTTGCTGACAGGTATGCGTGATATTGAATCTCAGCTGTTTCTGTGTCAGAAAGCTTTGAAACTTTCAATAAACTTTAGCTGTGGCAGCTAAGTGTATAGTTTGTATTGCTGCTGTGTTTTGCAGTATTTATGACACGTTTTCATATTGAGAAAACAAGCAGACAAACTTTTGGCAAATTATATACTGTGCTGTAAACAGTTAGTCAGTCAATAGGATTGTACTGGGAGAAGCAGAACTGTGAGGAAGTAAATATGTGGGTGGTACTAGACTTACCTGGCTGCAAAGCAATTTCAGATAATACTGTGGTTGTGTCATAATGTGCTATCCAAACTAAGGTGCAGTCATCCCAATCAGGATTGTACAATTTAAGAGAGAATAAACAGGGAGGGAAGTGAGAGGCAACAGCAGCGTATTTATCAGGAAGATAGTAGATGTGCCACTTGTTAAGCTACATTCTTACCTTGGCTATTTTCCATTTTGTTTTGTTTGGTGGTTCGTTCAGGGATTTTGCTGTTGGGTTTTTTTGGTTTGTCTTTAGAAGGTGCCTGTACTGAATAGTTACATCTTGGATGTATGTTTAAGGAGGATACTCAGGTGCTAAAAGTATCCCAGGCTGACCTGCTCTTTGGCACTCCTGTTTGCTTCAGGCATCTGTGAAATTGTTGTATCTTCTCAAACATAATAAAATAGGTATGCACCATAAGACAGACATCCAGAACTTGGGGGAGCAAGAAATGTGGTGCAGTTTATGCATCATTTATCTATAGACAAAGGACAAGATTCCTTTAGACCACTGTTATGCAGCCAGTGCTGTACATGTGAACACATTAATGTAGCAGCTTTGAGTTGTGACCCACCCAAGGATTTCTGTTCCTGTCTGAGGTATTTTAAAATAAAAAACTGGCTGTATTACTTAATAATACAGTACAGAGGTGTTGCTCCTGCTCTGTACTGTCAGAAAATCAGCGTTTTGCCATTTGTCGTCTTGTATATTGAATGTCATTTCTTGGCTAAAGCTTACTAAAAAATTAATGCTGCTGGGTATAATTGGTGAATAATAAATTTCCTGAGAACAATCCACACGTAGTGTTTGAGGAGGTGTTTTGCTTATGGTCTAGTAATGGTTCTGAAGTATGATTTAAGTTTCTCATGAAATCAAATGATTTATAAACCTGCTTTGAAAATTATCACTTGTTTGACTGTATTACTGTAGTCTTCACAGAGCTTCCACAGGGAAGGACTTTGGTTTTTACGTGTTTTTGTTGAAGCAAATACAATGATTGGTCCCTTATACCTGAAGCACTGGGAACTTTTAGTACACAATTTTAACTTTTAATTGGTGATTACCTATTGACATCTAAATATTGACACTCTTTCTTCCCCCCCCCCCCCCCCCCCCCCCCCCCCCCCCCCC
>NW_020799091.1:43962816-44008827 GCF_003259725.1 Athene cunicularia
CCCCCCAATACCTTTTTGGCTCTAGTTTTAAGTGCAGCATAAGCTGTTGATGGGAGGTATGGTGAAAAAAGGGGTTGTGTATCTGTTGTCTGCAATAAGATCTTTGTCCATGATGAAGTCTCCTAGTTGAAGTAGAGAAATTAATTTTTTCTGTATCCTTAGGAATAAGTCCAAGTCGACTTCAGAACTGAATGAATTCAATGCGATCGGAAATGGTAAGTAGCATATAATTTCCTTTTGTTGGTTTGGGTTGTTTGTTTTATTTTTTTTTAAAAAAAAAAGGTGTATTGGATGTAGTTACCCTAAAAAAATTAATTGTCAAAGTACTTTTTGATAACTGTATTGTAATTCAGATTCATACCATGACACAATTTAATGAAGTTTCAACAGCAAGAGGAGATTCATACAGTCAGTATATAAGCCTAGGACAAATACAATTAACTGCTCTCTTGAACACCATAGCAGTGATTATAAACAGGTCCTAGATGCCTAAATTTCAGATTATTATGAGAATAAACAAATCATGTAAGTATATCATTGAAGATGTATGTGCTCTTGATATGTTGACTCTATCAATAGAAAAAGCTGCACACACCAAGATGCTAATATATTTAATACAACTGTTTGCTCTTTTAAACTTTTGTTAGTGTAGGAGTAACACAGCCAGAAGTCAGCTCTCGATACAGTTCCTTGCTGCCTTTCTTGAGTTGTCCTTCAGTTACATTACTGCACTTTTAGAGTAATGTGTGTAAAGCAAACAGACAAACCAGGTTTATAAATGTGTTACAGTAGAAAATGCCTGAAAGCTATTCCTGTGTCTAAAACACGGTTAAGAAAAGTAATCAGAAGTAATCACAGAAAATTAAATGCTGTATTAGAGGTCATATTGCAGATTGACAACATTGCTTTCACACATTAAAGCTTGGTCATTGAAACTAATGAGCGTGTAAACTTCCACAGTATTTTATAATGGTCATCTATAGCAATAAAACCAACAGCAATTCCATAGACAGAGAAGTCTTTAAAGGGATTGAAATTGCAATTGAATGACTTACTGCTGAGTAATTTTAGTCTTACTGTAAAGAATCTTGGAAATAAAAACATGTCAACAGATATTGGAGAAAGATAATTTATTTCTATCCCCTTCCAAAATTTCAAAGGCCATCTATACCATAAATCTTCATTTCAAGTGAGTACTTAACACAACATCCAAATCATAGAGAAACTCTCTGTAAGATTTCCCTCCCCCCCCCCCCCAATATGTTTAGTGCCTTGAATAGGAAAGAATTCTTGAAAACAGGGACGAGTTACAGGAGGGAAAAAAAAAAATCTTAAAGGGAAGAAGATACTGCACCATTCAACTATATATTCTGTATTTGCTTCAGTTTGTATTGGAGGAAGAGTCCAAATTGTGGCACTAAAAGAGATCATGCCCTTTTGAAAATGCATGTGTATGTATATATATATATATATGTAAACACAAATGTATATGCATATACACTTTGAAGGTGAAAGAAGATACCTACATGTATTTAAGTTAGACATCATGTGAAAGTCACACTACTGGAAACATGAATAAAAGAATTGTAATAATAATGATGTATTGCCAGGTTTGGTACTGATCACCTGGCTGTAAAAAGGAACTGGAGAGACTTTGTGAATGTGGTGATGAACCTGACTTTTAGAGTTATAGCCAGAGTACTGAATGTGTAATAACTGCTTTTGTGCCTTAAGGTGTCTAGCTGAAGTTTGTGCATGTTGTCCAAACAGGTACCCAGAGCAAATATTCAGAGAGGTCCTGGAATGCAGGTGAGTCGCAGAAGAAGCCTCAGAAGGAGCACAACCTGTCTGCAGCAGAGTTGGAGAGACAGCAAATCCTTCAGGAAATGAGAAAGAAAACATCTCTACACACGGACAGCAGCTGGATTAGGCAGCGCAGTTCCAGTATACACAAGGAGCCTATTAGTCTGTACAGCAATAGTATGAGGAGGTAGGAATCGCGTTAAAAATTAACTTTGTGTCTCATCAAATATTTTTGTTTGGTTATTCTAAACTTCAGCTTGTATTACAGAGCGCAGAAGCAAACTGAGTCTGTGAAATGCTGTAAGGTAAACTGCATAGCAGCACAGATAGAAGAAAGTAGCTGTATTACAGCTGAGATAAAACGTATTTTTGCAAGTAAACAATATGGATGTGACCTGTAAATAACTCAACTGCTTATTTTTTGGTTGATAATACCAGCAATGGAAATTAACAGTGTGCCTTGTCATTGACGGATGTGCTTAAGAACTTCAGCATGACAATTTATTGTGGAAATTAACTATTATGGCTAAGGAATATACTTTTTTTTTTTTTTTTTTTTTTTTTTTTTTCTGTTTCTTGCTTTAAGTCACATATGAATGTTGGATTTGTCACTTCGGAAACAGCTGACATACCAGTCAGGAGAGTGTTTGTCTATTGGGCCAACACCTTGCACCTAGATGATACTATCCTGTCTGGATGGATTGTTATTTTCAATCTGGTATCCCTTGGAGAAAACAAACAAATCTGGTATCTGAGGTCGGTTGCTATACAGCAGATTTTGATATGGTTCACCCTGATAAGGCTGCAGTGAAGAGTGTTTTGCCTTTATTCTGTAGTGGTTAAGTGCCACCTATCTTTCACCTCACCTCCTTTTTCCCCTGAAACTAGAACTGGACACAAAGGATAATTTGTTGCTCAGATGTTTTAAATCAGTATGTGAAGACTATTGCTCAGGGTGATCAGACCATCATATTCATGAGAGAAAATTTAAAAAATGCTAGTATAATGGTTTTCTTTATAAAAAAATCAGAATATAGCTCTTCTGCTCCCGTCTTGCTGCCATTTATGTTTGTATGTGTACCTGTTACAGGGGGGAGTCTTTGGACAATCTTGATTCTTCAAGAACGAGCTCGTGGAGACACCACTCGTGGCTGAACCAGTCTGCCTCCTCTTCATCTCTATCCGCTACCCAAGATTTCAGTCGCCCGGTGTCCACTTCAAACCGAGCCTACATGTGCACTCCTTCCTCCAACAAAGCACCTCCTGCAGCCACCTCTGCGAGAGCCCCCTCCGTGTCCCAGGCAGCCCCCCGGGCTCAGTCTCCCCTCTCTACTTCCCAGCCAGGGTCCCAGACACGCAGCAGGTGAGTGGGTGCCCTTCTGCTGGGAACATATAAAAATCGAGCTGCAATAAAGAGTGGACTTTGTATATATGGTCATCTACAGCAGTGTTCATGCCCATAATACTGATTAACAAGTCTGAAAACTACCTGTAGTTTTCTGGCTGTCCGGGACACTGGAAATATGGGCTGGTATTACAGTTCTGCTCCAGTCATTCAGAAAATGCCTCAGGTTTGTCATTACTGCTTGACATAGGTTAAAAAAACAAAGGAACTGGAATAATAAATCCCTGGTCTCCAAGATGTATGTTAGCTACCAAAATGATTGTAAAAGCCTACTTCAGATGGCATTTCTGACATTTTCTTAAGTTTGTTTTAACAAAAGATTCCTGAAACCCACGCTTTGTGGTTCTCATCTTGGTCTCTCCTCCCCCTTCCTGGCATGTGGTCAATATCATCTCAAGGAGCACTCTGGAATGCTCATAACCCATGACCTTGGAGAATTAGAGTAGGATGTTGGTTTTACTTTAGGAGGAGAAAGCAAAAATTGCAACATATTTTGAAACAAAAATGGAATTCAGTTGTGGTAGGGTAGATAACTCTGCTGTTTATGTACTTGAAACATTTTAAAAATACCTTGGGATAAGACTATTGAGAATCATCCCACACAATTACTACATGTAATAACAATGTGAACACTGCTTCACTAGCTCTTACACTCAGGAACTTTGTGATAAATTGACCCCTTTTTTAAAGCTAGGCTCCTACATTATTTATAACTTAAGAAAATCACCTTCTTAACCATGTTTGCTTATCTTGTTCTTACTTCCATTTGCCAACATCTTGGTAGATCTATGGAAACTGACCTCTGTATGGCTTATGTTCAAGGAGTTAACATAATACTGTAAGTCCAGGACTAGTCTTCTGTTACCTAACAAGGTGCAGATGGTGGGACTTGACAGGAGTGCTTGCTAAAACTTAGCATTCAGGATAATTCCCCACAAATAAGAAATAAGGCAGGAGCACAAAACCTGTGTTCTTTCTCTCCAAACATAACAATATACTTTTAATGTTTATTTGTATAAGGTATTTAATACAATGAAATATCTCCCAAGAATATGACAGAGTTTCTTAATTTGTTCTTATGTAACTTTGATCTAAATTATAACACTTCAGTTTTCCCTGGCTTTCAGATCTACTGTAAATAATATTAGTTTTCAGTTTATTTTTCCCAAGCAGCCTAATAGTCCTGTTTTTAATGGTGCGTTTTTATTTTTAATCTCAAAGTATTTGATAACTTTTCTTTGTCTTTTAAACAAATCCTGGTTTTAAGGATTTTCATTCTGTATTTAGGTCAGTCAGTGGGAAGAAAATCTGTTCATACTGTAATAACGTTCTGGGCAAAGGAGCAGCCATGATCATTGAGTCTCTTGGTCTTTGTTATCATTTACATTGCTTTAAGGTGAGAGCTGGGAGTCACATCGTGAAGGAACAGGAGCTAATCAGGAGCACGCATGGCTACTCAATGTTACGCTCACAGGGGCTCTACTAATCACCTGCTTTGCCTTCTACTCTTGACAGCGTGGTGCATGCATATTTCCATGAGGCAGTCCTATCTGCAGGCATTTAGCACTCAACTCTAGAAGTATTTTTTAAGTGCCAGAGTTAACAAGTAGGACTTTGACAAATAAGATGGGCACATTGACTGTGAGATCAAAGTTTTTCATTCTTCAAATAGGCAGCAAAAAATCAGAAAGTGCTGAGCTGCTTCTCTCAGAGAAACCATCTTCTTAAAATAAAAAAAAAAAAAAAAAAAAAATCAGCCTGGACCCTGACAATTGAATCATTTAAGATGACCCATCACTTCTAAGATAATCCTAGCAGACAGTGTTCACATAGTGGTTTCCAGGCAAAGGCATGCTGGCGGGATAAAACCCAGCACCAAACCAGAAGCTGTGTTTGGTGCTACTCAACCCTGGTCAGAAGCTAGGTACATTAGCACATGCTCAGCACTGAGACACTGTTACCTGATTTCCAGTTAGCTTGGGACATATGCAGAGTTAAAAGAATAAATGCCTGCCTGCAAAAGACGTAAAAGCACTCCTAGTTCCCTTGCCCTAGGACCAGATGAGGAATTAGACTCTGATTTGGAGGTGCTGTTGGACTTCTTCCATGGCTTTAAAAAAGAGACTTCTGTGTCTAGTTTAGAACACTTGTCTTTTGTGCCCAGCTCAAATGCATTACCTGGAGTATTACAGGGGATTGACTCAGAGCTCTTCCTCGTCCTGCCTGCCTGAGCAGGGGGAACAGGAGTAATCCATGCAAACTGGTTATCGTTCCCTTTCTGCACAACTTGTATTCTATGTGAGGAATAGTCCACCTATAGTTCCTAACCTACATAAGAAAATACCAAATTTCTGTTTTTCAAATTTCTGAAGATTAATGAGCTGTTGGACAGACTGCCATCTAAAAGATTCACTACTCATTTAATCAGGCAAACTATCTGTCCTTCTGTAGTCAGCTGAACGCTTTGCTTCATAAATTGAGTAAGGAGTTTTGGGTAATATACCTTCCAGAGGTGCTTCATATTCACAGTAAAGACGTGTTCAGCCACCATAAATAATGTTATCATGAAATCTATCAAGACCCTTATTCATGTGTTTATACAAGAAAAATGGAATCGCCCCTTCTCTCCAAAAAGAACTTGTTTTTGTGATGCAAACCCAGGAAACTGGGAGTGCCTAAGTATTTGCTGCTTTGAGTGCCAAAGGGCTGAGGACACCAGCAGCGTATAGCGCCACATGGAAATCTGCAACTAGCACACCCAGGTGTTCTGTGCCAAAATTGCTGTTGTCATCTAGAGAAAAAAATTTTTTTATGTTGAGCCAGTTTTAGTTTTCAGAGAAACCGAAGTTCAAATTAGATTTAATGAACTAATCACTAAAAACTGTCTGCTTTATGTTTGCTTAGTTGGTGTATCTCTGCTATTCGTTGTCCAGTCATTGCCTTAAAATACTTTCTCAGGGTTGGTTGCATTTTGATCTACTAATCGTTCACATTTGCTTCTAGTGATTGTGGGTTTATGGTTCAAGCTTTGTTGAGCTTAATCCAAGCTGCTTTTGAACAGCATTTTAGTTTCTTAATATTTTGTAAGGAGTTGCTAATTATTCACCTATCATACAGTGTGTTGCCTGTGGATGCGACCTTGGGGGATCCCGCTCTGGAGCTGAAGTCAGGATCCGAAACAACAAACTCTTCTGCAACGACTGCTATATCAGATTTAAAAGTAAGGCAATCCAGTTGCAGTGTGCATGACTGTAGTTCTCTGTGCTGTACAAGCTCAAGTGTTTGCACAGCTGAGCCACTTGATAGCTTTCGTGTTTAAGTTGGTATATTAGTGAATAGGTTCAGCAAGGTTTGATTTCCAGTTTCTGTCTTTTGTAGGGTAGTCATTCCTTACTTTTAACTTGCTGGTAGCTGATTTTACCACCTTGTTATTAAGCAGCTTCAAGCAGACAACGTGGTATAGTCATCCTGCTTTCTTCATAGATCTGAGAAAGTTGTGTCAAGAAGTTGTCAGCTGCTGAAAAGGTTTGCCTTGATAACACAGAAGTCTTTCTGAAAAATTCTCTATGTTTTTTAAAAAAAGAAAAGTAATCTGAATATGTATTTAATTCAGTCCTAATGCATACCTGGAAAGCTATTAGTTTATCCTGTGCAGGTGGCACAAATGCTGGTTTCTTTTTGCGATGCTGTTATTTGAATTATAGGTCTGTGATTGGTTATTCGTTTAGGTACAAGTTCAGGAGGAATTGATTTACTTACAGATCTTAATTAAAAGGTGCAGTATAATTTTTTTCCTTTATTGTGGTTTGCAGAATTCTGATTTACTGGAGCATGATGTTAAGGCTTTGAATAATGGTGGTGTTTTTTTTCTCTGCTGTCGTAGGTGATGGTAGACAATCTCCTAATTTTGACAAGTCTTGAGGGTATTATATGGCTCTATTTTTATGTAACAAATATGGAATTCTCTATAATGATAAAATTCAGCTACGGGAAGGCATTTCTGAATTACTTCCTGGGAAACATGTCCGCGTTTCTTTATGAGCTCGGCACATTTTTCTCATGGTGGACCAGAAGGCAGTGAAAGGAACAGAATACTCATGCTACAACACTAGAGCAGGGCTTCGGCATCTGCTGGTTGAGAAGCCTAGCTCAGAAAAAGAGAACCTCTGCATCTGATGCTGTTGCTGTTTTCAGGCTGGTTTTGGCTTTCAGGAAGAGGAAAAGCTGCCTGCACCACAGAAATGATTCTGTGGTGCCCAGGCTAACAGCAGAAAAACCCACACCTATCCTTGATGCTAACATTGCATTTACAGAGGCTAATGCTAGGTGCAAGGATGCCACTAAGATCAGTGGAAGGAGGAAGAGAATCACCCCTTCCATCTGAAGGCGATACAGAGCACTGGATCAGTCAATTTCTCTGAGCAGTCTCTCTGAGTTACTGTTAGGAGAATTTATCTCCTTTTTGATGGCAAGATTACACTGACATGACTGTGTTCCTATTTGAAGCACTCAGATGTGTGGGGGATTCAATCTGGAACCTGCTCATGTTATTTTCTCTCTGTTTTTTTGGGTTGTTTTTTGGTTTGGTTTTTTTTTTTTTTAGGAAAAATTGCTGAATGATTTGAATACTTTGGTATTGGGGAAAAAATAAATCTGTTTTTTATTATTCCCTGCTAAGACAGTATTCAGGAATTTGATGGTGGCAGTAACCAAAAAGTTTATGATGGATAAATTGCTATTTAGTCTCTAACATCATAGCCCATCAAGTCACAGCAGTACCTTTCAGAAGCAGAGTTGATCTGTGAGGAAACGGTTCTATTCCCTTCCCTCCAGACTGCATCTACTTGGGCCACTGGGCACCTCAAAACATAATTGTTTGAGATAGAAGGAAATCAGAAATTGTAAGAACTTGTAAGTACAGCATAAAGTATTTAAATTAGTAATTAGTAATGTAAATTAGCTATTTGAATAATACAAAAACCAGCTATGTGATTACTGCAGTGACAGCACAGCACAGATCTGTGATGCAGATTACTTTGTTTGCAGTTGGTATTTGACATCAGCCTGGCTGGTTACCTGTTAGTTTGGAATGTAAATGTATTGGATAAAATGTTTGATAAACTGTAGGATTGTTAATATTCACTGTGTAATTTAATGGTGTGATATTTTTGCACATTTTTATCTTACTTTCCTGGTTTAAACATGGAACATTGTAGCATAACACCAGTGTATTGGCAGATGCCCACAAATACATGCAGAGGGAGAACAAAAAAGATATTTTTAAATATTGTTACAGTTATTTAGCAAATTTTATTTTTTGAAGGGTAAATTTAGAAAAACTGTCACCCTGTCTCTTTGCTAATACTAAAAATAATTCTTAAAAACTTGATAAGGTGCATGTTCTGTGGAATATTACTTGGCCTGAAATACTTGCAGTGCTGTAATTGGATTAAACTCAAATTTGTACTGTTCATTAAATTTGGATTGTTAGATTCAAACCCTTAGTTTGTGTTACCATTTTCAATAGGTATTAGGAATACTATTATCTGACAATTTTTAATTTGGATATTTTAGTTTTTGTCACTAAGATTCTTCAGTAGTTAAGACTTTAATTACAGTTTCTTCTGTATCTCTCTAACAGCTGGACAACCAACCTCCATGTGAAGCAAATGAAGATATGAAACCACTGTTGCAGATAAAAGAAGAGGTGATTGCTGCTGATGTAGATCTATAAATATATATGTTGTGTGTATGTGTGTTTTTTCTAAGAGTAACGCTTGTCTAGTCTTCATAGCAATGCATTGTATTCTTCATATAACTATTTTTATTTATAAGAAGGTAATTGCAGTAAGGAAATATCTGGGGAAAATGCTTTCACTTTTTCAGCTTCAAGTACTGAGAGCACAAGGGAGAATAAGTATATTTTCAGTAATAACTTCAAAATATTTTTGAGGCTTATAATCAACTAGTTGACTTTCCAATGGTATATGAAGAGGGTATTTTGTTTCTAAGCTCTTGAAATGAGCGTTAGAGAAATAGCTAATATAAATATATATTTGCAATTGCTGTCTTTATTTTTGACATATATTGAAAGTGAATTCTCTAGGTTAATATGAAGCTGCATTTAAATGCACACAAATGTGTTTGCTTTCCATATGCTGGTTTCTAAAATTATGTGCTTTTTTGAAACTTAAATACAAAGAATAATCTGTTTGCTCAATGGTGTTGGCATAATATTCTGTGGAATCCATTTAAGGGGAAGAGTTCTCTTTTCCCATTTGGAAAATGTAACTATCACTTTTTCCTCCACAAACTGAGTGGAGAATGGTTGTTGGATTACAGTATATTTGTAAATAAAATTTCTGATGTTGCATTTATTAGAAGGTTTTTTTCTTTCTACCCAGCTAAATGTGTCTAAGGTGATTTGCTGAAATATAAAATTATTTGAATCTCATGTTGGGAAAATATTTTTTATAAAAGTATTATGATGTCCACCTACATATGTGCAAGAACAATAGTTCTTGCTTTTCTCTTTCCCTTTACAGTAAACATCAAATTTTGTATATAGTTCTTCCATCAAGTTCCACAAGCTCTTTCCCTTCAGTGTTTTAATACAAGTGGTGAGACTGATTTTGTCCTGTATGCTCATCCCTGAAGCACAAGGCAGAGGAGGTTGGAAGAGGTGAAAGTTCCCCAAAACTTCTCTGCTGTGGCTAGAAATGAGGTGCTTAAAAAATTTTGGGTTAGATCCTGCCACTCCTGAAAATGCAGCTGGAATGTGTGCTATGTGTTTTTCAGCATTGCCTCCCAAATTGCTTTGGTCTGTGGCTTCCCCAGTTCCTTTCATGCCCAGTTACATATCCTTCTGTGTCCATGTCATTGGAGGCAGTAAAGATGACATGGGATGTGGAACAGAGGAATTTGGGGGAGCATTTCGTGGATGAAACCAAGGAAGAGGACAGCTGGGAGGTGTAGGAGGGTGGTGGGGCTCTAAGATAAGCTTGTACATGACACCATGAGGAGTTTCAGTGTAGTAGGAGAACCTCACCTGTGTGGGCCTCCTGTAACTTCTGCTTGTAACTCTGCCTGTCTCCGATTTTGCTTTCATTTATTGATCTTTCCCCTGAACAGATGGGTCTTGCCTTGCGCCAAGGAACTCCCTGCTAGTAAATGCTGCATCACAAAGTGCCAAACACTATTTCCAAATTTTGCTTTAAAAACTAACAAAAAAAAAGTAATCTAAAATGCCTCATCAACCTAAAGTTGCCAAGCTCCTTGTTCAGCCACCTTTGTGACTTGGCCTTGGCTTTTGGTGTTCAGTTAAAGTGTCTCCTGTGGACTGGTGAAGGCGCTTCATTTGGTTTCCACTATTGTGGTAAGTAATGGCATGGTAGACCACAGGTGAGAACCCTGGGGTATGAAGACCCTAGTGCTCAAATGCAGCCTATGGAGGGACATTCACACTGCCTGCTCAAACAACTCTCTGGGAGCCTGGGGTCCTGCCTGCTGCTTGTGGAAGATTGCTTACCTGAGAACTACTCAGAATAGGAACCCAAATTGGGTTCTGTGCAGATCTAGCTCTCGATTAAGGCACAAACCTAATGGAGATGGTGTGGATGCCCCTCTATGCTGTCTAGTTTTCATTCTTCTTTTATGGTAGGCAGCATCAGAATATGAACAATTGCGCCCCCCAGCCAACCCCCCGATAAATTCTGGATCCCCATGATCTCCATCACCAGCCCTGAAATACACAGAGACAGATTTTTTTGTCACAAGTCAATGTTTCTCAAGCACCAAGGCATTAATGAGTTTATCCTAGCTTATCCATGATTTCCCCACTCCCGGCATTGTGTTGTGCAGCAAAGCTGTGGGAAAAGTCAGGAATGGCCAAGCCATCTTTTTCATCTTAGCCCAGTTGTGTTGCCCTGTTTCTGGGAATCACCTGAGCACAGAAATCACCTGGGGGTGAAGAATGAAGGGAGAGAAGAAAACTCAGCAACATGCGGTCTGTGATACTGCCAGAGCTGCCTGACTGATGTTGTGTAGCCTGGAATGATACTCTCTGAGCCAGGCTCGCTTTTCCTAAAACTTCATTAGTTTGTACCAAATGGCTTGCTTGTGAGCAAACAGTGAGTGGAATTTCAGATTTAGTAGGGTTCAAAGAGCTGAAGTTGAAACTCTTGCAGAGTTAAAGCTGAGTTTCTCACCCTTGTTAAAGGCCTAGTTTAACAAGGCTCCTTCAAACCTGAGTTTGTTAATCCAAGTTGGGAAATGTGAGCAATGAAAACTTCTTCCTCCTCTCCTTCCCCTGGACAGGAACAGGCAGAGAAGCTCACTTTATGAATGCGGTTGTATCTGTGTATTTTGATCCTCACTAAAGTAGTTGGACTGTGTTGGGCTCTGTTTAGCAAAACCGATTATCCACTAGCAACACAAGATGGCACTGTGTAAATGCAACTCGCACAGTAAAAAGCCCTTTCCATGGTTTTAATCTTGTATAAAAAGTCATGTTTGCTAAATGATACTAAAGTTGCAAAGTAATGAGAGTTGTAGAGAGAACTTTCTCTTAATCTTGGGCCTTTTTCCCCACCTGGCATCATGGAGGTGTGATCTGCAACTGAATCTGAGCAGTCTCATTTGATTTTGTCTGCTGTTTCATTAATTAATTGCTACTTAAACCAGCACTAAGTAGGGATAGAGGTAAAGATATCATTGTCTGTAAAGAAAAATAAACTAGATGATTTCTAGTGAGGATTTTGCTGTATTGTATTGTATTGTTTTTTAAGATGCTGTTAAAGGAAGAAGAACCAATTGCTCGCTCTCAGTTCACCAGCTTCAGACACTGTTTAAGGTTAAACCTTAAGTCTACAGGGGAGATAGGCCTCTGTGCTGCTGTTAAAAATCTGAGTGGATTTAGGGCTGTGCTCTGTTCTTTAGTCTTGGGTGTCTGGTGCTGCTTGGGATGTTGTTGAGTGTCTAGGACATCCACCCAGGGCTGGGGGGGATAGGGTGCAAGTCTGGGAGATACTCATGCAACTGCCAATGCAGGTCTCATGGAATGCTTTAGGGCATCTGAAAGGACAGCAGAGATTTGTGAGCAAGCAACTGAATCAAGCTCAAGGCTCTACAGACAGTGGAACAAAGGTGTGATTTCATGGGCCAGTGAGCAGGTGTCCACTGTCAGGTGAGGTTCTTGGCTGTCTAAGCTTCACTAACAGGCAAGTGGACCCTGACTCACATGTAGACACCTGAATTTTTATATGCCAATGATTGCCTATCTTAATGCTGACTGAATTATTCCAAAAATATCTGAGAAACCCTGATTCAGCTAAATCTATGCTATCTTCAGGCTGCCAGCTAATACATTTCAATGTACATTTGAATATGACTTTGGAACTGAGTGGCCTATGGATAGTGGCTCTGCACAGGGCAATGTTTAAATAAAATGGCACTTCAAAACCAGAAATGTTTTTTGTAACTCTGTGTGAACTTGCTGTGAGTTTTCTCTAATACATCAGAACAAACAAATCAAGCACCTCAGAGTTAAATTTGAGGTATTGCATATGCTCTTAGTTTTGTTGAGATTCCTTTAAGAATTTTATAGATTTGTCAGAAATTTCAAGCTCAATTAGCTATGCATTCATCTCTTCAGGCAAGCTGCAACACTGCATGCAATGCTGGTTAGTGGCAAGATCTATGCAGCAAGGACTTTGTAAGAACCTAGTGTCTGAATTCAGAGCTCACACTGGTACTGTAAATAGAGGCAGCCTCATAATTTTCAGGAAAGTACCTCACAGGTGAATCCCAAGGAGGGTCCAGGTGATCAGTTCAACACTTCCCTTAGCTGTTGTAATATGGACCACCATGTCGCTTTCAGAGCGTAAAAGGGTTTGGAAGCTGTCAATTTGAGCTCAGTGTGAAAACTGGTGTGTTTGCAGCAGTGTTTTAAATTCCAACAAATCATTTGTAATGGATTAGCAAAACCTGTGCCATAGCTGTAATGGAAGGCTATTAGCAACAGGCATAATTGTATGCAAGATCAGCTTCAGGCTGGAAATTCTTCAGCATTTTCATTTTAGCTCTGTGCTTCTTGGGAGCTAGAGGCACCAACATAAAACAGTATAGGAGGATGATGCAGAGCACTTGCTCACAGAAGGAATATTCTAGGGTGAGTGGTAGAGTATTAGTTTATTAAAGCTGAAGAATGTTTTTAATTGGTTCAACCTACTGGAAACAAACTTGCTAAGTAGCTGCTGTAGGCAACCAACACTGAAAAGAGATGCGTTGCGCAATGGGAATTATTGGCTTTATGGGTTTGCCTTAACAGTTAATATTGTATAAAGAACCAAAGCACTTAAAAAAAAAAGTATGTACAAGGGTGTATGTACACACAGATTTTCTCTATTAATCATAATAGAATAAAGAAAAAATAAGGCTATTGAATGGACAGTTCATAAACACACAATTGTGAGGGCAGGCTTGTGGTCAGCACAGTGTGACACTTTAAATGGCCTTTTGTAAGTAGCTGTGCCAGACCAAGTGTTTCTGATTCCCTGAGCTGGAATTTTCTTTTGCCCCCAGGCAGTCAACCAGATGTGCCATTTATTGGTGTATCAATTGCATATGGCCCTTCCAGAATGGAAATTCACAGATTTCAGGGTCAGATCAGGCAGCTACTGCAATCATTTTCTTGCCTATATCCCCACAAAGATCAGAACCTCTCACCCAGTAATCCCAGTATTGAACACAACTTCTGTGTGAACAGCGGTGTTCTTTGTTGGAAAGAAGCCCTGTGTAGATCTGAAGTATGCAAATGATGGAAAATCTACTACATGTCAACATAAATTGTTCCAGTGGTTAATTAGCACTCTTAAAAATGTTAATTTTATTTTAAGCTATTTTATTTTAATGAGCTATCTAGCTTATTATGATTTTATTTTCATTAATTTAACTTGATTTAGGCTCTTGGCACTGGATTAACTCTTTTTTGTTTCTTTTTCTCTCGTAGATTGTACATGTGACTTTGATACAGTCCTTTTTTTTTTTTTTTTTTTTTTTTTTTTTGGTTTATGTCTTTATAGCCTTATTGTTCACATCAATCAGAAAATGCAAGATTACCTCCAAGGGGTGATACTGTGGATAGACTGGCCCTCTCAGTGAATTGCAACACAAAACACTCCCAGGAGAATATCTAGAACAGCGGGTAAATAATCTTTAAGAACATTAAAAAATCTGAAGCTCTGTAAGAATGTTGTTGTGTGCATAGATTCAAATAAGAGTTTAAGTCCACAAGGGAATTTTGCTGTATAAAACTTCCAGCATAATTAGTAAGGCATGAATTACCTTTGTGGGAATGACCATGCCCGAATTCCTGTGTGGTTCTGCTAATTTTCCTGTCTTTGGGAAGCATCTATAAGAGATTTCCATGCTGATCTGTCTCATTTGACAAGGGAACAAGACCGCATTCCAATTTTATTGCTCAGCATGAAGTGTCAGCTGCAAAAATAGAATTAGTTCCTGCTATGTTTGGCAGATATTGATAGTGGGAGTCCAATTTATGGCCTTTCATCAAACTCTAGCTCTGTAAATATAACAATTACTGTCTTTTAATGCCCATGTAAACAAGACTCCTGCAGAGAAACATTAGTTTTACTTGCATGTGATACTACATTTTAAGTAAAATTCATTCCCACTGAGGTAACTATTGCATTTATGAAATATATATGTGCTGCACCTCTTTATTAAGTCCAGAGGTTGTACCAGTGTACTCCTTTCTGCACAAAACAGAGAAGAATCCTAAAAGACTTTAAGAAAAACCCCACTGATTTCAGTGGAGCAAGTCAGTAAACAAGCAGCCTTCAGCTAGGCACAGCTACTGTCTGTTAATAACCCATGGCCATCCAGCACAGCACGCTGCGGCATGGCAGTCATGAGCCATGCTCGTCAGCATATTTTATGCAAAATTCATGTGACAA
The DNA here is from genome assembly GCF_003259725.1 of Athene cunicularia. Lineage (NCBI taxonomy): Eukaryota > Metazoa > Chordata > Aves > Strigiformes > Strigidae > Athene > Athene cunicularia. The sequence continues at coordinate 43,978,000 of NW_020799091.1, forward strand.
ATGAGCATGCATTTCTATCACAAACTTGAATGCTTACAAGCACTTTTGGACTTCAGCAAGTAAAAAATGTGACAAACTATTTCTTTGCCATTTGGGCTAATTGGATGTTGTCTTTTGACTGGTGGACTCGGTTTTCTTTGGAGTTTTCTGTTGCCCATGACCATTCACAACATGTCTAACACCTGCAACTTTGGAGATTCTGTGTTCCTTCTCCCTCAGCGCTGTGTCAACTGAGCAATAAAAGAAAGGCAATTCTGAACTGAAGGTCATCCTTATCGATGTACAAGAGTATTTAGGTTGTCCAGAACATTCTGTGTTACACCAGCCACCTTGGTTTCACTATCACCTAGACTTTCTTATTTCATGTGCTGCTTCTAGTGATGTAGTGCTAAATGGAAACCAAAAAGCAAGCAGATAAACACTGGTTTGGTATTGGTAGATGCTAAACAAGAGGGGATATACAGGCTCCACAATCCATTTACCCTTACTATGCTAGTGCTCTCTCTGATTATTCCCTATGGCACTTTGAAGACATACAGTGTTATCACATAGCATATTCTTGTTATCATACGTAGTTATGTTCTCTTAAATACTTTTTCTCTGTAACAACTTGGACTCAAAGCCAAGAAACTTGCCTATTCAGAAACACTTTTATATGATTTTTTAAATCCTAATCTCTTTGCTAGATCATGAATTGTTCAGAAGACTAAATTGTGTATAAAAATACTAACTGCAGGTACTAACTTCATTAAGCTTATAAAACCAAAGCATCCCTTCACCTAGCACTAGAGAGCATTTGAATTTTTCCCTTCAGTGTCTCAAGGCTATGATCTTGGAAGTATAAAAGTATCAATATACAAGGGCAAAAATGTTCCTGGATCAGTCCCCCAAGAAGCAGATGTTTACATTCACTGACTTTCATAGACAAAGTATTATTTTTTGCCTCTCATCAGTCCTGCTTCACTGTTTTCTATCATGATAACAACAGTTATACTGCTCCCGCAAATATATTTATCTTCTGATCAGGCTTTGTGCTGAGGCAGCAAAATAGATGCATTTTTAATGTTGTTCTCATGCACGTAGATCGATTGCAAATCTCTGTTTCTCACAGAACCTGATTGGTTTTAAGCAGAGCACTCAAGAAAAGTGAGCCTGGGAGTTGCCTGCCCGCCTCTTGCCTCCCATGCTGAAACCGTGTCTTTGCAACAGCATCGTCATTCTCTAGCCTGGGAAAAATATTTCCCCCTGCAACCCATGGGTATGTTCTGCTCTTCAATAAACTCCAGTGGCTTGTGTGAAAGGAGAGTCTGCACCACAGATTTACTTCACTACTAGCCAGTTAGAACAGGAATATGACTTGGATCAGTACGGCTCATTAGTGAGGATGTGATGTGATAATGTTGACTGAGATAAATATGAAAAGTTGCTATTGCTGGACAGTGTTAGAGAAATTAGCTCTGCTGTTGTGAGAACTGCACTAGTTTGCCTCAGCTGGGGAGTATGCATGGTGCAGATAAAATTACAAGTACCTTGTAATTCTCATCTCTACTTTTAAGTTTTTGTATAGGTACTGTAGACATCTTGTACAGTGATACAGGTTTCACCAGGGGTTTTTTTGAAGCTTGGGGGAGTAGATGAAGATTTAAGAGAGTGATGAAAACAATATACTGTGATTATGTGACGATGTTGAATCCTCACCTATTTTGTTGGACTATAAATCTCTTTTGTGATGTTCTTGAAGCTTCTGATTTAAAACTCTAATTAAATGGTAATTTTTATAAAGCAGGTGACTATTTTTCTCCTTAAAGAGAAAAATGACACTAAATCAGGTAGTTCAATAAAAAATTAACTTCTATTGGCATTTCTTCAGCTAATGAAATGTGAAGAGCCCTAGAACAGCTTCAATCAAAAGAAATACCAAGGTTGAAGTCTTTCTTAAATTATAAAATTCATCTCTGGCCCTGCACTCTTAAGTGATGGGTTCGTGATCCCCCACTACTTTTAAAAGGAGTCTGTGGGCAGTATTCTCTAATTTTTCTAGTTGGATGTTTGTAACATGGATCTGTGTAGCTGTAGTGATTATTATTTTCTGCATGAGGACTTAAGTTTTACATTTTCCGGACATATTTGTAGCACCCATCAGCTGTTAGTAAACTTCAGTATTCAACTAACCAACCTGTGAGGAGAACGTTTAGAAGGACGATAAATGTTTCTGTTTAATCTTAAATCTAATTTACTCTGAGATCTAAAGTTTTTCCTCTTTGGCACACTGTTTCTCTGTGTGGACAACACTCTCTGGTGGGATTGGGAGATTGAACTGCCTTGTATCTTCCTTCTCCAGCAGTGGTAGAAGGTTTTGGGACTCAAATCTCTTGCCAGACAAGTTCCTGTCTACTGCATTAGGTCAGATTAGAAGGAGTAGTGTTTGTTTCTTTTCTCTGTCCATATATTAAACCCCGAACATCTAAGACCTGATACAACACTTAGAATCTATAATGAGTAGAAATGGCTTTCATCTGCCAGCTTTTCAGTACGAGACTGGGAAGATAAGAATCAGGACAGGTAAATGCTGGGGAAGTTCTGCTGTCCTGCTTTCTCTGGCATTGGAGTATGGACTATCTTCTTTCTGCCAGTACAGCATTTGCCCTGTGGGCTGCATTGAGCAGAACTTGACACGTTTAGCTTGTCTTTTCTGAGCACTTTCTAGTACTTTCTAGTGTGTTTTCTTCACTGATGGTTCTGTCCAAGAGAGCTGGACATGCTGCCATACTATGGCTGCTGGTTTTATTTTCTCCATTCTCACATTCCAGCACTAAAGTCAGATTTTTGCATTCTTGACAGCTGAAACAGGAGGAAACCTGATGTTCAGCCTCTATCAGCCTCTCCCTGTAATGTCAGTAATCAACTGTAGCATTTTGCTTGTCAAGCAGCAAGCCTTGGGGTTCCTGCAGACACACTGGAGAGTGAAATGCAGCAGTCTCCTCACTTTCCTACTTTACTGTCAGGTTGGCTGTGATTATCTGCTGACAGTCATGTTGCTGGCAGAAAGAGTGATGTCTCTTTGGCAGCTAGCCCACACGTGTCTTGATACTTATGTTATTTCATTCCTTCAGCCCTGTTTCAGCAGCCCTTTACAGATTCAGCTGGGGGGTGGGGAGTGGGGTGGGGTGTGTCATGTTCCTTTTCTCCATTCAGTATGCTGAGGGGAACTCTTCCCTGTTGACCTTGTAATTAAGTCAAGTTGTAGGTTTCATAAATCACCTGCCTTTAAATGCAAAGCATTTTTGGAGTTTCCTGATTTCTATTGGCTGTTTATCGGTCTGCCACCACACAGTGGAAGTTGCTTATTTTCAGCAGAAGCCACCTCTGCTGTCAGAGGATCCCAGTGTACAGTATGCTTTGACCCTTTGGCTGTCTAAATCAGGTACTGAAGGAACAGTATAAATTTAGACTAAAGGAAGTACAACCATAAACTGTTTATCAGGGGAGCTATTCATCCCTTGTATCCCATCCCCAAGAAGAACAGAAATATAGGGAACTGTATAAACAGTTGCCTTCTGGTTTTAGGTGGTACTGTGATGAGTGTGTTCATTAGATGAGACTGTGATGAGTGTGATGGTATATGCTGGCTGCAGGAATTGGAATGAAGGCAAATCACAGCAGGAAAGGGCTGGACCCAGAATAGAGAAAGGCAGCTTTCAACTTCACTGGTTGTAGTCATTAAAAACTTCCTTTTATCATACTTCGAGTTGTGTGATCATTAAAGAAAAAATTAGAACTTAACAGGATAATGACACAATGCAAAGCAATTTTTTGACATTTTCTGACAGATGCATCTAATTCCTCTTGCGAAGAGGTCATAACCAGTTTGGTGAAAACCTCACTCTACTGAAGGGCTATGTGATGGAAGTATGGCTTGCATAACATGGTGGATAATAGGATGCAAAACTATTTACATCAACAAAGAGTATTATAGGTTTGATTTCTTGTTTTTTTAGGCTGTGATAAACCCCTCTTTTTGTATTTCAATCAAAGACACCATTTCTACAGGCCTTTCTCTGAAGAATTTAATTGGGACTGACTCAGCAACAAGAGTAACTGATCCACTGGTACTAGAGAAATGAAAAGGCTGAATTTCAGAGATTTGTATCTGAAAAATACTGAGAAACCTCAGAGGTTTCATATTCAAGCTCTTTGTAGATTTGACCTTGCTTCCGTTGTGATACTTGAGGGAATGCCTCTGGCTTTGCAGACCCATACAATGATTAAAGAATTAGATATGCCTTTTAATTTATTTTTAATTAAAATGCAGGAAGTGGAGAAGAAAAAAGAAGGAGACTGTACTAAAAGGCTGAAATCTTTGTTCTGCTCTGAGCTGGCTTCTGTTGTTGTTATGTTTAAGAACTACAGTTGATTCAGTCTTTCTAGTTTGGTTAAGAAGTGGCCAGGGTACATGGACATTTTCTTAGGAAGTGCGTCCAGACTTTGAGTTCTCTGTTGTCCCTATGTGCTCTCATCTGACCCTAAATTTGGAAGCCATGGATCAGAAATCAAAGCCCAAAGAGGCTCACAGAGTGTACTGGCCACTTAGGGAAATATTTAATATTAAAATAATTTTACGAGACTGCATCCATTAACGCAAGCTGTTATACATTTTTTGACACCACGTAATTACCTTCTTTTCACCTCTTGTTCACCTTCAAAAGTCTTGTCAGCCAGCATGAATCTCATCTGCTCCGGCTAAATGCATTTAATAAAAGGTCATGTTCTTTTCCATAAATGCTATTTAAATATATTTAATGAATGAGTTTAAAGATTTTTCTTTAAAATGACACTATAGTTAATTGCCTTTTTATGTTGAGAAACTTTATTGGAGTTAATGAACTGGCTTCATAGCTCAGTATAATATTCAATTAGGTGAACATTCCAATTTCTATTTTATTTGATACCAGTCTAATTTGCTAAGATTGAGTTTTGGCTTGCTTTTAGATTGAATTCAGATAATCATTAACTGTATTTTCCTTGCATACACTTGGAATCCTAATAAAAGGAATGGAGCAGACTAAGTCTTCTAAATTATATTAAAAATGCAAGTTGTTATAGATGTTATGTGGTTGTTACATGTAGAGGCTATGTGACGCTGTCTGACTCTCACATTAATTTTTTTAAATCATTCAAAATGCTCTGTGCATAACTGTCCCATTGCTTCTAGATTTGTTTGGCCTAGCAAAGGGTTGAAAGAATATATGATGATTCATGTATAAATGCATTCAGGAGAGAGAAGAAGGTAAAAGAGACAAGATCTTTTCAAGTTAAAAGGAGATACTGGCATGACTTCAATGTGTTGTATACTGGTCATAAGTTTAGACTGGAAATTGGAAGTTTTCTGACCATTTGAAGAATGAGGTCTGAGCTAGTCTTCCAAACATGACAGTAGAGACAAGATGACTTTCAGAGATATATGGTGGCATGTGTATGGCAGAAAATAGAGGAGTTCCTGGGCATAGAAAAAAAAAAATCTTGTGGCTCAAATCCCTTTGTGTCTGAAATATTGGCATCTGGCAGGGATGGGGTTGAAAGGTGTGTTGATTTGCACATGTATTTTGTCTTAATATGATTTTTTTGGGTGGTGAGGAGGTGGGGAGTAGCAGTTTGGTAGGACTGGAATTAAATTTCTCCCCTCTCTTTATGATTTCTGAGGCACGATAGTTTGGTTACAAGTACTAGCATGAGTAGGATGTGTTGGTCCTTCAAGAAATAATTTTTAATTTGCTGTGTCCCAAATCATATGTTACATAATTTAATTTAATGTGTCTTAATGCAGTAAATACTGCTGTATTTTATGCTATCTTATGAGTAGCATATTAAGTCATCCATGAGCTTTGTGTATATTTTTGCCAGTGGACTTGGTAGACAGAGGCTCTCAGTTGATTAAGAACGTATATAAAAGCCATTATTATTATTATTATTTTAATTTTTCTAGTCTGCTTCTGCAGGTTAATTTAAGTATGAGCCCTATGTTTTGGTTTTTGTCTTCCCTATTATTTGATGATGCATGTGATGTTCACTGCGATCCCTTGCATCTCTTTTGAGGGAGCTGAACCACTATTCCTTCTCCATCCTCTGTGGGAGACATCAGCCTGTCAGCCTTGCAGTCTCTGGAAAGCAGCTAGACTTTGATGAGAAACAGGCCTTGGGAGGAAGATAAGAAACTGCTGAGTTGTGCCAAGGTGGCAGGGAAAAAAAAACGGACAGATGCAATGCTAAACTGTGGAAAAGTACTGAACTGTGAGAAGTTACCGCCGTGTGAACAGCGCGTGAACAAGTTGGTCTGCACAGTGCGTGTTAGAGTGGTCTGATGCTGATAGGAGAAAACGTTGATAGCTGTCTAACTGCTGATTTGCTAATTATGAAGTAAGAGCTTTGGCGAAAGCATAAGTATGTCCTGTTAGAAAAATAAACGTCTTTGCTTGTTATAACACTCATAGAGTTGTGCAGGTCTAATATCCTCCCGCAACAATCCTCTCCACACTGCATAGTATCTCTGCTGAGATACTTGCATTAAAATTCTTACAACTCAATGTGGTTTTAGTCATTAACTTGTATATATTTTTTCAAGGTGATATGAATGAACTATATGTGGCATGATTTAAATACTGTATTTCTGAGGAGTGCACAGTCTGAAAAAAAAAAGGCCAAATAAATACATTCAAAATGATTTGGCAAGAATACAGCATGGTGAAAAATAATTTCTGGTACTAGGCAGTGGAGTTAGATTCCCTCGACACATGTTCATGAAATTATTTTAGCATCTAGAGATTCAGGTTTGTGGGTCAGGGCTGGACCATCTCATTGTAGAAAGCAGGAGAATCCCACAACTGGATTGTGATGGCCCCAAGTGCTATACTGTAACTCAAGGTGCAGATTTGAAATCATAAATCAGAACAGAAGAATAATATGCAAGATTATACTGGCTCTGTTTATAATATCATAAATATTGAATATTATACTATTCATCTATGTATGTTTTAGAAATTAATCAGGGTAAAATTGTGGTACTTGCAATATTTAACAAGCTCACTTAGTTGTTTCTGTTAAAACCTTTCAGTTTTGCACCCTGTGAATCAGGCTCAGTGATAATGATTGCTTAAATGACTCAATGCTATTTCTCTGTAGAGTACTAGAGGTTAAACCCACTTGACAGTCTTTCTGAAGGAGTAATGCCTGACTCCAGTAAAATATTCAGTAATGAAAGAATACTATAGTCTCTAGCCTAAATCTCCAGCTCAGACTTTCTGCTGGCAGAAATATTCTGCCAGCTGTTTGTAAAGTCTGTTGCTGAAGACACTCTAGCAATAAGACATCAGAGGGCTGCAGCTGTTGTGCACAGATTCATGTACGTTGTGCTGAACAGACTTAGAAAACAGGAGTCATGTTGTCTTCGTGGGTGTAGGGGGAAACCTCTCGGACCAGAATGGAGAAATCTATCATTTCTTCATTACTGAAAAAGAAAAAAATGCTGTTAGTTCATTCATCGCCACCTGTCTTTTCTCAATCAATGGATTCACTAAACACAACTGCATTTTCCCAGTGTTTATCTGCCTGCAGTACAGGCCCAGATGCCTCTGCTGTGCAAATCGAGACATTCCTGGATACAGTCGACACTGCCAACATCCACTTGGAAAACATGGCTAACTGTGAAAAATAAAAGCTCTGCAAGCACACAGCCATTAAATTCAGCTAACCTCTGTCATATCCACTTAATGCTGTCTGGTTCTCTTCATATAAAGATGAGTTACAACAGCAACTTGAAGGAAGCATATTCTCTCATGGCTCCTATGCTCTCAAACAGTTGACTGCTTACTCTTGAAAGTAAGTTCTCTACTCGCAAGGCCATTACCCCATTAGTAAGTAAAGCTCACCACATCGTGGCTCATCACTTCCTTGAAATGGTTTTGTGGGTTGTTGTGCAGTGTAATTCCAGAGTTTGATAATTCATTTGTTTTTCTTCTCTCTTTAAAGGTTTTATTTCAAGATCATTGTCAAAGACCTTTGTAGATCTAACAAATAACAAAATAATGATCATTCCAACAAATAAATTGTGTGTGTGTGTGTGTGTGTGTGTGTGTGAAAATACATCACAAGATACCCTCAATGGAGAATGTGTTGTCTGAGAAAAAAAGAAGGGAAAATATGTTCTTAATGGCAAAAATTTTCTTTCTTATTTTGTTTGGGAAAAGTCTTATTTTAGCTTTACCCCAAACATGACACAAGCAAATCACTGTATGACATGTTCATATAAGGAGTGCAGATAAAGAGATGGTGAAAATTTCGTTTAGGGTATTAAAATACTATGAGAAGAATTTCCCTCTTTTCCTGCTCTGGGCAAAAAGAAAGGGAAAAGTAAAAACAAACTAAAGCAGTTATTATATGGGTCAAAATTGCTGCTTGTGCAATTCTATGTAAAAATTTGGGCTGCTTATGGCATTTGCTTAGCGATCTCTAACTCATGTGGTGAAAAGCATCTACCTCACCCTGCTTCTTCCTCCATTTCCACCCTATTTGGTCAGCCTCTCCCTGCTGTCACTTCTTCTGTCTAGGTGTTAGGGAGAATGACACACAAAGGTCTATGGCATTATTGAGCAAAGGTGTGCATGTGTCTGAAAACAGGAGAGACAGCATAAAGCCAGACCCAGGCCCAGGAACATAGTCCCCAGAAAAACCTAGAGAGTTTCTCTGGGTGAAGAAAGAGGGCTGGAGCTGTGAGTAGAGAAATGCCGCGTTTTAAAAAATCTGAAACAGAGAAAAAAAAAAAAAGTACAAATTCTTTAAAGCAGATTTCCAAGGGGCTTTCAGTGAATATTTTTTTTTTTTTCAGTGAAACAGGAGCATTTTAGGTCTATCTTGATGGGCAAAAATGCAGAGAGACAAATACCAGAAGAGTTTGTAGAGTCAGAGGTGCAGTATGAGGGAATCCACAGAGTGCTGCCAACCCCTGAATTTTCTTCAGCCAACGCAAGCGCTATGGCCACAAAGCCACTGCGTATTCATGGAAGTTGCTGGGTCTTGCAATTTTTTTTTAGAGGTCATGGCACTATTCTCCCTTAGAAAGGAACAACTGCTGAGAAAACAAACTTTCCCATGATTGGGAATTGCTTTCTGATGAGACGGGCTGTTGCTTGCTGCTGTCTGACTCCTGTTGTGTTCAGGGAAACTGCCTTTTCTCTTCTTCTTTGCTAATAAATTGCAAAGCAGTAAATAAATACTGGGTGAAATAAACACTGATGACTTCTCCTAACTGACTCTGACTCCACTTTAAATTCTACTTGCCTGCTTTCAGCAGGAAAGCAATAGTTTCTTTCTAGTTTTCCTTCTCTGTGTCTTTCACCGTTTGCTTTCTGATTTTGTAACTGTTTTTTCAATCCATAGGTGTGTATGATAGGTTTATGCTCCTTGCTCTTCCTCATGGAAAAATCCAGAAACTCCTGGATGAAATATGAAGATTTACCTTTTCTGTTCAATGTCTAGCAGACAAAAAACCCCAGGAAACTCAGCATTTATATTGTGGCTATTTATTTTAACATGGCTCTTACTCTTCCCCTGACATCAGTGCATCACCAAACATAGGTTTTGCTTCATATTTTGTACAAACTAGATACTTTCACTGGAAGAAGTGCACTTCTTTCAATTTACTTACCCTCCAGGATGAGTGAAATAGGTGTCCCACATTGACTTAGGAACTACCCTTGAAATCTGGGGGGGGTGGGGTGTGTGTGTGTGTGTGTTTCTGCTTTTCTATGAGTAAAGAGCTTCTGTGATTGCATCGTTTCTGTCAGGCTTTTGTTGGCTGATAGCCATTTAACCTGGCACAGATGTGAAAATCTTACAATAACTACATTCCTGGGGGTTCTGTGAAAATGCTGAGTAGATGGAAAAGGCCCAAATCAGTGCCTGCACTGAAAGCTTTTGATAGAGATGGATCCAGGCTCGGCTGCTACATGCCTTGGCTAACATGTGTCAACTGGGTGGCTCTCAACCTTTCAAGGCTCTTCATGGAGATATCGCAGGGCTTGTGGGGAGGTGGAAGTGTGGTAATGGAAAAGTTTTGGGGACAGAGGCCACAAACTCATAGGCAGCCAGCAGCAGGACCCTTCTGCTGCTCATGCAAGCAGTCATTTTTGAACAGACATGGAAATAGCTTTGCAGTGTATTGAAGTCTTGTCACATTGTTTATGCTTCAGTGCCTACTTGTGGGGGTTTTTCCTAGGTTTTTTTTCCTGCCTTTCACCCAAGTTTGTGTTTAAAGCCAGGAACATATTTTCTGCATTCTTCAGCTTCAACAGTCTTGAAAACAGAAAAGATAATGTGAAAAGCAAATGAAATACTTTTCAAATAGTCTGTGAGGGAGTGTCTGGAAAGTATCAGTGACTAGCTCTCTAATGTCACAGCACAGTTGATGGCAGGCAGAGAGGACAGAAACAGTGTTTAATCATTGTTATGAACACTTATTTAAATAGAAGTTCAAGACTGTTCCAAATTTTGAGGTGACTTTAACCTTTGTTAAAAGTACCTGTTTATAAATCCCACATATATATATACGCATATATATATATATACACACACATATATATATATATATATATATATATATAGTGTTAACAAATTAGGCACATTACCCAGGGTAACTCAACAGGGCCCAAAGGCAGAAAAAGAAGGAAAATACATATGGAGGCTTTTTTTTTTTTTTAATGTCTATAAATACTGTCTTTTTTTTTTCCTCACTAAGGTAACAAGTAGGTGACCCTCATAAATGCTAGCAATCGGTGCACACATGTTTGGGAAAGGATCTTGGACACACAGAGGTTTAGTTCACTTTGGATTGAAAGGAGTCAATTCAGAATTAGGGATCCTCTCTTCTTCAAACAGAGATGTTTGATGCATGCAAGCACTGTATCAAGATCCAGATTCACATATTAATGTATACATCTACAAGCCCAGCAGTGTGTGAAGTGTTTATGCTCTCACTACACTCTGAGGAAAGCTAATTAATACAGTCAGTGGAACTGTTTCAGAGGGATGGTTATGCATTTTATCTTATACCAGTCCTATTCAGTTGTTAAAACACAGGAATCTAATGCTGTTCCACAGAATCATCTAGGTTGGAAAAGACCTTGAAGATTATCCAGTCCAACCATTAACCTAACACTGACAATTCCCAACTACACCATATCCCCAGCGGCTATGTTGACCCGACTCCTTAACACCTCCAGGGATGGGGACTCCACCACCTCCCTGGGCAGCCCATTCCAATGCCTAACAACCCCTTCTGTAAAGAAATGCTTCCTAATATCCAGCCTAAACCTTCCCTGGCAAAACTTGAGACCATTCCCTCTTGTCCTATAGTTTACTATTTGGTTAAAGAGACTCATCCCCAGCTCTCTGCAACCTCCTTTCAGGTAGCTGTAGAGGGCGATGAGGTCTCCCCTCAGCCTCCTCTTCTCCAGACTAAACACCCCCAGTTCCCTCAGCTGCTCCTCGTACGACCTGTGCTCCAGACCCTGCACCAGCTTCGTTGCCCTTCTCTGGACACGCTCGAGTCATTCAATGTCCTTTTTGTAGTGAGGGGCCCAAAACTGAACACAGGAATCGAGTGGCGGCCTCACCAGTGCCGAGGACAGGGCTCAGATCCCTTCCCTGTCCCTTCTGGCCACACTATTGCTGACACAAGCCAGGATGCCATTGACACCCCCAGGTCCCTCACATACTATTTGGAACAATCATGGAAATCTGAGGCATCTTCATGGAACTTGCAGATATGAGAGACCAACTGAGACAACTGAATTGCATGCCTACATTTGTGCACTGAACTGCTCTTCTGATCCCCTTCTCTGTATTGATTAGATCTCCACTATCATCAAGTATGGACACTTCTGTAGGTATCTACATTAAGATGCTCTCCTGGTTCAGCTAGGATAGGGTTAAGTTTCCCCAGCAGGAAGAGGGAAGGGATCTCCAGCCAGGTTATTCATACCATGCTGAGTCTGTCACGGCAGCGCGGGAAGCTTTCCTTTGTGGCTTTGGTCGCAGGGAGCACTCGAGCGAGCTGTCTGTATCGATTGCGGTATTTCTCTGTATATCTTTTGTTTACTGTTATTACTGTTTATTGTTGTTATCATTGCTACTGTTGTTGTTCAGATTGCTTATTACACTATTGTATTAAATTTCTTCTTATTTTAACCAGGGGTTTGTGCCCTACTTGTGTCCGAGGGTGGGGGAGTGACAACGGCAACGTGGTCTCTGGTCCCGGCAGGGCTTAAACCATCACAGATGCCCGAATCTGGATCTGACTCCTAGAGTCAAATCCCAGTGTTCAATCCCAGGGCTTGATGAAGTTTCTCCATAGACATCATAGCAGTTGTATGACTACAAAAATGTTCTCAGATGAGCAGGTCTCAAACTGTCTGGGACTTTATATTTGCAAACCCAACACTTTAAACAATGCTTATGTAGCAGTCGGATGTTTATAGAAATAAATAATATGAAGGTCATGGTAAAGAGCTCCACTAAGCAGCTAATGAGCTTTCCATGTGGGCACTCAGAGGCTGTGCCAATGCAAGTAGGAGGCAAATTTCAGATATTTTAGATGGATCAATTCTGCACATAAACTACTTTGCTCTTAAGCATTATTTTTGTGGTCTCAGTTGAGTCAGCAATAAGTTACCACCATTTCTCTGTGTCTTCTGTCTCTGTTGTTGTTGGATCTATCCTTTTTCTGGCATAAACTCATTGGTTTCACTCTCATTTTTCTTACAACCATAGAATTTGCTTCCTTCTTTGTTGTCCTGGACATGCTCTGCCTAATAGAGACACCTGAAAGCATTTCAGCTAAGACTAAAATGTTACTCTACAGCAAACTATGTTAGAGTGAGGATGAGCAGAATGAGGTTTTAATGACAACCATTAAAAATCCTGCAAGAATATACAAGGCTTTCTTGAAGGGACATGAGATATCTCGGAATTATCAAAAACTTGGTTTAGGATTTTTAAAATTCCTACTTTTTTTTTCTTACTCATGAAGAATGAAATTGAGACCTCAGCAGCACTGAAACCTGTACTTTGTGTGCATGCTATGAAATCCTGTCACCAGCAAAGTCAATCGACATCTTGCCATTTATTTTTAAAGAAAACATGATGGTATCCTGCTGTCATGACCTTTATGTATCATGTAGTTCCTAGGCGGCTTTGTGCTTTCTAATTCTTCATAGAGCAATTCTGGCATGAACTGTTTGGAACAGGACCACCAGCAAAGCAAAGAGCTGCCTTACAAAGAAATCAAAGAACAGGGAGTCTCCCATCATCTGGGAGAAAATACAATCAGCAAATGTCAGAAGGCAATCCTCAGAAGGTTTAGCAGGTAAGACATTTAAGTGACACATCTAGTTCTATGTTTTCACCCTTTTCCTTTTAGCTCTGACATTTTTCTCTCTTATATGGGGCAGAGGGAAAGAATAACTGGCATGTGTCTGTATGGGTAACACAGGGAAGTTGATGTTCATTATTAAAATGGTTAGTCTGACTTTTGGAAAAGGCCTCCACTCAGTAGGTGAGATACCTTAAATAATATGTGTTAAAATCCAAGGGTGCAAGTACATCACTTTCAGAGCAAAATCCTTTAAAGTAATTTAGGCAAAGTACAAGGATCTTAGTATCACTAGTTCCTTTTGATAGCCCTTTAGAAAAACTGGCTAGAAACACCTTGTAAGAGTGAAGAGCAGTGATCCTGACATGTGAGGAACTGTGGCTCCCATCCCTATTACATCAGATGTGATCAATAAGAGAGCAAAGGCAAGAAGGGACATGCTGCTATTTTTTATCTTTAGCAGCTGTTGCATGAGGCCTCTCTTCTTTCTGCCTCTATAGGAGGCAGAGGTGCTGGGGAGCACAGGCTAATCCCAGGGCAACCCCTCCCTCTGCAGGAAAAGGTCTGGAGGGATCCACTCAGGGATGGGAGAGAGCAATGTAGTATTCATGTGCCAGCACATGAATGAAGCAGAAAATATGGGGGGGACACGACATGATGATGGTGTCATGACCAACAGATGTTTTACCTGCCAGCACTCCATGTAACTTCAGAATTTGCCAGGGGTGAGTCTTGAAGCCCCTATGAAAAGCAAGTCTGTCTAATGGAGGACAGCAGAGAGAGGGCTGCTGTATCCAGAGAGCACAGTAATAAGGGAACCTGTATTTTCAAGTGCTGCTCTGCTCTCTTCTGCTTAGCCCAACCACACCGATCTCTGAAGTCGGGTGTATGGTATCTTACCAGTGCTAGGAAAGATTTTTTTAAACCATTTTAAGAGTTGATGACTTTGGCTGTTAAGACGGGGCAATCTGTGTTTTTACTGAACTCAGGCATTGTGTCTAGCTATTAATTTCTGAATGTGGTCTCATACTTTCCTCCTCTGATGTGCTAAAAATAATTCGAAGCTGACCCAGCACTGCAATTTTAAGTCAGCTGCAGGACATAGGCATGTTTTTGTTTTTAATAGAGAGCTTCTGGGCAGAAGTCAGTGATTTTTATATTGTCTATGTAAAATAATTCATGGGTGTTCTATGGTCAATCTGATATTAAAATGATATTTAATAGGGAATTTTGACTTTACAGCATGGAGCAAGAGCTCTGCTTCTCTTCAGTTAGGTTAACAAACTTCCTATAAACTTCCTGAATGTATGTCTAGAGTAGACGCTAAAAGTTTAACCATAACAGTGAACTAGGTTTTAAGAAATCCCTAAATAAGTATTTGCCTAGTTTTGTATTTAATTACTATGCATACAAACTTACATGATAGACCAAGATAGAAATGGGCTGAGACTACAGATTTGCTTCCAATCTTCTGGTCTGTTCAGAAATCACAGATTTTTCTGTATAGTGAATAGTAGCTGTTCCTTCTATCATTCATGAAAGTAGACTAAATAAATGCAATGGTGTTGTCTGGCCTTGACTATACGAATCAGTTTTAAAGAAATACCCCAAACCAGTAGAGATCCATTGACCTGCAAACGCTTAAGTCTATCATGTTACCTTTACAGTAAGGATCATATATCTCATCAGTCTCTGGATATGACACAGACTGAATGATTATACACATTAACTCACAGTTGGCTATTCATGAGGATAAATTATTTTTTTTCTGGGGCAGAATATGGACTCATTTAACAAGATTATCTGATCTTCTTCATAAGCAGGAACAAAAACTAGGAACTGAAATTTTGGGTCTTGTGGAGATATTCCCAACATTTACAATAAGAACATTTTAGGTACTTATTTCAGGTTAAGAGCTGAAGTTCCTTACAGACCATGGGAAGAGTTAACTCCAGAGAGTAATTTGGACCAGTGAGATTATATTTACTTTTGCCTTCCTATTTAGATGCCTTACAGATGCTTTTCTTCACTGATTGTATGATGAGTCAAGACTCTCCAGCTAAGTCTTTAAAGTTAAGATGGTGTAAAGTCAGGAGCCATTTCTGAGGGACAATAGACTTAGTTTCGGTATTGCTGTACTCATGAATCATAAGTGCAGGCTGCTACTGTTCCCTTTTCCCCCTGAAAAAAAAATAAAAGTGAAAAAAAAAAATGTCCAAATACAATAAATTGTGTTTAAAAAGCTTTAAAAATAATATTTTTAAAAAATACATATATGTATGTATATGGAAATAGTTCCATAGATATATTAGACTGAAGAGAAAATGAATCCCAACATTTTCAGGTAATCCAAGGCATGGAATTCTTTTCATAACTATCTCACAATGAATATGAGAAAAATGGCTTTTCTTCTTGGAGACATTTCTTTCAATACATACTTGAAGGAGATGACAATTTAAGAAACACCATTTCTTTTCCTGTTTCATTTCTCCTTTTCCTACAGAGTATTGAAAAAGGCCTCAAGCAATCATAGTCACAGCAAAGCCCAGCAGCAAAGTGAGGGGCATCCCTGCAACTTACTGCTTTCCTGTTAAGAAAATTGAAAATGGATAAAGGGCATTAGGGGATTTGGTCTATTTGTGAGAATGCAGAGGGCTTTGCTTACAGCAATAGGGTGGAGCAGTTGTACTGTGCCTTTAACTTTCTACTTTAAAGTACTCATCAGAGTGTTAAACAGTCTTAATTGCTGCTTTGGCTGTAAGCTCCTGTGTGTCTTGTCTCATTCCCCATGTCTTTCCTAATTTTTCCTGTCATGATTTTAGGTGCTAAGGTTTGAAATACAGCAAATACACAGAAATTGTAGACCAAAGGAATCTGTGTACATTACTTTGCCCATGTTTTGAACTAAGCATTAGCTTAATATATTTAGAATGGGACTGGAGAAATTTCCTTTTTTTTTTTTTTTTAATTGTGATGTGTTAAGCAAAATTCAGATGACTCATTAGCAATCTTGTAATATTATTCAGGAATAGCCTAGCCTTTTAAATCCTTATGTTTGAAACAAGCAATTCAATACAGCATGAAATATAATTTCAATTTAAATTCTATGTTGGATTATCAGCAAAAGAAACCTGAAAAAACTTCTCTGGCAAAACCAGCAGTTACCATGAAGATTTCAGAAGGATATTGAAAGTTAGGGATTTTTGGTTTGTTTTTTATGTGGATATATTGTAGAAAATTTTATAATTAATGAATAAGCTACTAATCATTGCTAAACACATATTAGATGATATTCTATAGTAATGGAAGGCTTCATGCCCAGTACCCTAAAAGTCACTGCAAATCTTTTCACTGGTTTGACTAAGACTGAGATCAACATCTTGCCTCAGTAAGACTGAAGATATTAAACAGCTCTTCCCTCTCCAGGCTGTGGACAGCTTGTTTTCTTCCTTTCCTTCATTTTGCTCATTTTAGACATTGAGGTTAGCTGCATTTTTGTTCAATATTAGTTTTATTTTCAGGCCCTGTGTCTGAGGAAGCTTAGGCTGCCAACAGTGCTGGGGAATATGTTATTTGTTTAAAACCAATCTATTTCCATAGATGTCTTAAAATAAAGCCAACAGTACAGTTCTATAAAAACTTGGTTTTACAAAATATAAATTCTGAGAGAGTAAATCTGAGTCAAAAAGGTTCCTTTAAACCTGTGCCTGTTTCTGCAAACCTGATTTGTAATGACTTGTCCTTGTTTAGGAATTGCTGTCTATGTGTGAGCTTTCTGACTGCTGCAGGGGAATCAAGTGATATCTCTGTTTTCTGCTGCAGAGCTGTTTTTAAGAAGGCTCACGGTAAAGCAGAGTCTTTTTCTCTGTCCTGTTTTTTCAGTCTGATTTTGAATTTTGTCTTTGCATGGTTTTGTCCAGCTTTACTAATTGTGCGTTTAGTTTCCACAATAGTCTTTTTGCTTGATTCACAACAGTGGGGTTTAATCTGTGTTTCAGGGTGAGGGGGGACCTCCGTGCATGATTTCAAAGGGGTCTGCAAAGGATACTAAGAAAAACAGTGGGCTTAAATCTGGGCTATGAGTGTCCATACCTCATTTGGAAACTTTTCACAATCAGTATACTGCAAATTTCAAACAGCTGCTCACTGCAATACTCATCTTAATATCCATGCTTTTTGGCATGGGTAAGGATGACATAAAAAGCCTAACAAGCATCCCCCTGTGCTCTAAATTTTATAATGTAAATCTAGTCTCTGATCCTACAGTCCTTTATGGACCTGCAGCAATTCATATCCACCAAGCATTAGTTCCAAGTCATTGCCATGGCTTTATTTCTGCTGGCTACAGATGTGGAGAAAATAGGTGGCAAATAAACACAGAAAACAGCTATCCTGATGCACAAGATCCTGTAGAGTATATGCTGACTTCTTATAACAGTGGGTTTTTAGGGCGTTGAGTGTATACTGGCACTTTTTCTGAGTATCAGCTGCAAGACAAATGTAAACCATACTTGGTCTTCTGAATCTCCATTTGATTGCTCGGCATTCAATATAATAAATTGACCATTATTGCACTAACCCTGAAGATGATTCAAGAACCTCTTCAGTTCAATACATAATAAAACTCATGCTGATGTTAGGTCTCGTATACTTTTATCTTCTAAATTGTTTGAATGGCTTGAGTTTCTGATGTGACCTTGACTATTACTAAAATTTGTATACAGGATGCTTTAAACTGCTCTTGTAATGGACACCCTGTAATTTCTGGGTTGTGATTCATGCCATTGAACATTCTGCGACAAGTAAAAACACAAAAATAGTGTGGAGGATGGGAGCTCAGAGACACTATCTGCAGGGAGCTGAAGGTGTGTGAGAAAATGTCTTCGCAGACTGCCAAACAGTCCAGAGTTAAAAATGGGGTATCCTGACATGCTGCTTTGCCTATTGCTTTGTTTAATTTCTTAACATAACATATTGGGGGTTTATTCCTTTTGCTCTGCAGGATGCAATTCATGCATGTGATCCAAAGGCAGTGGAGGCTGGGAAAGCAAAATCATCCTAGTGCACCTTTTTCCTTCTGCAGAACTCAAAAGCACTTAGACAAGCTGCTGTCAGAGTAGAGAAAGCTCAATTGTTAAATGTTTGTGTGTCTCGACTGCCATCATAACTACTGCAAATAGCTGTGCTGTGGCCTTGAGGTAGAAAGGAGGAAAGGACTGAAGGGTATTTTATGAAATGAATTATTTTCACTAAGCTGAGTCCATCTCATGATTTGTATAAGGATGAACCACAGCACTCAGAATAGCTCTTCCCTGAATGAAAATAAGACTACCAGAAGAATAATTTTCTGCTTTTGTACTTCAAAACCTAGATTGATAGAGTATTTATTGCTTTTGACATATTTTGCTCAGTACATGGCCATTTCATTTATTAACTTCCTTATAGTTATTAGTATGGCATTTAAACGGATTCACAGTAGAAATCATGAACTAGGTGCTAAGGCCCGTGATATGTCAGTAAAACTTTCACAGCGTTGACATGATGCATGGTGTACTAGTCTACATTAAACTGTGGGCAGGAAAGTATTGAGGAGAGATTTGGGATGCTTCAAAAGATTTCTGTGGTTGATTTTATATTAATTTTACATTAATCCATTTAAAAATTGTTTTCTTCCAAACCCACAGTTAGAGTAGAGAAAGACGTTTCATGTGATTTCAAAACTATTGCTGAAGAAAACTCTTTTTTCTTTCTTTCTTTCAGTGTTTGCATTGCAAAACATTACTGTCTGTTGAGATTTTAAAAAAGAGAGCACTGGTACCCAGTTATATATTCTTCTCCACTCAGCCTTTTGATCTTATCTGCCTTTACCATTTTCAAAGTGCTCTGATAGGCACACTTGAGACTGCGATCTCAGGTCTTCTTGCATTTAAAACAACCTTTCCCCATTTAAGTCATTTAGTATGTATAGACATAACAGAACAGGTTTTAGTCCTTTGTGTATCTGTGTCTTCTTGGCTTTTTTTTCTTTTTGTTAAATAGAGAGCTAACATGATGAGTGTCTAAGCTGCCTCACTAAGAAAACGGAAGTGAATTGAAGTCAGGGGATTGGCGTGAATGACAGGTGACTGAAATAAACCCGTCTTAGAAGAGTGACAGGGGAAGATTAAAAGATATAAATGAAGGAGACTGCCAACCACCCATAGAATCTAGGGCATAAGATGCTGTAGAATAAAGGAAATTTGGAGGGGAAAGCAATTCAGACAAGATGAGAGTGAAAGGAGAGCTGCCACAGGATTTCACTATTTTCTCTAATAAGAAAAAAAAAAAAAAAAAAAAAAAAAAAAGAGAAATTAACATTTTGCTAATGCTTGATAGGGAAAAGAGAACAAATAGGCTCCTGTCTGACAGAGAAATAAAGTGAGAAGGAAGGAAAATGAGGTCTTTTCAGTAAAAAGGAGAGTTTGGAGGGCTAAATGTTTATTCATAATAAAATGTGATTATAGTGAGAATCTTTTGAAGAGGCAGGACTAGGTGTAGTTCAAAGGCTGAGGCATTGGAGGCAACCCAAAGCTAATTTCTGATACTCTTAAGTAGTGTAGTGAGTAGTATTCATGAAGCCTCTCCTTCCTCTGTTTTAATTGAGCTTTTTATAAGTTGAATGTGTCATAAATCAAAAAATAAGATTAGATATATACTTTTGGTAATATGCTTTTTGTTCTGCCAACACAGGCGTAACAAGTGCTAAAACGGGATGCAAAGCAACAACAGGTGACAGATTTGAGGGAAAAACTTTTCCTTCAGTGCAGCTCCTTCCTTTCTGCCTAGGCCTGAGAGCACGCTCTAGTTAGAAACAGAATTAACACTTTGGTGTAATTATTGCCAAAAGGTGGAGATGATGGACCACTTACTGACACACTGGTTTAGGCAGTTTTTCTCAAAAAGCATCTGGGCACAGCCTTGGAGCCAGGTATCTCCCTGCTGTCATAGCCCAGCAACTGGGCATAATTTATAAGAATTGTAGCATTGTATCCCCAAGACCATCCTTGTGTGATGCCTGAAGTAGGATTCATCCAATGATTTCCAGTGCAGATATTAAAAACAACAGGAGCAGTTTCATGCTTCCTTTTTACCCACTGGAGAGGAAGGAAGCCATTTAATCTCATCCTAGTGTAGATATCTAAACCAGATAAATGGATCATTTTGGAAAAATGCTGGTCTTTCTTCACTGGCTACACAGAGCTTATGGTGATTTAAACATCCAAAGTTAGGTGAGATTAATCAGTCCTTCACCAAGAACTAAGTCTAGGTCTGTCCTCCCAGCCTCCTTGTCTCTGTACTGATAAGGCGCTGAGATCTCCACGTTAATGCCAGGGCCCTGATGTGCATCTTGGCATTGGGAGATAGATGAGTTCAGGACAGAGCTCTTCAGTCACCCAAGCAATCTCCTAGTTGTTCAGCTTCCCACATGGAGAAAGTTAAGCACTTCAGGGGCAGTTCAGTTCATTGTGCAGTGACTAGGCTTGGTATAGGAATCACCTTTAGGGCTCACCTCGCTCGTTTTCTTGACTGTTAGAGCAGCATATAACAGCTTAGATTAGACATGTTTTGGAAAAGATTTATCTTACTGAACTTCAGCTAAGTGTACTGCATTTGAAGTCCAACTGAGTTTGTATTTAAACTCCTGTTTGAAATCAAATGAAGGTGGTATGTGTTTTCCCGAATCAGGGCCACAGCAGAAAGCTCTTTATTTTATTTTTTTAACTTTCACTTTCTCAAAGTATAATGCCTAAATTTATCAGTAACACAATTCTTTTCTCCTAGAGGTCATTTTTATATACATCTCAGAGAGAAGGACTTTGATATTCAGAAAGTATATTAAAAAAAAAAAAAAAGAATATAAAAACCTCCTGAAGCTTTGCCATTTTTGCTTATTTTAATCCTTGAAGTAATTGTTATGGTGGAGATGACTAATAATATCATTTCCTCCATCAGGGAAATGCCATGACAGTACCTTACATTTGCCTCTGGAAATTCCCACCTAAATTATCTGTAAGGCATTCTTCTGCTAATACTAATTGATCTCTCAATTTCTGTGCTTTTCATGTCTATTATTTTGGCTCCCAGTTATTGCTGTCCGTCGAGGTAAAGTAACAGTATTATTAACAATCAGTTTAGTTATGGAAACACAAAGGATTTTTCACCCTTCTTAACTTCTCCATTCAACTTCTAGCAGGGCTAGACCCTTCCAGCCTAATACAGCACAATAAACTATGAAAACATGCCTAGCAACTAACAGATCTTAATTCAGTGTATTGTGCTTGAAAACTCCACTGGAACACCACTAATAAAGTCCAACATTATCATGTTTATATACAGCACATGGACAAATATATTTATTGACTTCTTTATTTAAAAAAAAATAACTTCAGAGGTTTTAAACTGGAACACGTTTCACTGAGTTACTTCTAGAAACTTTAAAGTCACTGTGTTGCATTGAACATTAAAATGAGTACATTTTTTGGTTTTGTCATGCCAAATACTTTGGTTTTAACTGCAGTGTTAGAGATAGATTTAACCTGTGATAATTTAATTCCTTCTGAACGTCTCCACAAAATGCTTTCAAATTAAAAAGAAAATCTCTTTATTAGCTACGCAGAAGTACTGTCATGGATGAGAAAAGAAACCATGTTGCTATCATACTCTTGACCATTATGGTTACCGATCAACTAAAATGTTTCAATTTTAGCAGCACCACCACCTGATTTTGTAGTTGACCATGGAAGGAAGGAGAAAATCATTTACACTGGTTAACTGCTGACATCTGATTTTTAAATCATGTGATATTATCCCTAGGCATTGAGTTGAATTCCCATTTGTGAGATTTTCAGTCTTACAAGACCATTGTTTTTCTCCATTGTTTGGAATTATTCTGTTCATACCAATAAAGCATCACAATTCTGTCAAAGGCACTTTGCTCTGTGTAGAAGGTGTTCAGCATATCTATTGTATGTAACAAGTAAGTCATTTCAACATATACTCAGTAAAACTTGCTTCCATATGAACCCCTGTTGGCACCATTTTAAGACCACAGAATCACAGAATGATTGAGGTTCAAAGGGATGTCTTGAGGTCATCTGGTACAAGCCTCCCCCTGCTCAAGCAGGGCCACCTAGAGCCTAGGGCTGTGCTCAGATGACTTTTGAATATCTCTAAGGATGGAGCCTCCACATCCTCCCTGGGCAACCTGTGGCAGGGATCAATCACCCTTGCAAGGCCAGGACAAAAGTGGAAAGAAAACCCTCCAGCACCTAAAATTAAGCAAATACAATAGAGTTTCTTTAAAATGTAATAAATAATTGCATGTCTTGAGTGTGCTTTTTAAAGCATGAATGAATGTGCTTACTATTTGAGATTGTGCTTGTATTAGTAAAGTTCATTTAGGTTTAGTTTCCAGAGCAGCAGCAAAAGAAAATCCCTCAATTTGGCTTAGGAGATACAGTAGAACACAAGCAAAAATTATTAAAATTATTAAAATGTGAATATGAGAGAAGAAGATGGGGGAGGACGTGCTCCAGGAGCCAGAGCAGAGGTTCTTCTGTAGCCTGTGGAGACCCCATGCTGGAGCAGGCTTATCCTGAAGGACTGGAGAGGGTCCTGGAGAGGACCCACACCTGTGCAGTTTTTGAAGGACTGTATCCCAAGGGATGCACCCCATGCTGGAGCAGGGGAACTGTGTGAGGAGGAGGAAGCAGCAGAGAGGAGCTGTATTGGACTGACCATAAATCTCATTCTCCACCCCCCTGTGCCACTCAGGGAGGAGGAGCAGGTAGAGGAGTTGGAATGAATAAATGTATTTTAGCCTGGGAAAAAGGGAGGACCCAGGGGGAAGGTAATGTTTTAATTTTGGTTTTGTTTCTCGCTATCCAGCTCTATTTTAATTGTCAAAAAATTAAATTAATCGTCCCCAGGCCAAGTCTGTTTTGCCAATGATGGTAATTGGTAAGTGATCTCCCTTTCTTTATCTCAACTCATGAGCATTTTCATCTTATTTTCTTCCCCTGTCTTGTTCAGGAGAGGGAGTGAGAGAGCGGCTGGATGGGCATCTGGCAGCTGGCCAGGGTCAACCCACTACAATTATATTGCCTGCAAAGTCATGTTGTGAGCCAAGAGAAGACAGTGTCAGATCCTTACCTGATGAGACTTGGCAAAGGTTGCTGGATTTCAACAAAGTAATTCTGCTGACAGAGATCCCAACCTGTGATTTTTAATTTCACACATTGTGCAAACAGTGATACTTGGTTGTGTTTGGAGCAAGCTACATGTAAAAGTACTGAGACGGGAGGTGCAAGCTTTGGGGTTTTGGTGGTTTTTTAAGCTTGCAGCTATAGTTATGTAGTGGAAGGCTAGATCTATTTTTGTCTGCACAGCAAACAACCTCAGCTCTGGCCTGTGGCCTGTTGGATATTAAATTACCTAAGCCATTATTCTGAAGAAAATCTAATACCATTCTGGAATTTGCTCTTTTCCAATTGAGCTCAGAATCAACACAGTGAATACTACTCTTCAAAATGAAGTGCAAACACATGTGAGGAGCAATAACAATTTTTTTTCATTCCGCATGAACATCTCTTCTTCCCACCTGCCTTCTTTCAACTCCTCCTTGTGTTCTTTTTCCCTGGAGATGTAAGACACCATAAATAGTAACCTTTTGTTCCCTGGTGTTACCGTTTTGTTATTTCTAGATTTCTTTAGTTGCTGGGTTTCTGTATGTGGTGGACAGCTATAGGCTTTTTTTTTTTTTTTTTTTTTTTTTTTTTTTTTTTTTTTTTTCAATAGGGACTTCTGAAAGTATCTGAAAAACAGTAAGCAGAAGCTTGAAGGGGAAGTGGAGTGGAATACAGAATGCATGCCAGCTATCACTCAGTCATTTTAGAAGACTACTGAAAAAGAGCAACAACATTAACTAAAACCCGCCCTGTCTTGCTCGGCACAGTCACTGATCTTACATGTTGCTTTTAAGAGTTATGCAGGCTCAGGAATGAATTTTCCTGAGTACAAGAACAGCGATTGCACTTTGAATCAGGAAAGCTGCATTTCTTAGTTCACCTCTGGAAGCTGTACTCCAAATAAACCTGCCCTGCATACACATGAGAAGCTGTTGTGAAGTCCAAGTTCACCTGAAACTGAGCTTCAGTCACCAATTAGTTTCTGAAACTTCTGACTATTGCCTTTATGATCTTCCTGGATGTGCTCAGTCAAGGGTCATGAGAACAGAAGCTTTGGTAAGCAAGTACCTGATACTTCTTTTGACACTGAGGGGATAAAAAAAGTAATGGCTAGATTGTGATCAGAGCCAGCATGTCACACAGTAGTGATAAGAAATATCCAGATCTTGACTGTGTCCTCAGTTTAATAAGAACCATAAAAAGACCTGCAGGAGATTTCATGGTCCAAATAATAGAAATTGGTCTGTTCTGTTGAACAGAACACAAAGAGTGTGCTTTTCAGCTTTTGAGGGCATTATAAATATTTCCCCAACAGCATTTTAATGTTTCCATATGTTAAGATTGTCTCTAGTTGTATGGATGTAACTCCCAAACTATTTTTCTGACTGAGAGCTGCTAAATGTAACTGGCCCTACTTAATAGTGGGCTGAGATAGATTTGCGGTAGTTACTCTTTGTATGTTAGGGAACTAAACCAGAGGAGGTGTTTCATCTCATTGGACGGACATTATCTTAATTTGGGGATGCAGCCTGGTGGTGATACGGGTTGTAAATGTTAAAGTGTTACTTATTTCTGGAGTAGCCCATTGGGATCACTGACCAAATACTCACCTTTTACTTTATGGAAATAGCTTTCAAAAAGTATAATTAATGCAAATCTATGTAAATTAGAGCGAAAGTTTAGCCCAAGGTGTAAGAATTCCTTTACATCCTTTTGTTTAATTGATTGGATTATCCTCTCTGTTACACTGCAATAACTCAAGTTTCCATTCAGTAACTTAAAACAGGTGTTTCTCTGTGATGGGAATGGAGCTTCTGTGTGAACAACAGACTCAGGCCTTGAGTCCCTGGTTTTATTAATCAGTTCAAGCCACAACTCTAATTTACCGTGATGAAGCAAACCCAAATCTGCCAGAGATTCACTTTAGATAATACTCAGGCTTGTTGTTGTTGCTAAAGAGACAAAAGAGCTTCATGAATTTCTTTAATGCACAATAGATGTTTCAATAAATGAAAGTCCTGAGCAACTGAACTCAATCAGAGCCTCATTATCATAGCTTTTTCCTATAAATATACAATCCACATACAGTGCACTTAAAAATTACTAGCTCAGGGAGAGCCTTAAAATTGCATTTCAGCCTCGTAAGACAGAAGCACACAATTCAGAATTACCTCAAATGACTATAAATAGTAATTAAAACCTCTAAGTAAACAGAATGTTGGGGTTTTTTTTAACTGGTAAGAGTGATTACTTGACTGTTACTGAAAGTATAATTAAATGTATTTGTATATTCAGGGTTTACAAACTTAACTGACCACTTCTGTTTTGGTCAAAAGGAAATTTTGCTAATAGACCTTATTGGTATTCCAGACAGAAAAACATAGAGGGAGCAGATTCATGTAGAAGTAGCTCTTTTCAGAAGAATTTATGCAGGTTTTTCAAGCCTAGCAACCAAGACGTTACCACCAGGACTGTGTTAATACCAGTGCTGTTGTAGTCATACACTGACTGTATCTTGTTTAAGCAAATGAAAGATTTCTGTGGTTGCAGTTCTAAAATGACTATTCTTACATATACTAGACACATATTTTCAGTTTAATGGGATCTGAAATCATGTTATTCTTCATAATACCAAATGTGTCCAAAGCAAGATTATATCACTCACTGCAAAAAGGTTTTTGGCTGGCTTCAAGAAAAAAAAAAAAATTATTCTCTCTCAAAAAATTAAGTACAATGCCTGGAAAATAATTATGTAAAATAAGATAGGAATAAAAATAGGAATTCAGTCTCCTGGGAAGATCTTTCTGCCTCTCAGATATAACTAGATATTTTTCCATTCCAAGTGATTACCATTACAATTATCACTCACTGTTATTTAATACTTGTCTTGGAAGAGAACACAGATTTGAGCCTGACTGTGCCAGGTGTTATCCAAATAAGTGTGAAAACATAGTTCAGGCACACACACATTTAGAGCCAAGCTGCTAAAAAAACCTGTAGTGGGAAGGTACCATAGCCTGACTTCTGTGACAATGAAAACTACATGATTTATCAGCCAGGGGCACCAATAAAGCACAGGTGAAGGAATGAGCAGATGTACCACCTGTTCAGGTCAGTTCAGTCAGGGGTGAGAAAGTAGTCCAAGGAACAGATCTCTGGCCTGGTCAAACAGCCTTCTGCTGCCCTCTGTGGCCACTCTTGAATTGCTTGGTGGGGAGGATTAGCAGCTGGTGAAGACCAAAAGGGTCCCTGTTAATGCAAAGCCACCTCACAATGGGAGACAGTAGAACCAGACACATATCCCTGACCTAGATTAACTTTGTGAAGGATCCTACTCCAAACTATTGAGCAACAACTTTTAGGGTATGAGTGGTTCTCAGTAATTTAAGGGTAGCTAAGAAATATATGCATGTGTATATCTATAACTGTAAAATAATTCTCTTCAGCTCTTTTATTATTCTGCACCATATCATTGTAAAAAAAAAATAAAATCCCCATTTAGGAGCTCTATGTCATGAACAAGACAAGTGCGGTGTTCTCCTGAGCTTTTCTCCAATGTTATTCTGTGCAAGTATGCAGTAAAAAATAGTTTTTTGCTAGGAAGCCAGAAACCATATGGTTAAGACTCCAATTCAGATCCAAAGATTGCACCTGGGTGTGTTCCTGACTATTTTCCCTTGAAGGATTGTCACCGGATTTGTTAACAAGTGCACATACTGGTTAAATCCTGCTTGCCTTGAAAGACCTCTGTGAACTAGGCATGGGTGAAGATAAAGAGGATTCTAGCATATATTTCATGTACTAATTGTATATAATTCAGCTATGTACTGGTGTCCTTTTCCTTCCTCCTTTTATAGTAATAGGATATTTCTGGCCTGTACTGCCAATATGTAATATATTTTCAGGAAAATATTGTGTCTTCTCAGTAAATTCCCACTTAACACACTTTTTCAGTTACAGATCCACAGAACTTCATGGAACTTAGAAGACTCTTCTTGTTCTGTAGGCCCTAGTTAAGTGGTACTGGTATTGAACCCTCTGATAAACACTGGCTTTTGTGACTGGGATTCATCCCTGGATGCAGAGAACTCATAACTGAACACCCAACTGTGAGTTACACGTCCTGCCAGCTCCTTTTACTTTCTATGGAGGGAAACAGATTTTTTTAAGAGGCCAATTCATAAGACCTGTGTTAAATATTCTGAGAAGACATTCCATGTCATCCCAAGAAAGACATCTGGAAGAGGTCTTGTTTTTCTCCATAAACTACAGAGATGGACAATATAAAAACTATTTTTTCAGATATTTGAGTGAAAAAATCTGTGTTGTCAGCATGTATGAACACTTCTAAATTTTGATTACCCCACAGTATAAAGATACAGTGTGAAATAAGGGGCTGAGCAGTAGGTTTTTCAGATAGGAATCATTATACACAAATCACAAGAGCAAACCTGGACCTAAATATTTTATTTTAAGCAAGTCATTCATTCGTTAACTCGTTTTAAAAAAATTTTCTTTCCTTTTTTTTTTTTTTTTTTTTTCTTTTTGTGTGTGTGTGCTGTCATTTCAGACTGCAATGGAACACTGGTGATATTTTTAGCAGTAAGGAAGCATGAACAATGGGATGATGGTCATTCTCTTACCCTTTTTTTCCCCCAGATATTACTACAGAGTAAGTTCAGGGAGGGTGCAAATGTGGTAATATATAGATTGTCAGTGTTGTGCTGAAACTTGCTCATACAACCTCCTTGGAGTCCTTTATTAAAACTCTTAATTCCCATTCATCTGGTAAAACTCTGCATTTTTCCAGGCCAGATATGATCTGTGATTCATAAAAATGCTTTTGAAGAACAAGTTTTTTCTTTGGGACTGAATCAGTTTCCCTCAAACAGCAGGAATACACAAACAAGAGTAATTCCAATAGTTAATTGTATGCATTAACTATTACAACATAGCTCTGTCTTTAAGTAATAATTGAAGTTGTGCTGCACAATCAAATATTGTTAATGTATTCTCATTAACCATGTAGCTGTAGGGAATTCTGTTTCATTGGAGGGTGACTATGAGAATCTGCTGCACTAGCTGGAAAAAAAATGTTGACAGCTGTAGAATCTATAGAAGAATACAAATATGCATCAATCAAATTTAGATTCACAGGCTTGACTATTATGCAAAACAAAGCCCGTGCTGAGGAATTAAAATGAGATTGAAAGAAATTCTGAAGTCAGAATGAGATTACCAAAAGAGTTTTTTCACACTACAGTGTTCTTTGCAGCGTGCGCAGAAAAAAAAACAATTGGGAAATTTCAAAAGAAGACTTCTTCCAAAATAATATCTAAAGGTTTATTTTAATGAGATGCATCAGTATGGAAATTATTCATGGATGAAGAATTAAACAAAGAGGAAAAGGGAGAATGGTGCAATTTGTTTTTTGATAAGACATGGACAAAACAAAGGCATTTCCCATCTCTCATTTTGAACTCTGCTTGTTTCCATGAGATCACCTATTTATGAAACAAAAAATGAGCAGGTGTGGGAGAAACCAGGAAGCTTTTCCATGCAGTTCCATATACCTCACCCAAATATAGACACTGTGTAGCACGGATTTCTTGAAGATAATCCTCAAATTAGGGTTGGAGAACCTAGAAGTTTTACGTAGGGATTTTGCTGAATTTAAGTTCATGGATCTAAATTTGCTGTATATGTGTACTGCGTGAAGAAAACTGCTTTATTATTAACTGATACATTATTAGCTGACACTTCTGTTTCAAGCTCAGTTATTGCCAGTGCCACAGAAGCTGATTGTGTTCTTTGGGAAGGAGAAGCCTTCTCTAAGGGAGCATAGTGACATATGGATGGAAGAAACAGCTGTTTAGTATTTGCTGTAAGATTTTCTCTGTTGACATGCAGGGTGGTGGTTGGGGATGTTCAGGGAAAGAAATTGAAGATTTTCTGAGAAGTATCAAGCTAACATTAGTGAAAACTCTTGTTAATCTTCAAAGTATCAGAACAAGAAAAGATGTACATGAAGTTGTGTCAAGAAACAGAGTTTCACCATTGTCTTATTCAACACTGTATGAGTGTATGTGTAAAGCAAATATGTACAGTAAACAACAAAACATACAGTTATCAGAGGTGACCTTGGAAATGGTAGGAGGAGTAGAACTGTACATTCATAGATGTTCCACAAGCTGCCCTCTAGTCCCTCTGCTGGTGGAGGCAAGATGACAACCTATTTAATTTGTCATTATTTTGTCACTTGCCTGTACTTGCCTTCAGGTGGTGCTTGCTGAGGCCTGTTATTTTCGAGCAGATACCAATACTACGTGCAGTCAGGGTGGGTAAATGTAAAAAAAAAATAAACAGATCAGCCATTATTTGAAAACATAGACACCATTTTTTCTTGGCTCTGATAATGGCTCTCCTGCTGTCATGGCATGCTGCACAAGGGCATAATGGCACATATCCTTATGTAGAATTTCACACTCCAAGCTGAGCACTCAACAGCCTGTTTTCTCTCAGAAATGCAATTCAGGAGGGATTTAAGCTGTCCTGGGACAGTGAAACTGTTACTCAGTGCGGGCAGCACAAGACATGTGGTCTTCTCCTACCATAGCTATGCCCTATGTATTTGCCTTCCAGCACTTGTGCTATGACAAAACCAACTGTTTAGGCTGTGTTGAAGGCCAAGAGTCTCCTCCAGAAAGCTGACTGACAAAAAGACAAACTCCTCTAATTGTATCATCACAATCCCTAAACAATCAGCTTCTTCAGCAATCACATAGCGGAATGATGCTCAATTTGGGACACCCATAATCTGCCACCTGCTTCTGTAATGGGGTATCTGCAAGAACACATAGCCTTTGTCTTTAATGTCTTTGGAGAGGTCAGGATATATGTACAAAAATTTTTCAAAATGCCCATACTCTTGTCAAAGGCAAAGTGGCAGAGGATGGGGTGATATCATGCAATACATGGTACAGAGCAATGATATCTGTCTCTCCCCAGTTGGCATGCAAAGTGAAGTACTGGTTGTATTTTGGCATTCTTGGCGGTAGTACACTAGGCTGTGCAGCAGAGGAATGAGAGAGGGACAGGGAAAGGAAGCACAATAAAAAATTTCAAGAAAAGTGATTAGCTGCCTAGTCACCTGAACCAGCCAGACTTTTTTCTTCCCCCCCC
>NW_020799091.1:44008877-44031893 GCF_003259725.1 Athene cunicularia
TATATATAGCCATATATCTCTCTCTATATATCTGTGTCATTATCTATATCCATCTAATATTTTTGATTTTGTCCTTTGTCACTTTGGATCACATACTGTTAGCAGAGATGTGGGAGTCACTTATGCGCTTCTTCAAAGTCTGCAAAGACCAATTTTATTAGTGGCCAATCGACTTTTCCTGGCTGTGTTGACCTGTATCCCTCTTAGATGCTGAATTCTGAAGTGATCTCACGCAATACAGAATACAGAGTTCCCTGTCTCTAGGAGTTCATGTGGCTTTTAATTGATCCACAGTTTCTGGTACCAAAATGAATGAGCACTGCAGTTTTTATAGTCTGTAAAATCCAGTCACTATTTTGAATAATGACTATTTGTACATGCATGTATCATGAGCAGCAATTTTACCTCAGCATTTTCAATGCACTTCTATACTTAGGAATCACTTGGCATTTTATAATATTGCCATGCTTACTAGTAGAGGGCTGTATTTTAAGTCATACAAAGCACAAGTACAATTTTTAAGGCAAGATCTTCTGAGCTTAACTTTAATAACATTCTGTTATTTCCCTTCCCCCTAAACTCTGAAGCTTAAATATCAAAGTTAAGCCTTATATTTATTATAGCCCTTCTTGCATAATATTGTTTCCTCTTGCCACCATTTGTACATCCCACTTCTCAATAATATAGTCTTGGTTTTATGAGGAGGATTACAATCACGTGCCTTAAATAATCTGTTACTATATAATTTGGGTGTAAAGAAATGAAAACATTCTGTAAGAAAATGTCCATTTTTGAGAAGTCATAGGTAGAGCTCAAACTTGTTAGCAAAATTTAATTCCTAATGGAGTTAAAAATTATTATAAAATATTCACCAGTAAATGTGTACTATTGATGCTGAGGTCTTTGCTGCCAATTTTTTTACAAATTTACAGTTCAGTACCTGTTATTGCTACAGGCAATCTAAAAATATAGTAATGTAAAAGGGTTAAAAAAGTTTTACAGTGCATATGCTCTCATTAGATTGACAAATTTGTTTTGTTTAAAAAGGGAATTCTTGTATTTCTTAAGCCTGTAATTGTGATCAAAATACACAGACTGGTTTATCTGAGATAAACAGGAAATTAGCTCATTGTGAGATCTTGTAAAAGGACAAGGAGATATTTTTGTCCAAGTAATTCAGTCAGACAGTCATGGCCATTCCCACACTCACTGTCGGGCCCACCAACAAGCACAAAGACACATGTCTGAGTGGCCTGCCCAGGGTACTTGTGCATGACAGGGAAAAGGGACACCAGCAGTTGACTCATAATCATGTCACCATGTTCTTTTCTGTCAATGATAAACTATTTTTTTTTTTACTCTTTATAAGCCATGATGTGATTCTTTTGCCTCAGAATCTTTCTTTCCTCAGCCTGCCTAAAACATAGCAAAGTTTTGTCAGTGTTTCCTCATTTTGGGTCTCTTCACAGCTATACTCAGTCTTCCAGCTGGGATACAAGGAAGAGGAATAACATACACACTGTGGTGTCACCTTATTGCCACCTTCCTGTTGTCAGTACACAGGTCTTCTGCTGAAAAGTCATCTGTGCAGTAGCTTTATCAGATCATAGACCTGCTGGTCTTGATGTGAATAACGACAGGTTCCTGAGTTTAACCAGTCTATTGCTGTCATTCATGTCCTTGGTTATCAACACATACTATTTTGACCTTGGTTCTCTATTGAATCCTCTGGTGCTTTCACACACAGATATTTCCATCAGCTCTTCATTCAGACCAATCAGTATTTCCGTTAAAATTTCTGCGAGTGAATGCTTTGGATCATTCTCTCTAATTCTGACTTTCATTGGGTTTTTTTTGCAGTAGTCATTCATTTTCCCATTTTCTCTAAAACTCTTTGACCCTTACTATATACCTTAGTTTATACCTTACTATATACCTATACTTACATACTTTACAGCAGCTCAGCTAAGTGCATGGTTGCAGGCAGCCTCTTTATTCCAGTAACTGATATGTTCCTCCCCATCCATCTAACCATTTCAACTGATGTCTGGGAAATTTTCACCTTGATGAACTGCTAAAAGCTGGTTAGCATAGCTTACCTGGAAAGCCCCTTCTCCATCTTTCAGGGGCTTTCTTAGCCTGATGTGTCTATTTTCTTTTCAGCATCTTTGAGATCTCCCATTTATTTAATTTCTTCCTGTCAAATATCTCTGTTAGCCCTCAGTGTCTCCTTGTCTCAGTTACTATTCCTCAGCATCCCAAACACACTGTATTTAAAAAGCAGCTGTTCAATACAGTTACACTGCATGCTTAAGTATCTTTACCCTGCACACTGATTTGATCATAGCAAAAAGAGAGGTCATATCGCTCGTTTGACATGAATATAAAACAACAAAGAAACTATTTTTGTTACCCCTTTTCTTGTCACCCACTGGTTTGCTAGGAGACTATAAGAAATGTAGGGCAAGAACCCTCTGATTTTTATTTGCCTTAACTATAAATCATATAGTTAATACCAGTGAACACACAATGCTTACATCTTTTTGGATGAGTCTCCCTTTATTCAGATTATAATGTTTTTGCAACAGGACACTTCTTTCTGAGAGTGGAATGATGGTGCCCTGGTTCCCCCAGGCCTATTGCAATGCAAACAAAACCGTTATTTTTTGTGAAGATTTCTCCATTTTTAAGAAATTGTAGCAGAGCTCAAAGTATTAATCAGAATTTTAACTGGGTCCCAGGAAAATGATAATATGCTCTTCACAAACTATCCCAGAATCTACAAGGTATTTGTGGTAGATATAACACTGTAACACTGGATACTTTCTATCTATCTATCTATCTATCTATCTATCTATCTATCTATGTTAAGATTACAAAATAACTATCATATTTTGGCTCAGAATACATTTATGACCCTAGTCATACACATTTTTATATGAAATTATTTCCTGTTCATCTTCATAACAAATGCATCTCTGAAATCCATATAGTTAGAGTCTTAACACATGGGTTATAGAGAACAGTATAACAAAAAAAAGAGTAGCATCACCATAATATAATAAAACCACCTGTAATGTCTTGGAGAGCTCCAGCTGTACTTGGGAATGCCATTGGTACTTACACTATTTTTGACGCATCTTTTCTTTTAAGCTCCTCAGTCCAAGTAAATGTAATAAGCATCTTGCAATGTAAGTGTCGAAGAATAAAGAGGTCAGGTAATTTATTTAATGGTTAAAATAACATCTAGCTCTGCTTTTAGCATTTCAAAGCAGTTGCCATCTTGTTTTTTATAGGTGTATAATAAAATGCTGAAGTAGAAAATAACAGTGAGGGCTGCCAAAACAATTATATTTTCTACAAACTAATAAAACCACTGACAAATAGAATACATTAACAACTGGTTCATTAACTATAAATTCTCTTAAGATGTTTAATAAAACAATATTTTTCCACAACATCACACTGTTTGGCAGATGTTCATCTGTGTTCAAAATAAGCTGTTGATCCAGTGCTTATGTATTATTGCTGGGGCTCCCTTGTTTTGGATCATTAGATAGGAACAAAAGCAGTTTATTTTGTTGTACGGGATTGTATCACCACATGGTGTGATAATCATATGTTTTATCTGGTAGCTACTCTAATATGGACCATAATGTAAACAATACTCCATGCACTGTGCAATGTTCTGGGTTTATATTTACAATTAGGTTTCTGCAAATAAATTCCAATTCAATATTTTGAAAAGGGTCTTGCTATGAAATCGTGGATTTATTCATGTATCCCAGCAAATAGTCTGCCAGTGTAAACTGTCATGTCTCCATGTCCATGTCAGTTGTGGGTCCTGTCATTTCAATGCAGGTGGGCTGCAGGGATTGTGGATAAAATGAAAGTGGAGAAGACAAAGAAGGGAAGGCTAAAATAATTAAAAATCTTAAAGGACTTTGATCATCTCCAGCACTTCTACTTCACACATCCCACCAGTAGTTCTATATACAGTTCCCTCAACTGCACAAAAACGTTATTCAAATAACTGAAAATAAGGGAAGAAAATTAGAAACTTTCATTAAAACCACGTTGAGTTACACCAGCTGTGTCTATGTCCTTTTCAGCTTAATTTATATGCAAAACATTGGAAAAGCATAAAGTCACATAACTACAAAGCAAAAGAAGACTCTATTATATTACCAAGGAAAGCTGGATGCAATATTTTTGATGAATATAACTCTTTGTTGAAAAGCTGTTGCTTCAGCAAAACAGAAATAGCTATTGGAGACGTATGAATTCTGCAAAGATTTTAATGAGAAAGTATTTGACAGAGGGTGAAAAGCAAACCAAGTGGTTAGATGGAGTGTTGTACTTCTATTTTTGGCAGGAAAAAGTTGAATATGTATGTAACTGGATGACTGAACAAAAAAATGGCAAATGGAATTTGACGTAGATAAATGTAAAGTAATGTATATGGGAAAAAAAAAAACCAATCCCATCATTCCATAAAATAATAAGCTCTGAAGTGGTCATTACTGCTGCAGAAAAAATCCCTGGGGTTATGACAGAGAGTAGAAAACATCATCTCAGTAGCAGTCAAAAAGCAGAAATCATTAAGAAGGAAATAAAAAACAAGGAAAAAACATCATCTTGCTGCTGTACAACCCTGTGTTTTTTGCCCACAGCTGATACACTGAGTGGAGTTCTGGTCCTTTCACCTTTTAAATGATATGTTGCTACTGGAAAAGGTTGAGAGAAGAAAAGTGAGTAATTAAAGAATAGAAGGTGCCAGTACAGCTTGGCAGAGGTCTGCAGACCTGTGAGTGGCACAGGAAGGGTAGAAGACTGTTTGTTGTATCTTCTCGTGTGAGAACAAAGCACCGTGAAATGCAACTAGCTGTAGCCAGACTTAAAGTGACTGTAAGGAATGAGTTCTTCATGAAATGGGTAGTAGACCTGTAAAACGTGCCAGAGGATGCAGCCCTTTGTGGCTGTGCATCAGGTCATCTTTGCACGGATAAAAGTACATCTAGTCATCTTTATGAGCAGTTACAGTGATTATTTAGATTACTGCAAATCCTGCCATTTGGCTTTTGTTGGATCATGTCCTTTATTTTGCAGACTTCAAATCCCAATTATGATTGATTATCGACTCCAATTCTTTTTTAGTATTACGCTGGAGTAATTTGTCTTTGCTCATATTTGATATCACCTGTTTTCACTGTAAGATGTCACCCACACCGCTTGTATTTTCAAGTCTGTCTGAGTTGTTCATAACTGTGGTGATAGCTTTAGAGCAGTCAGGAGGTCAGGATGGCTGGCTTCTGTTTGCAGTTTAATCACTGAGCTAAAGCAGGTAAATTACTCTCTTATCTGCACTTGTGGTTTACCTATTTCTAGATAGGTGTGAGAATAATCCTCAAAGTGGGAGAACAGAGATATGCTGTGCCCTCAGGTTTCTTTCTGTTCTCCTAAGATATGCTCACTATTTCTAGGGAAAGAGGATTTTATTTAAAGCACATGCAGAAGCTATGTGGAAAACGCTGCCCCTGCAATAGGCAAGAAGAGCCCAGTGAACCCAGCTGAAGCCAGGAGATGCTGTGACCTGCTGGCTCAGGAATGCAATATGTCCCCTCAGTCAGACCTCCAGCATCCCTGGGCAGTGCAGTCCTCCCTGGGTGCAGCTCCCTGGACCCCAAGTCTGCTGAATATCCCTGATCAGCAGTACCCTCCCATGGTGAAAGGCTGTGCGCCCTGGGTGGTTGCTTGAGTTTCACAGGGTTGGGTGTCTCTCTGCCTCTCACAATGCCAGCATCCTGCTCCCACTAAAGAGAGCCATTTCCAGGGCCTGCTGAGCTTTAACCCGTTTTCCTCCCCTTGAAACAGCACTAAAATAGTTGTCTCTCTCATATCGCAGGAGCTTGTAATGAGCCTCCCACATAAAAGCATAAAACTCTACTGTAATAATTCAACATATGAAAGGTGGATTTGATCCAATGATCCAAAATAGAACCAGATAAATGGGAAGCTCTTTTACGATTATCAGAGCCCCAACTGACCCCTTTTTGTTTTTCTTTCTCCTTCAGTCTTTGTCGGTAAGCTATAGACCTCTCTTCCTGAGCTGTAAAATAAAATCAGCAAAGGCTGAAATGAAACCGGTACTGAAGCTGTAAAGAAATTTAAAAGAGTGCCCTTAGCTTCAACAGCCAATTTATTACAAATTCCCTGGATTTTTTTTTTTCACTCAGTTCTTGGGAAACCACACTAAAAACCTACTGCAAACTCACAATTTAAATGTTCACTAATTGTTAGAATTTCTTTAAGCAAATAGATCTTCCTGGCTAACTGGGTTTGATAGCTTGCTGACCTTGGGTCTGAAAGGGTAAATATTGCTGAGTCAATACGAGAGTCAATATTTAAAGGACAAGAGCCGGAGAGAAGTTTTGCTCTGAACAAAACAGCAGTAGGATGCACTGTATTACAGGTCTTCCAGTTGAAGACGTACTGAAATAGCAGTCCAATATGTAGCTGTTTTCTGCATTCTGAACCCCTTAAATGATGACACTGAACTGTGTGGAGGACAACATTCATCATTCCTCCTAGTGTGCCCCAGGTCTTACAGGGAGGTAAGAAGCATGCCATAAACTTTGCTTTCTTTTCTGGGTTTTTAATACATATGAAGTTTTCCTGGGTTTCATTGGTTTTTAATCTCCTATGCTGAAAATTCCTGTACAATCCACACTGACTGCCCAAAGCTCCATGTGACTTGCCAGGTATTTGTGATACTGGGAGACACTGACCACACACTTATTATCACAGCAAATATGTCTCAAGCTTGGAAACAGATTGGTGAAAAGCATAGAGAAAACAAACCTTAAATCTTGTGAAATTTCTTTAGAAGGGTGGATCCTTGCATGAATCTTGAAACTGTAGCTAAGTCTGAATTATGCTGTTCACAACTCCAACTCCAACCCAACATTTCCCAAGGCATGTTTCTTCAATTATTTAAAAAAACGACCTCAGGAGTCTCATGATATACTGTTGTAGAACGGCTTGCAGAGAGCAAGGCCATGGGACTCTGCAGGAGCTGATTGCAGCCATCTGAGGTAAACAAAGGAAAAAACCCAGGGTACAGTTATGCTAACAAAGGACTGTTATGTTAACAAAGAGAGAAACTGAGATACACAACAGCCTTGAGTATGATGGTAAACAACCTTGGGAAAGAAGGCAGGCCAGAACAAGGAAGATGTTGTGACATGCCTGAAGTGCTGCGGGGGGCTGGGATATTATAATGTAGCCTTTTACATGTATCCAATAGATTTGTGAGTAGTATGCATGATTATTGTAGAGTGCTTATATAAGGTGTGATTTCTTTCAATAAAGTTGAAGCTTGCTCTATCATTCACATTGAATCGGCTGCTTGCTTCCTCCGCCCGCCGCAATATACCAAGCAGTATCTCAGCTGTGAGCAAAAGATTCAGAATTATTTGTCAGTGGTGACAAAGGAGTCTAAAAGGATTGCATGTGTTTGGAAATGTTTGGTTAGCACAGAGAAACTGCGTGTATTGTAGTCTTTAAGCATTTTGATTTTGATTTTGGTGATCATAATTTTTCATATGACTGCAATTTAGTGATGTTCAAATGCTAGTGATCTGCTGAAGGGGACTCATAAAGAGTGTTGTTATAATTCTTCTACCAGACTGAAGACAGAGTGATGGCCTTGCTTTTGATCTGGAGAAAGTCCTGCAGCTCATCTCTAGGCTACTACTTAATCACATTACCAAGACACATACATATATTACTGAGGAGTGAATGCTTTGCTTGTGAAATTAATCAGACTGAACTGCAGTAACCTGGAGTCTTCAGACAAATTCTTAGCAGAAAAAACTATGAGTTGGCCTTTACAAGGTCTCTTCCTCTATAGACTGACCATAGATGGAAAGGTAAGACATCTGATTCATCTGTGAGTTATATTCTGGTTCCAAAAAGGGACTTTATGTCCAGGAGTGCTTTCAGATCCCACTGTAGTACATGGGGAGAGTCTGATGCATCAGAATAGGAATCAAAGTGGAGACCACCCTGTAGTTGATTCTAAAAGCAACAAATGAGGAAAACAAAGAGACAAGAGATGACAAGAGACAAGACTAGAGCCGATGCATTTTCTCCTGAGATGTCTTCACACACACAAACCTTGTTCGTTTGTAAGCCACACTGAAGTGACTAATTAAACAGCCCATGAGGCAAGGGATGCAGTACAGTCTTCATGACCATCTCTTGTTTTCAGCGTACACTTACTGAATTGAAAAGATTACTAAATACAGGTAGGGGAACAACTAATTCGTAGACCCTGAGTGATTATGGACATAAGATACCAAACCTCATGGAGTATGAAACATGGCCAGGGAAAAGCTCAATTGCTGAGCAACTCTCATTTTGAAAGCAGTGGTGTTTCCAAGACTAGGTAACAGCTAAAGAGAGACTTGAGAACAGCAATATTGAATTTACAGAGCCTAAATTCTGCGTAAGTTCTGGCTTCTTTTATTTTCAGATGAAGTTCATGCCAAATGATAGCTATTCACATTCTCAGGAAGCCCTTACTGTGAGATGGCTGCTTTCCTGGACAATACTGGTGAACCAAAAATCTTTAAAATTAGAAGAATGACTGCTTAAAACTTCTTGGTCTGAACTTCGGCTAAGCCTGCATTATCTGTGCATCTGGCATCAGAAGCCTATGTCATGTACTTACCCCTAATTTATCCTATCTATGGCATGGATTACCATCCCTGTTATTGTCTACAGGTGGATTTCTTTGACTTTCTACCAGTTTATTTTTCAGAACACAGAATAAAAGTTGCCAGCAAAAGCACATTTCTAAAGGCTCTTCCCCTTTTTGTAATTCCACTCTTTCTACAGATCTGAGCAAGAACTTTTTGGATTAAAAGGAAAGATTTTTAGAACTTTATTGCTGTGTAGCACACAGTACATAAAGCTTAGCATGAGCAAAGGAAGGACTTTTTTTATTAGAGATCTTTGTTAAAATATTGGCAGCACATCACCAGACAGCATGCATCTTTCCTTGATCTTTGCAGTATATTTGTAAAAACAATGCTTATTATTGTAACACAGATTTATAAGTCCAATTTATTTTCTATATTTAATTATAAAGTGTTCCCTACAGGGAAAATCAGATTAACAAGTTAAAGCATGTTATATCCAAGCACTTTGTTACTAAGGTGAAAAGGTCTTATAGACCTTGGCCAACTTATTTCTATATAAAATTGTCTTAAATATTCATCCTGACTGAAAAACTCACAGGCAATGTGTTCTGCCACCAAAAGATCTATTTATTAATTGAAATTTTATTTGAAGAATTCAATCCTAAAGGACGAATCATTTTGCTGAGAAGAGGGCATTGTAATATACAGATAAAAGGAAATCGTATGTATGGTTTGACCAGAGAAAAGAAAGTCTGATTGCTTTGCTTGTTGGAACAGTAACTATTTAGGAGTATTATTACTGGAATAGCAGTCCAGTTTATTTCAGGCTGAATGGAGTTGTTTCAAAGGCTCAGAATTTCTTTTCTTCATCACTTTTACATAGTTTCAGTTCACACTTGGGTAGCTGCTCTTGCTTTGTGCTTATTCCAGATGCTCCTCACTTCCTTGTTTTGCTGGGATAGTTTTCATAAGTCTTTCTCATTGAAGCATCATCTTTTTTTATTCAGCAAATGGAATATCCCAGTATGTTTTCTGACAGCTATAAAAGACAAAAACCTCCTGCTGAAGCATTTGCAGATACAGTCCCTGAGACAGTTTTTCTGCCTGAATGGAATAGCTAAGGTCATGATTACAGCAGAATTGAAAGGTCAGCCTGGTATTTCCATACTGGTACAATTATACTGCTTACAAGAAAGAGACAATTTTAATGAACTAGTACACATGGAGACAAAATAAACATATTTTGTAAGCAATGAAGAGGTTAAATACTGCTGTCCAACTTGCATTTCTGTACTTTTTTCATGTCATTGTTTGCTTGACAAATGATACTCTTACAGACTAAGT
Source organism: Athene cunicularia (assembly GCF_003259725.1). Lineage (NCBI taxonomy): Eukaryota > Metazoa > Chordata > Aves > Strigiformes > Strigidae > Athene > Athene cunicularia. The sequence continues at coordinate 44,018,927 of NW_020799091.1, forward strand.
TAGAAAAGAAAACCCTTTTTTTCCCCGTTACAGTGCTGTAAATAAGTCAGGGAAATGGTTTTCAGCTGTGTGTTTAATAGCAAAATCAGCAAAAATTATGCACACAGTCAGAAGTCCTACTGACTTGGGCAAATATCTGCAAGGTGCCACAAGCACGTGGACCCCTTTTTTTTTTGTTGTTGGGGTTTTTTGTTGTTCTTGTTTAAGCTACAATAAACTTTCCACTAGCATGCATTCTTTCTTTAAACTATTTTCTCTTCCAAAAACATTTATCTCATACAGTGGCTACCCTTTAAATATCTATTGATCTTGGAGCCAATCCTGATACCCTTTAATAGTTTTCTGTAGGGTGGTCTGACCTTCTTCTCTCTTGGTGAGAATTAAGTCCATCTCTTTTATCACTTTAAATGCTGTAGGGAAAAAAACACATCTTCAATTTCCCTTATACACCCCACCAGCTTTCTGGAGCAAATTGAATGTTTTTTCCCTTTGCAATTTGCTTGCAATGCCACTGTCAAAGTGATAGCTGCCATACAAAAAAATAAGTTTGCTATCCCTCTACCAAAAAAATTATTTCTATCTAGACAAAAAGAATTAGAATGCAATTAAAAAAAAATAATCTAAGATTTCCAACTTCTTCACTTTTCTTCCATACAATGTTTGGTTGATGTTTTCCTAAAGAGGATAGATATATCAATTTGTAGAGGATCCTAATTGCAAAGATGAATCTAGATGAGAGAGAATTACTGATTGATCATCCCTGGTGGAGAAGGCGTAAAGGAACAGAAGTTATCAAGTCAAGTGACTTGAACTATAAGTGACAGATCAGAGAAACAGAATTCAGAGGCAAGTAACAAAAGATCAGGCCAAAGAGCAAAGATGTTGACTCTGTGTTTCTATGAGTCCGTGTGTATGTATAGATAGATAGACAGGCAGATATGTTTTGCATGAAATGTGAGAACTGTGAATGCTGAAAGAAGCCAAAGAGTAGTAGGGAGCAGTCAGCAAAGTGGCAGAAGTTAAGTGCTTGACTTCAGGAAGTTAAGTGCATTTACTACAGGGACAGGAGGAAAAGGTCAGCTGTGAAAGCCAATTTACCTAAAAGCACTGCTTTGTGGAGTTTTTTTCCTTCTTTTTTTCCACCTGCCTTTAAATGATCTGACCTTCCTTTCTGAAATCGTGTATCTGTTTGCCTTACGTTAATATCCGTATCTTGTTTTCCTGTGTTACATTACCTTTGAAGTGCCTAAGCGTTTGTGCTTCTCCTTGAAAGGCAGCACCAAGAAATCTTGGTATTAGATACCCTTGAGAAACTGCCAGTTCCCTTATTTATCACTTTGTTTTTTGACAAAATATCATGGTAGTAATGCTGATGCTCCAGTTCTTGTATTTTACCTCTTCCCTCTTTCTCATACTTTGCATTTTTTCTCAGTTAAACATCAAGATATTTGTTTCTGTCCTAGAATCATATCACTCCTGGTTTTCACCAGATGCATCCCATGTCTGTGGCCTTTATGCATCATATTAATCCTGTCATATACCTCCTGAACTGTCCTTTCTGCTTTTCAAAGTAACTGTCTCACCTTGCTCTTAATACGATGAACATACATAAAATGTTGTCTCAGCTCCTCATGACACAAAGAAGTAGACATGCCTCTGCCCTGTCAACAGGCTTCCTGCGGCTGTGCTGACAGCTTGTTTTCTCCCAACTAAGGCAACTGCAAGGTGCAGGGGAGCTGTATAGCAATAGAGAACTAAACTCAGGATGAGAAAAAGATCTACACCTGTGACAAAAGGCATCAGAGAAAAAAGGAAGCAGATAAGCATACAGCCATTCAGATATTCAGATCAAACATGCTTCCATTCCTTAAAGAGGTCAAGTTACCACATGCCATGGTGATGAGAACAGCATCTTAACACAGGGATGCTCAACAGGGCTCCTAATCCAAAAGCTGGGGAGCTACATCTCAGTGTGTTTGGGGAAGGTTACTTTTATAAACATCCAGACCAGAAGCTGTGCATGGCAAAGTATCAAAGGAATGCACTGCTTCCCTTTTACTCTTGACATCATGATTTATGGAGAAGGCCCTCTCCCTCAGGAGATCAAAGTAATGTTTGCTACCAGACACCTTACTCACATAGAAGACAATGGGAGAGCTTGGAAAATCACCAGTTTTCTTATGTGCTGCCTAGAAGCTTTCATCTCTATTTTTCAGGGGGGTTGTTTGTTTGGTAGGTTGGGTTTTTTGTTGTTGTTCTTATCATTGTTCTTCCGGGACTAAGAACTGGTGATTTAAGAGGCTGAGAGATCAGTAGTCTGTTGGTCACTTGAGACACTTTTACAGGACTGAAGGCTACCAAAATCTGAAAGGCTTACAATATATAAAAAATAATGTTTCTGGTGTCACCTCTCTGGTGTTTCCTCTCTGTATACATAGAAATCAAATATCTGTTAGACATAATTACTTGAGAAGATAGCCAACAATCAAGGCAGAACTCAGAAGTTCTGAAATAAAGACAGAAGATAGCCTGAAATAAGTATCTAACTTTGTTATACTATTTCTTCAATGAAAAATACTCCAAATGTAAGTCCCAAGTTCTGTGTTTTTTTTTTCTCAGAGGAGTTAACATTTCTTTTATAAATAAAGACTGACTGAATGCACTCTTAATACCTTTTGAGGTCTGTATACGCAACAAGAAACTGCAGTGCTTCATGGTTCATAAACTTTACTGCTTTCCTCCAATCTCAGACCAAATGAAGTCAGAGCTACATTTAAGAGATACCAAATATGATTAGCAATCACTGTTGCTCATACATTATTCATGGAGCTGTCATTACATGTGCCAATTACAGGCATTGATACATGGTTTCATATGTTTTCTCAATTAACTGATTTTAAATTATAATCCTTAATTTTGAATTCTAGGAAGTGAAATGAAAAAAAAATAATCCTCTCATTATCTGTAATCTGTGAGTTTTTCCAACAGAGGTCATCTTAAAATCTACTTTAGCCTACCGAGAATGGCACCAATGGAGTTTCCATGACAAATACAAATTAAGTTGTTTATCCCAGGATTTAACAGATAAATCTATTGACTGTCAGTTGAGATGCTGAGTACATCAGTCCAAAGAGTCCTAGGTATTAAAAATAAAACTAGGATTTGATTTATCATAAAGACAGATGTGAGATATTTTACTTAGCATTTTCATTAGCTGTGATAAAAACATTTAATTTAAAAAAAATACATACAAAGCTAGATATTTGAATATAGGAATTACTTTGTAATAACATTCAGTCCTATATTAGTGCATTTTTGCATACATTACTGCACTGTAACAGAGGACTGCTTTTTATTTATCCTGATGGCAATAGGAGTGCCAGAGTTGACAGAGGAGAACAGATACTGAAAACTATAATTTGCAACCTTGTTTTTTTAGAGATAAAAGTCCTCATGATGCCCCTCAAACTCTCCTCTTCCACAGACTGAAAGGAAATAACTCAGTAGGTTACCAAAAGTTCCCTTCCCCACATCTTCATGGGCCAGGTAAAGTAGAACGCACTTTAGGCCAGCCTAATTGATGCACAGACCAGACTCAGATGCACAGACCAGACTCAGTGAAAGCTACTGGTTTTTATAAAACATGTCTCCAGAATTGCTAATGGGTGTCTTCTACTTAGAAATGATCTTTCTATTTATCTATCTAAGGTGAGATTTGTGTATGATTAACAACAGATCATCCCTATTGGAGTGACAAGGGAAGTTTCTTAATTGCTTTCCATTAACTGGAAAATACTAACAGTTCATGCTATCTGCTAATGTGACAGCTCATATTGTTGTTGTGCTGTTAGACTGGCAAAACCATTTACAGATGATGTCCAAGAACAGCATTTAAATAACAGAAAGGTAGCTGTTTCCTCAAAACACAAAAGAGAAGCAAACATTTTATAAAGGTGCATTGGTAGCAATTGTCTCATTGCACACAGAACTGATGGATATGACGTCTCCAAGCAAATATTCTGTTCCAATGTCACCTGCTGTTTCTTTCTCAGCTGCTGAAGTGACTGAGAGACACTAGAGAATTTCTGTAGTCTGCTGTTACTGCTGTGTGAACAAGGAAAGTCTTCAGAAACTAAAAGAGAGAGTCAAACAGGCCAGAAGGCACCTTCTGGAGGTGTCTCATCCAAATCCCCTGATCTAAACAGTCAGGGTTTGCTCAGAGCCTCATCCAGTTGGCTTCTATGTATTTCTAGGGATGGAGATCCCACAGCCTCTTGAGACAACCTGTTCCAGTATTTGACCACTCTTATAGTAAAAACCTTTTTCTTTATAGCTATTCAGATTTTTCTGTATTCCAATTCATGTTTGTTGCTTCTCATTCTATAACTGTGCACCTTCAAGGAAAATCTGACTCCACTTTACAGCTTCCCATCTGGTGGTGTTCACAGCAGTAAGATCACCTCACTAATAGATTTATCTTCTTCAGGCTGAATAACCCCAGACCTTGTACATCATGTTATCCAGCCTCCAACCCACTTGGGGGCCTCTGCTACATTTGTTCCAATATGTCCCTGTTTGTCTTCTACTGTGAAGCCCAAAACTGGACACAACACTTCAGATGTGGGCTCACAAATTCTGAATATAATATCTTCCCTCAACCTTCTATCTAAACTTCTGCTAATATATTCCAGGACGCTTTGGTCTGCTGTGAATGTGCATTGGTGTCTCATGTTCATACCAACCACCAGAATCTCTGGGTCCTTTCCTGTAAAGCTGCTTTCTGGACAGCTGGGCCCCAGCCTGCTCTGCTGCATGGGATTGTTCCATCCTATGTACAGGACTCTGCATTTGCCTTTTTGCTGAACTTCAGGAGGCTCCTGACAGCTTAAACTCTCACATGAGAAGAGTCATGTGAAATTTTAACAAATCCAGTGGTTTTGAGACAACAGAATTAAGAAGGTGGTTCCAACAAATTTTGCTTAAGTTGTTGAAGATTCTTACTGGGTGTAAAGAGCAAGGCTCAGGAAATTTCACAATACTCTTAGCTTCCAAAAACTTCATTTTAAACCCCTCTTCTCTTTCTCGCAGAAATTATGTACTTATGAAGTAACATACATACATAACACCACATATCTCTCTACTTTCCACTGAGATCCATTAAAACACACAAGCAAACAAACAAGCAAAACCCTTTTCACATTATGAAGAATTGCATCCATTCTGCAAAGGGCTGCAGGGAACATAAAAGTAAGTTAGTATAAGGTCTGTTAATCCTGACAATATCCTCTTGATTACAGTGTCATGAATGTGATGCTCAAATATTGCAAAATTCCTTTGTTGTTGGCACATTAGGTAGTCTGTTATTGGGCCATGTATCTTTTGGAACAAAGAAAGTTTAAAATTGCTTGTAATAAGGATTCATGAGACCTTTTAAAAACTGGTAAATGGTTTAGATGATATCATGTTGATCAGTCATCTCTCACAGATGAAGTATTAATAGTATTATTTCTGAAACAATAACCACCACAAGATGGAGGTACACACTACTTACTGAAATGATCACTAGAGCCTTTTTCTGAAAATATGATCAGTATGGAGAGAGTTTCATGTCCCTTACTTTCCCTTGCAAAACTAACAGCACTATCTGTAGTCTGAAAGTCTGTACATGTGGAGCTCATTGAAGACTTGGGAATTTAAGCACCAAGACCAAGATATATGAGCTGAAATCCTGAACTCGTAGAAATAAATGGCAGAAATGTTACTGATTCACCCAAGCCTGTCTTTTATTTCTGGAACTTTCTATGAACACTTGTCTAGCACATGTTAACATAAATGCCAGCTAAATAAGAGAACACATCATTGACACAGGTTCATTAAATTTACATGCTGCACTTCACCCAATAAAATGTTTGTGTTCTGAGCTGTAGTAAGTCATTAAGTGATGTTAAGAGCCAAAAAAAACAGATGGAGAGCCTTCAGGGCATGCCATCTGATGAATATAAAACTATAATCCCTCTGCAAGAAAACAATGTGCAAGTTGTACACAGGACATGAAGTTCTACAAAAATTAGACTTTGCCTATTAGTGTGGCTTCCACGGTGATTGCACACGTGTGTGTGTATTTGTGTGGCTGAAAGATTCATAACCTGACAGTAAGCATCAAAGCATATTCATTTTAAATTAGTATTAAAAGAGAAGCAATATCTGTGCAAAGTTGTATGTTTTAAAGGGTTCTGGGGAGCAGTAAATCAGATTTGGAAAACCCAGTTTCCAGAAACTTCATCAGCTGCCACTGACAGAAATGGGATGCCCCCAGCCTGCCATGGGAGAGGATTTGTCATACTGCTTACAGTGGCAATATACTGTGATAAAATCTGCTTGCAAGTGACCTTTCATTACACAAAACGGCAGATGGCAGCCTATAGCCAGTATTTTTTACTGTGCTGTTTGCTACTGTAATTAATAAACAGAATCTATCTATGAGAGATTTTTGTATGAAAAGCTATGATGTATTTAGGTACATAGAAATATGAAGAATGAGTGTGTTCTTCCCTCTTGTCTTGCCTCTGTGACACAACTGTGCTCATTTGTATTTTTGGTGCAGAAGGAATAGTCCATTTTTTCCCCATCCAGCCGGTGAAATTTATTGCTGCAACGTAGTCAGCTTCTCAAAGACACTGGGCAAAAGCAACTGATCTGGGAACAGCAGGCAAGGAAGTTTTAAGCTGTTGAATGCTCCCAACTACAGTCTTTGGTGAAGTCAAGAAGGTATCTCCATGTATACCCATACACCTGAAGAAATAGCCTACAGTATAATCACAGTTACCAAATCCAGAAAATATGATCCCGGGTCTTGGATTTGCATTTTTAACGTTTCAAATTGCTTCTGGTTCCTTCTCCTTCCCTATTCTGATCCTCTTTGCATTCCCCAGGCTCCAAACAGCAGCGAGAGCGGGAAGCCTCAGAGAAATGCCTTGCACCACTTAGCAGTGCCTTCTTGCCTTGCAGTCCTCAGTGCTTGGAAACAGTAATCAGGTTCCACAGATTACAAATGCTTTTTGTGTAAAAACTTTTACACAAGCAGTTGATAATGTAGTTGTTGTTTTAATACTAAAATGACCAGAATTACTTACATGTTATCACGTAAGGATATCACGGTAGGATAACAGTCAATTTGTAAAGGATTTTCTTTCGATCAACAGAGAGAAAAGTCAAATGTTTTAAAACGTGATCTTTCAGCACAATTTGATTTTATAGACATGAAGAGAAGCTTTATGTATATTCATTAGGTGAATTATAAGCCTACTTCTTTCTTTAATTTGCTGAAGAAGAATCTGACCACAGAGAGTTTTTTTACAGTATTAAAAAAACCCATTAAGAACATTGCCAAAAGGATACTGCATCAATAATTCAGGATATCCTTTACAAAACACAGAAATATTTCTAGGACTTCTGAAGTGGAAAATCACAATTTTTTAAAATCCTGTTTCATAGGAGAAGACTAGTCTCATCTCAGTTGCTATTCAGCCATAGAAAAATGTGGTGGAAGTCACCTTTGATGCTACTCATGAAACACAGCCTGCTTTTAATGTGGGCTGTCACCCGCCCTTTAACAGTCTTGGGATTTGCCTCCTCTCATTAGGAAATAAAAAAAAAAAAAGTAATCTCAGGGCCTCAGTTTTGTCTTCCTTTTCTGTATTCTTGTGGTGGGTTGATCCTGGCCCCCACCCGGTCACTTGCTCACTCCCACTCCGGTGGAATGGGGGAGAGAATCAGAAGAGCAAGAGCAAAAAGACTCTCTGCTTGAGATCAAAACAATTTAATAGGTGAAGCAAAGCTGTGTACACAAGTGAAGCAAAATAGGGCATTCATTCACTGTGGGAGAGCTGAGCACGCAGATAACCAATGTGATCAAGCAATGCCCGTTTATTACAACTAAGAAAGCCCTTTTGTAATGTTCTCCCGCACACGTGAGTAACATGCAGTACAAGTCCTCAAGACTGGACAGTTAACTTAGCCCGTGCTTTAAACCTTCTTATGGTTGGATAAGAGGTGCCACATCAGCCTTGCCAGGCTTCCTGCCTTGTGGAACTTCCTCTTCCATCCCAACCCCTTCCGAGGTTTGTTTGTCTCGTCGAGTTTCTCCCCCCTCAGTCAGGGTCACATCCTTATCGCATTCTTGCCCAGGCTGAGGCTCTTATCAGTCTTGTTCTCACGCAGGATTGCTCACATGTCCATTCTCTCACAGGAAGTCCTCTTGAATCCCAACAATTCACTACTTCCCATTGGTAGGCAGATGTTTAGCCACTTCCCAGAAAGTTGTGCCTCAGCATGTGTAATGGTTACTTGGGAAGACATCTGCCGTAACCATGAATGTCCCTGCATCCTCCTCCTTTTCCTGAGATTTTACCTCTGAGCATAACATTATAAAGCATGGAATATCCATTTGGTTAGTTGAAGTCAGCTGTCCTGGCTGTCCCCCCTCCCAGCTTCTTGTGCACCCACAGCCTACTCGCTGTGGGACAGAGAGGGGAAAAAAAAAACCTTGATGATGATAAGCACTGCTCAGCAATGGCTAAAGCACTGGTGCCTTATCAACGCTGCTTTTTTCACAAATCCAAAATGGGCTGCTATTAAGAAAATTAACACCAACCCAGCTAGACTTTGTACAATTTGTCCTTTCCCCCTCTTTCTGCAGTGGACTAACATCAGATACACAAGAGAAGATGAACAAATGCAACCTTTCTGGTCTCTCTAACCACGTAGACTTTTCAGTCTCATTCAGTGTAAACAAGAGGAGGGATGGTAAGGTATAAGACTTTCTCATGAAAGTGTTGTGCTAAGAGGACTTAATAACAACTCATTTGTAAGAGAACTAAAGCAGTACCCCTTTGTGTTAGTACTGTATTTAAAGCAGTGCTTTAGTAGATCTTAAATGCCTTATGAGGTTACAGTTAGCCAGTCTGAACAATACTGCAAAATTAAGAGCTTCTGGCTTCCTGACATGCCTGAGGAAAAGATACCTGCCATGATGCACATTGCTAAAGTCTAGGCAGCTTCTGGAGGGTTGGCAAGTGCTGGGCAACTGCTCCAGGTGAGAGGCACTTCAGTTCTCTGGGCAGCAGGAGCTTATGTGTGCAGCATAACCCAGACGTTGACTGAAACACAGTTAGCAAAGAGACCTGCCAGCTGGCATGAGGAACCCGTCCTCTGGTGGGGATGTTCTGTTGAAGGCTTATGGAAGGATTTATACAACCCTGTTGAAAATGCCCAACAGTTTTCTCCACTCATCTTGGTGGGAGAAGGGTATGACAAGTATGACAAACACAAGGCACAAACTAGAAATTCACCTTTTCTTACTGCATCACTGTTTCCTGTGTGGAGAGTGCCACTTGCAACATTTCTTATTTCAGCTGCTTGCTGGCATCTCTTGTTCTGTAAAACTCCCATTGCTGAGAAAGGAATTAGGTTGCATTTTACAGACATTTTACTTCCTTTTTGCCTGCAAGGTGGAGACATGGCAACTGTTGTCATATTTCAGGGGTAGGAGGGAAGATGAGGTTATAATTATCAGCTTTACAGGAAAGTAATTGTCTCTTAATTGCTCTTATAACACTGTAATATTAGAATCAGAAACAGGGAATATTAACATACTGCTGTTAGCTTCTCTTAGTGAAAGGTGGCTGAAGTATAACTACAATACAGAAACAAATATTTCCTAAATTCTACCATAGATACTGATTTTCTAGTCCTGCAAATGCAACAGCTCAAATCCAACCTTCTTCTCAATTGTCCTGATCAAGCTGTCAATCACCTTGAGACCAGACATGGTCCAGAGACCAGCCGATGTATGTAATAAATGCTCTGTGTCTCATAGCCCTATCTTTGGACCTCACCTGTTGTCTAACATGTATACCACTGATTTTCATATAACTGTTGTGCGGTAGGTGTCAGATTGCTAAACCTTCGGTAAATAATGAAGTTATTAGACTGCATCCTTCCTTATTCTTCATTCTTTTTCCCTAGTTATGATATTTATACTTCACACTCTTGTAATAAACTTTAGCTGGTAGGACATTGTGTTCCCTAACTGGCAACATATGCAGAAATGAAGAACTTAATTCCAAGCAAATATGTTCAGAATTACTGGAGTGGAAATATTTACAAGAAAGTTTTAAATTCACACTGGCATGCCTCCTCTTTATTAAAGTAGGCAAGTCTGTGTGTGAGGGATACTGGGAGGAAAAACAGGGAAGAGAAGGAAGAAGGAGGGATGAGAAGGGCAAGCTGAGAATGGAAGATGTTATTAGAGTCAAAAGGGTTGGCTTTGTGTGTTTGTGTGTTTGTTGAAGATTCAGACTTTTAAGTTTGTTCATGTGGGTGCTGATGCTAAATTTGCATGCGTGGGGGAAAGAGAAAACACAAATACACATACCCCTGCTTCACTACACAGACCTTCATATAGGCTACCTATTGTTTTCACCTTTTGGATAGTGGCAGTAGTGGCTGAGCTTTTTTAATGGGCTCAAGAGCAGAGAGTTGTTTTCATAGTTGTTGACAAAACTGTTTGACAGATAAGGCAGCTCCTGCTTATTTACCTTGGGGAAAAACAATAACAGGATGGTATTTAACCTTAAAACTCAGAAAAATACCTACTTCTAGCAGTTACAGTTTCTGCCTAAGTGTTGTAATAGCTACTGTAGTTCTGCCCTCTTTGTTAAATATTACCTTTTAGGCAGTACTGTTCTTGTTTAAGAATATCTGTTTAACACGGGTGAGCAGCAAAGCATAACAGCAAGTTCTTAAAAATTCACACTTTCTTTTCTTTTCAAACAATGAAGAAAAACTAATTTTTTTTTTGTTTGTTTGAATGACATGTAGGCACAGTCTGTCTTTCAGATTTGCAGAATCAGTAAAGTTATAGTTTATATTCTAAACAGTGATGTGTCAGTAAGGTTGGTCCTTTAGTGTAACACATGAGGTTATGTTTCTGATGTCTGTATTTATTTAAGGTTCCATGATTTAGTAACAGTGCCTCATTCATTACTTGTATTTCTATGGTAACCAAATATCCCATAATGGGTGTGTTATGATGCCAAAAAATGTTTCATTTTAAGATAATCTATTCAATTTTAGATCATTATGCTGCAGTACTAGCAGGGATGACATTATAGCTTTTTGGCTTTTTCTAGTCTTATTTTGTTGCAGAGAAAAGGAAAAAATAGGCACTAAAGAGACTGTTGTGAATAAGAAGCCCTGGGATGTCCATACATTTAAGAAAGCTTTTATAGCTGTCTAGCATCTAAATCCAATATATTTTGTGATCTTGTGGTCCTCACAGATGTATCCTACAATTGATTTTTACTTTGAAAAAAAACCAGCAAAGTCCTGCTTTGATTCTTGTGTCCTTGTCTTTCACTGTTTGGATTTTGGATATCTTAAATTTTCTCTATATGAAACAAACATTCAAGCTTTTCCTATTATGTGGGCCCTCATGCTTCAAAAAGCATGTTTTTTATACTTATTGATTAAATATCATAAGATTGATTCGAGGACTTTGATCATAATAGTCTCATGGATGGACTGACCCCACTTCTTGTGCCATATTTTAAGATACTAACTTTATGCACCTGCAATCTTACCACTGCAACTACTTAACACATACCTAAGCTTGAGCCACCAGGTCTCTTGCAAACACCTGTAATTAAGCAGCTGCATAAAAGTTTGAAGCATCAGACACCAAATGTAATTTTTTGTTCTGTTTTTATCAAATCAGTGAGAGAATCAATGGACTCATAAAGGTATTTCTCAGCACAGTTCCCTTGCGTGCAAAAGGTAGCTCGTATTTCAGCAAAGTGCCTTGGAATCAGTAAGTGATACAGCTTTTTTCTCTGTCTATCTGCTCAGTATTCCTCCTGATTTCCCCCGAGATTCTTTCACACTGAAAAACTTCTGCCCTGTTACAAATAAATTGATGCAGGAGTTGTTTCAGTGTTGTGTCACTACAAATTCCTGTTATGATGGTACTACCAAGCCTCCTGGTTTGATGAAATTAAGGAAAGCAAGAAACCCACTTACAATTCTTGCAACTGCAGCTAGTAAATGTGTTTTGTTACTTGTGCTTGACAAGATAAATACCAGCACCAGAAATGAAGCTGAAGAACAAAGAGAAATAGAATGATTTTGCCTATATTAAATCAAGAGGATATATATAATTTTGTAGGAAGAGAAGATGAAATAAACTGGGTGAATATATGAAACATACTCAATGCTGTAACTGTACAATAATGGCATACATATACCCAGCAGATTGATTGTAAGTGGGTGTGCAATGAAGGCAGACTGACAAAGTCACACTTGGGGAGTGTGGCTGATGGACAGGCAGTGTCACTTGCTATCAAGAGGGAGACAGGCAGCATGTCTGGAGTTGCTCAGGCTCACTAAGGCTGCAGAATATACAATGCCCAGCTGGAGTCTCTGGTCTGGCAGCTGAGCGCAGACAAACAGAGGCAAATGGCGGCTGAGTTTTTCTAAAGGGGAAGGGGACAGAAAGAAGGAAGCTTTTTGCACATGCTCCTTGCAGCAGGAAGGAGGTAAGTAATTTCTATTTTTTCTGTTTTAGATCACCTGCCTTAAAAATCACAGTCAGTTGTTCCCAACTTTCTCACTATTCCATCCAAACTGCCCTTTCTGTCACCTTCCCCTTGCTCTCCAGCCCCAGGGATGACTGAGTTGGTTAAAAAGACACTACGTTCAGCATCATTGTCCAACCATCGCTTCAGGAGGTTGCAGAGCTGCTCCTATCCATCAATGGTGACACCATTAGCAGTGGTGAGATGTCAGCAGTGGAGGCATCAACACACAAGTGTTCCCAGACACCAAGCAAAACCAATTCTGATTCCTGTCTCTAAATTACACATGAGAAAGAAATGAATAGATAAAATTATTTGTCTCACCCGCCCCCCCC
>NW_020799091.1:44031943-44037590 GCF_003259725.1 Athene cunicularia
TGTGTATAAGAGACAGCCATTTATTAGATTATCCTATAAGTGATTTAATTTATAGAGAACTGATAAAGACAGAGAAAACAAAATCAATAATATTGAGCTTTATATCTCATTATTGTTTTTATATGTGCCAGAGACTGGTACTTGTATGTTATAATTAGTAATGAAATAACAGCCTTAAGAAGTAGGGATGTTATATGTCATATACTGTAGCTAGCTCTTCTTCAAAGTTCAACAGTGAAAGAAACTAAGGAGTTAGAAACATATGTGCTACGTTGACCTTTCAGTGTGGATTTTACCACTATAGTACCTGTAAATCTCTGGAGTCAGGAATGTTTAACTGCTTATTGTTGGATGCCTAAAAATGAGGTTTAATTTCATGATCAATAGTTAAAGAATGTCATCACAGAACAGACTCTGAGTTCTTGTAAACCTTGTTCTGTCCAGCTCTGCTCAGTCCAACTCACAATTTCTATCAGCTGAGAATATAAGTGATAGCCTTTGCATAGCTCATCAATATTTTGCCATTTACAACCTGTAACGAGAGTACTTTTCCCAAACCAGAATATTACTATGCTTGCTTTCAGCATTTCTTGTGGCTGGGTGGGATGCTTTGTTTTCACGGGTAATGCAACATTACCAAAAAATTTCAGAAGATTCACCCATTCACAATCCCTTGAATTCTGTCCAAATCCAAGTGCAACAATTACCTAGGATGTACAGAGCAAGATAATAAAAGATTAAATTTATATTCCTTATGATCCTTGAAAATTATATTCCTGCCTATATATTGAGAGAAGAATGCAGTTGGTAGAGCAGAAGCTTATCCTTCAAAGACTGTGCTTCCTTTTGGCCGGCATCCCCTTGTTCATCAAGGGGAAAAAGGCAGAGCACTCCCTGTCTCTACCTTCAAACAGAACATTCATTTCTGTTGGTGCCCCCCAGCCCTCATTAGGCACAAAATTTAATATTGTCAAAGTTCACTGCTTTGTTCACAAGACAGCATGATGCACCAAATAAAACTACTTTCCATTTCAAAATCTGAAGATTTGTACACAGCCAAAGAACATGTAAGCAACTCAGGCTGTTCCTACATAATGAATTAAACATGATAAAAGTGCATGTAAAGAAATATCCACCTTTCCTATAGTTAGCAGCATGTAGTCTACCTTTTTTTCTCTGTGGCTTTGCAACAGCTACGTCATTTCCCTCATGACTTTACACTTTCTCCTGTATTATTTGGATGTATTGTGGAAATTTAAAGTGCAGTAAGTGGGTAATTTCAATTGTCAGACTACTATGCTCATTGAAAATATGAGTGTAGAGATTATTCTTAGGATCACAACACAGAATAAAGTTTCCTTCTTCAACTAGATGTCTTTTGCTGCTTTAATACAGAAACTAATAGGAGGACCTTGAACCTACTAAAAACATGGGGAAAAAGATTGCTAAAGGTGCTTCTCACCACTTACTGGAGTATTTGTGCTGTTGTTTCCCTTTTTGCATTCCAGGATAGACAAAGAAGGTGACGAAGAAGCTGATGTGATTCCTGTTCTGCTTGATCAGTCCCACCATGCCTAATAATTTTACACTGTATGAGCAAGAACTTTGGCTTTTCCCAAAGGAAAATGCCAGACCATAATGCAAGTCTTTGACTGCACTTGCAACATTCGGGAGAGCAAGTGATCCGAGTCTAGAATGGACTCAGACTGCTGTGTAGCTGACATACTACAAACATACAGGATCACACAGAAAGTTCTGGTTTAGAGGGGAAAGAGACCAGCAGAAAGAGCATCAGGTGTGATGTCACTGCTCCCAGCTGGAGTATAATACAAGGTTTGCAATGACTCATGCAAGTTGATTCATAAAGCAAAGAAGTACCTGCAGCAGCTGTGCATTTTGTTCCTGCAACTTAGTAAAGTTTCTACCATATACACAACATAGTCTTATTACTGCAGAGGATAATGAGAAAATAGAATTGTATTTTTGAAAAAATACTTTGAAAGATCACTGATTGCATCATTGTGTTACTGGGAAGTGCTTGACCAGGTATCATATAGTGTATGTCAATCTGATGGAGATCAGCTCCATGTAAATATGCACAAACTGACTCTTTCGCTCTCTTTATATAAACAGCCTTCCTTAAGTCTTTGTGATTCCCAGAGACAATAATTAGCTATTCTGACTTTTCAAGATTCATCTCTTCTTATTTTAAATGTCTCTAAGGTGGATGTCTGGTTCTCAAATCCCCAGATTACTTTTATATTCTATAGAGAGAAATAGGCACTTTGGGTGTCATTGCCCACTTCACTCTAAAGTGGATGTATATTTTTAGAGTAAAAACTTTACTCTGCATCATTCCCTCTGGCATAATCTATGCATCACCCTGTATCTCACTGTAATCTCTTGAGATCATATACTTCTACAGGCAGAGACCATCTTTTGTTTTGTGTTGGTACAGGCATTAGCTGAATGGGATCAAAATTAAAGATCTGTATGTTCCAGTCATGGGCATAAGAACAATAAAAGCACAAGGTACTGAATATACTTGCAGATAATTATATATCTCTTATCTGAAGTAATCTAGTAATTTAAGGATGTTTGAGTTTCCAGATGTAAGATGTACATGTGGTTTTAAAAGATGCAGAATTCAAACAGGCAGTGCTTTGAGTCCTTTGTTGTTGTGACATAGCCATCAGAATAACAAAACTGCAAGCAGGGAGAGGAGCCTCGTTTATCACCAGTTCTGCTATGATTGAAGAAAATAGCTGTAAGGTAGAACAACCTGAAGCTCAGAAGGGAAATATCAGCATAAAAGAGTTTTTTAATTTTTCTGGGTAGGTTGTAACGACTAATCATACGTCACTCTGGCTAAATAATGAAAAAATTTTCTTCTCCAGGAAATCTGAATTTTTAGCCTGTCCAACAAATGTTTTATGAGCACGCTTTAAATACATTAAAATGCATTTCAGCAATCCCTATCCAATATTACATTCAGTCACTCATTTTATTTTTATAATATTCTCCATACAAGTGCCACAGAGAGTTTGACTGCGAAGCACACTTAATTAAAAACACAGCTAAGTAAATAGGGTTGGGTTTTATAAACCACAAGACACCTATCATTTTAATCACACATGGAAATGTAGTCCACACACAAGAGGCGTAGTTTGCTATCTAGAGAAACTGCAAAAACAATCCTGCTTTTATTTTTACTGAGTTTCAGAGATACTAAAAAATATGTATTTCATATATATATAGAGAGTGCTCAGCGTCTGGTGCTTAATGTTCAAATAAATAAATACTGGAAAACAATTTCATGTGTGTTATAAAACAGGCTGTAAAAGTGGAAGGTTAAAGCCAAATGTCTATTCCTCTTTCGGACAACAAAGAAAAAAAAATTGTACTCTTCAGCTTGGAATCTTCATCAGCTCAGTAATATTGCCTCCAACTTTTTTCCTAGTCATATGAATTATGTTTGTGTTTTTATCATTCTGCTACATCTCTGGATATTACATTTATATATTCAGTGTGATGTACAAGAAATGAGCCAGATAATTACGAGTAAGCTGAACCAGCTGCAAATACAGATAAAGTACATTCATTATGCTATAATAAGAAGATCATGTGTGAATGTAAAGGTTTGTATATTACAGTTGTGTCTGGTTTTTTTTTAGCAATTGCGCCTGCACTGTGAAATGCTTGCCAAGGTTTTCAAGCCTGTGCAGACTGCCACTGCCATGTCTGTGACTCCAGAGAGCTCCATACTAGTGGGCTTTATGGCTGGCCTTTTTGTCTTCAGCTGTAAATCTTCTTGGTAGCCCTGATCCTGAGAAGAGCCAGCATGCTAGGAATAGATAATAAACAAAACTTAAACGATTGTGATACTTACTAAGTTAATCTTTTATGGTAAGAATGACATTTTGACTGTAAATGACAAATCCTGTAAACAAAACATAGACCCTTTGTCTGCGAAAGGAAAAATATTAAAATTACTTATAAAAATGCTATTTGAAGGATGAATGGAAAGTTCAGTGCATTTGCACTTGACAGCTATTGTTGTTGTCGTGAAATCTTTTTGACATTTAAATGTCAAAAATATTTTTATGGATATGCTATTCTTACAAGATTCTCATTGTCTTTGATCATTCTGGTATTTCTGGTTTTGTCTTTCATTATTTTAATTTCACTGTGGATTTATGTCCAAGTTGTGCACTAAGTCCATCATTAACCCTATATACTTTGCAGCATATAAAAAGTGGTGATCCTTGCAACTTCTTTCCTTGCACACATTTTATAGTCACTTCCTTCTTCCTTCCTTGTCTTCCTTTTCAACACATCTCTTGCCTTATCCTCTATTTCCATGAGCTTTGTCTTCTAACTTAAAACCGAGAACTGTGGTCCATCTCAGATGGTGGGTGTAATCAGACCGTTCTGCTCTCATGTTGTATCATTTCCTTCAGCCTTTTTCTGCCTTGTCTGTTTAGAGTGGAGTTTTTAAGCAAGGGCTGCAGGTTGCCATGTCTTGCTCTGTTTAGTCCTTAGACTTTATTCCAATAACTATGATTATGAATGCCATTTAGTTTTCACAGATAAATGTACTGTAACATTGTATTGACAGAGACCTTGGGCTTAGGCTTTCCCGTGTGGGGGAAAGATCTGACTTCAATTCATGAGATATTTTGTAAATTCCTTAGGTGAAGTTGGCCAAAATGTTCCTCCCACATAACTTAGGCATCTAGAGACCCAGCAAAGATGTACTTACATCCATGACTGCAGAAAATGCTGAAAGTACATTTAGCATAGGTGCCTGAAGAAATATGAAAGGGATATGATCCAAGTCCCCATCCAAAATTTTATTTGGGCTTGATTTTTTCAGAAATAACTCAAATACAACTAGCTTTATCACAAATTAGCTATATTTCTTGGCATGTACTGTTTGTTACACATTCAAAGGCAGTAAATTTGTTGCTGAACTAGTCCTGAGTGTTTCAGATGCTCAAGAGGATGCTCAGTTTCTGTGTGCTTTTTCTTCCTGTGCCTTTAAAAACATGACCCTTAGTTCAAGGACCTAAAGGGGAAACACGTCTCCTCCAATGCATTCTCTCATTAGTACTATGTATGTAGCTTTTACCAGCATTTCATTCCACTTCATTTAAATAAAATATGGCCTTTGTCACCGAGAAGATAATTAGTAGCTGGTGGAAGCTCATTTGTAATTATGTTGAGCTGAAACTAGTAATTATTACATTACTTTATATGTACAATGTTTTTCCACCCAAATCCCCTCTGATTCCCTCATAGATGCCCATGAATTTGGAGCAATTTTGCAACCGCTGTTATGGGAGGGAGTTCAGTTCCTCATTACCTTTCTTTCACTACAGAAAAGGAAAGAATTCCTCAGTTTGTGAGGAAATCACCCTTCTCTAGATGATCCTGTTTAATCAGAAACAGCTCATTGCTGGGTTTCATTCAATAATATCTTAGTTTTACACTGCCAGAGCTATCTTAAATGTTACGGGTTTGTTTTCAATTTTTTAGTGGTGGAACGTTTCCTGAGGTTCCTTCTAGAAAATATTAAATCTTATTAACAATTTCTTGTGATAAAAACTGGGATGTATTATTAGTTGTACTTCTTATATGGCTGGGG
>NW_020799091.1:44037640-44228988 GCF_003259725.1 Athene cunicularia
CCCTCATTCAGGGTCACATCCTTATCGCATTCTTGCCCAGGCTGAGGCTCTTATCAGTCTTGTTCTCACGCAGGATTGCTCACATGTCCATTCTCTCACAGGAAGTCCTCTTGAATCCCAACAATTCACTACTTCCCATTGGTAGGCAGATGTTTAGCCACTTCCCAGAAAGTTGTGCCTCAGCATGTGTAATGGTTACTTGGGAAGACATCTGCCGTAACCATGAATGTCCCTGCATCCTCCTCCTTTTCCTGAGATTTTACCTCTGAGCATAACATTATAAAGCATGGAATATCCATTTGGTTAGTTGAAGTCAGCTGTCCTGGCTGTCCCCCCTCCCAGCTTCTTGTGCACCCACAGCCTACTCGCTGTGGGACAGAGAGGGGAAAAAAAAAACCTTGATGATGATAAGCACTGCTCAGCAATGGCTAAAGCACTGGTGCCTTATCAACGCTGCTTTTTTCACAAATCCAAAATGGGCTGCTATTAAGAAAATTAACACCAACCCAGCTAGACTTTGTACAATTTGTCCTTTCCCCCTCTTTCTGCAGTGGACTAACATCAGATACACAAGAGAAGATGAACAAATGCAACCTTTCTGGTCTCTCTAACCACGTAGACTTTTCAGTCTCATTCAGTGTAAACAAGAGGAGGGATGGTAAGGTATAAGACTTTCTCATGAAAGTGTTGTGCTAAGAGGACTTAATAACAACTCATTTGTAAGAGAACTAAAGCAGTACCCCTTTGTGTTAGTACTGTATTTAAAGCAGTGCTTTAGTAGATCTTAAATGCCTTATGAGGTTACAGTTAGCCAGTCTGAACAATACTGCAAAATTAAGAGCTTCTGGCTTCCTGACATGCCTGAGGAAAAGATACCTGCCATGATGCACATTGCTAAAGTCTAGGCAGCTTCTGGAGGGTTGGCAAGTGCTGGGCAACTGCTCCAGGTGAGAGGCACTTCAGTTCTCTGGGCAGCAGGAGCTTATGTGTGCAGCATAACCCAGACGTTGACTGAAACACAGTTAGCAAAGAGACCTGCCAGCTGGCATGAGGAACCCGTCCTCTGGTGGGGATGTTCTGTGAAAGATGAAAGGAAAAACGTTGCCACCAAGATGCACCTCAACGTATCTCTGTGCTATCAGCCTTTGCCTCTTCTCTCTCCCCTCTCTTAGTGCATTCCCCAATATCTGTGAGGTCTCATGCAGAGCCCAGGGACATTTCTGGGGGTTACATTTTGATGCATTAACACCACCAAGTAGTGTCATAAGTATCACAGCTACAGGACTCCTATTTGCTCTTCTGCTCTGACCTCCTGCAGAACACTGTAGTTCAGCATCAGAACGAGTCATCCTTGGGCATCACTATGAAAAAACTAGGCAAACCTGAGTTAAAAAATCCCCATGTCTGTGTGCTAGTTTCTCTTTATTTAGGAAAAAAAAGCCTTTGGATTTATCAGTCCTTCATTTTCAAGTATGGCATCTCTCTGAATATTCTACAGAAATTTCTTTCCATGTAAACAGGTGGGAATATTGACAATAATGCATAATAATATATCCCATGCCTTTTGTTAGGTGTTTCCTAGACCATGACCGGGTCTTGTATCTCTCTGTGAAATCCTTCCCCGGCTTTCACCATCTTTTCTTTAAAATGTTGACAACAGAACTACAAAAGCTATTGCAGATGGTATGCAGGGAGGCAACACCACCTTCCTCCTTCTGTTTGATACCATTTGCCCTACAAGCTATCACATTGAAGTCATGATGCCTACTGTTTTTATAGTGCCTCTACATTGAAGAAGAAAACTGGCATCATGCAACGGTGGCATCTTTTTTTCCTTGAATGGTTCTGACAGATGGAATTCATTTCTAGATTAAGATAGATCAGTTTAGGCTGATAAATTTAGTGCCCAGTGGTGTCTGCGGAGGAGACTTTGTAGTCGGTGGAAATGTGGGGAGCAATTCTGCTGACCATTACAATGGATATGATTTGTTCACACCACAGAGACATTAATGCCACTTCCAATATCCTCAGTAATCTCATCTGGCTTCCAGCTGCTGCTCTAGAAAGGCAAGAGTCTCCCAGAGGTCCATTTGACATCATGCATACCTCAAGATGTATCAAATGCCACTGCAAGCCAGTGTGTAGGCAGTTGAGTCATCCTTTAGATGTCGGTTTTATCATAAATTGAAATGCTTCCTAGGCTCTATTGCCTGTAATAGGATTTTAGACATCTATAGACACCTACGTGGAGACATTTTAAGTTTTCTAGCCTGAAATTCATTCGAGTGCAAAGGCTCAGTTTAGTTGCCTAAAAACAGATATTTACCATTTCTTAATCTTAGGTCAGCTTGCCCTACTTTTTCTCAAATTGCTTTCAGGACCGCATGATGGTAGACTATGCAGGGAGAGAGACTCTAAGGGTGTTGATAGCCCCAGGTGAAAGATTTGCAGTTCTTCCAGTTTGAGAACATTTAGCTTTAATAGTTACAAAGTTTAAATGTTTCAGACTTGCCAAGGAGATAGAAGCTATTCCATGAAGACTGGAAAATTTAAGTGAACTTTCAGATTTCTCTTGAGATAAAGACTGCATATATCTGTTGAATCCATCTACCTTCAGATCTTCATTGGCAATTGTGTCAGAGCTGTCTAGTGTCAGGGCCAATGCTAGGATTTCACTTGCACACAGTATGCTGTATAAATAATGTGTCTTGGGTATTTTAACATTCCAGGCACGGGACTCTGAGCTTCAGTAATATCAGTACTATTTTATTTCTTTAGAAATGAACAGTGTCAGTTTCTTGTGTTTTTATCCGAGGCCACTAGCATTGGTATATACAATAAAAATCAAATCCTTGTCTCTCTACCAAATGTTGTGATAATTTTTGGCCTTTGTGGTATTATTAAATAGTGCAAAATAACATTCTATTTTCTCACAGTTCCCTTCAAAATAACAGCAGTGAGATTGTTACGATTAATACTAGAAAATATGACAATCTTTTCATTTTTGCTTGGACTATGAAATATTTGGATTTAGATTTAAATTTAGATTTTGAATTAGAATTAGATCTAGTTTTAGATTTAGATGCAGTAGAATCATCCTGAATTTGAGAACTGGGGGTTTGGATTACAACTCTGTTTTCTAGGTTTGGTTATAATGCTCTGTAATGTTTTGCAGACAATTTAATATATTACATTCCTTTTTTCTTTTCTTTAGTGGATTCTTTGAGATTTATTTATGAATGTTTAAAATCAAGATGCTTAAGTGCAGAGGATATAAAAGCCGTCATCAACATTGCTACACAATCTTTTCCACATTGTATCATAGGCTCTTTATGCCTTAATAGCATACTAAAATGTACTGTAAAGATGTTGTATCTGATGCTTATGACATTTCACATAAAAGATTATGGGCTGTACAGCTCAGCTGGTGGTGCCAGGTGTGTGTGCACTTCATTTCAGGAGATATCACTAAGAAGTATTTATGATGGGTAGTGAAATGATTGTAGGAAAAAAACACTGCTGTAATGGGAACTGCAGTATCATTTAACTTCTTTCAAATTCTTTTTATCCAAGTTGCTGTCTTAATAGTGCCTGTCATAGATGCCTTACATTATCATACTCATGGTGGGATCCATCTGCCAAAATGAAAGTGTCTAAAACTTAGACATACAATTCCATGTTAGTCACCCTAGGCTATACCGTCATTTGAGAGATACATGCACCTCCAGAGGAATATTCACATTAAACTCTTATTTTATGATGAGCTGAATCACCTTTGAAATGTGCTTATCCTTCATTGACTACAAAGTGAATGTAGAGTTACAAGCTTAGGTTCAGGTATG
The DNA here is from genome assembly GCF_003259725.1 of Athene cunicularia. NCBI lineage: Eukaryota > Metazoa > Chordata > Aves > Strigiformes > Strigidae > Athene > Athene cunicularia. The sequence continues at coordinate 44,041,483 of NW_020799091.1, forward strand.
TAATTTTAAGTTACCTAGGTTATTAAATTTGGACAAATGAAGTTTTGGTTGACTATAACCAGTGCTTGTTTGATTTCCTTAAAATCTTTCCCAAAATAATCTATTTTTTGTTTACGTAACATAATCATAATGAAATTTTGGTCCTTTAGCCAAGAAAAAGTGACAAACTGTGATAACACAGATCCAAAATATGGGAGTTTTACAATAAGGCTGCACACTGGCAAATCACAGATTCACAGAATCATTCAGGTGGGAAAAGACCCTTGGGACCATCGAGTCCAACCATCAGCCCCACTATACAAAGTTCTCCCCTACACCATAACCCCCAACTTCTCATCTAAACCACCCTTAAACACATCCAGGGATGGTGACTCCACCACCTCCCTGGGCAGCCTATTCCACTGTCTGACCACTCTTTCTGTAAAAAATAATTTCCTAATGTCCAGCCTGAACCTCCCCTGTTGCAGTTTAACGCCATTCCCCCTTGCTCTACCGTTAATCACCTGTGAGAAGAGACCAGCACCAACCTCTCTACAATGTCCTTTCAGGTAGTTGTAGAGAGTGATGAGGTCTCCCCTCAGCTTTTTCTTCAAACTAATCAGTCCCAGCTCCTTCAATCACTCCTCATAGGATTTATTCCCAGGCCCTTCACCAGCTTTGTTGCCCTCCTCTGCACTCGCTCCAGCACCTCGATATCTCTCTCGGATTGAGGTGCCCAAAACTGGACACAACACTCCAGGTGTGGCCTCACCAGCACAGAGTACGCGGGGACTATCACCTCCCTACTCCTGCTGGTCACACTATTTCTGACACAAGCCAGGATGCTGTTGGCTTTCTTGGCTACCCAGGCACACTGCTGGCTCATGTTCAGCCACTTGTCAATTAGAACCCCCAGATCCTTCTCTTCCAGACAGCTCTCCAGCCACTCCTCCCCAAGCCTGTAGCCATGCATGGAGTTGTTCTAAGGATTTTTGACTTGTATGATGTCAGAAGGAAGCAGAAGGGAGCAAGGCATCTCCACTTCAAGGGCATGGAAATGGCTGAGCTTCTCCCTAGCGTGATGGATTTGTCAAGAAGCCCAGCCCAGAGCTGCACAGTTGGCTTCATACTTCTGCTGGCATGCATGGTGAATTTGCAGGATTAAATGCTATTTGCTGTCCCTTTAGCTATTTTTGTGTTTCTAGCACATTTCTGACAAGACACACAGACAGTTTTCAAGAATGTGAAGCCCAGGAGTACAAGCTGCTGTGCCCAGACGTATGCAAAACAAGCAAAAGGAGTAGTTGTTTTCATTAAAATAGACCAAAAAAGAATCCCTTCCTAATGAGCAGAAGTGATTATACTTTAGATGAACCATGAATGCTGTAAGTTTTATTTTCATGAATTTTTTAGGTACGGATCACAAATAGGCTAAGGATGTTTGGCATTGGTTTTGAGACCTGCAGGTAGGAACAGAGAGTAAATACAGGTGTCTTAAGGCAGGGAGAGTTGCTCCAAATTATTTGAGACAGCCTGGGCCCTGCTGAGTTGCAATGTCTACAGTCAAAAAAACTGAATTCTGTCTTGTTTTGCTTTGAAGTAGTTTATAGGAATATTGGTTTATTTTCAGATGTTTGAAGTGTGTTGTCATAGTTATGCAGTGAATCATGCTCCCTAAAAATACATCCCCTGTATTAATGAAAGGTAGTTTCAATCTTACATAGGGTTATATAAGGCAGTTGCACCAACACATTTTTGTAGTCTTTAGTTCTTCAACTAGTTATAGCTAAGCTGTTTGAAAAAATATCTTTTTTAGTTTTGGGAGATTTTTTTTTTTTTAACAAAACATTAAGATGGGGTGCTGTGTTACTCCTGCCTGAAGAGGCCTATGCAGTGCTCTGCCTTTGGCAACACCATATCTTTTTTGGTGGCGAAAGCTAAAATCAAACCTCACTTGGCCCAGTGAACAGGGAGCAATTCCAAATGCCTGTTAGGTTGTTTAGCATTAAATTTTTGCGATGTGTTTATGATGGTATCCAAGATATTATAACCTCTATTTTTGTTATCACCATGTTCCCCTGGAAGACAAGGATGGTTTTAATTACCACTTCAGTAGTAAAGATCCTTGATACTGTACTTTGGAAAGATTTGCTCCATATCACCCAGAAAATGTAAGCAGAATGTATAAATTAAGCCACATGTCCCACAGTGCAAGCTAGTACCTTCGAACTGAGTTATCCTGCTGTCCTTAAAGACAGTGATTTTTTGGCCCCCTATGTAAAAGCCTTAGAGATAATTACAATCAAATACTGTAGCTATGTCTTTAAATAAATCTTACCCTGGTTTACAGCTATAAAAAGAATTAAGCAGAACTTATGTTAGTGTGAGATGGTCTGTTTGCCTTGGGAGAAAAAAATATTTTTGCACGAGTGAAAATTCACTAGAAGTCAGGAGCTATCAGTTCTGGCACCCTACATTGCGGTCATACCTCATACCTCATAACCAATGACAAAAAAAAAGGCTCTTTAAATGGATAGCCCTCACTTCAGCGGTTTGCCAGAGTTGTTTGTTGGGAGAATTGTTATTTGCTACCTTACTGAGATATTTCTGCTGCTTCTTCTTATAGAAATATGGGGATGGCCCTATCCATGCTGGTGTATTCTTTTTCAAAAGCAGCTGACTCACTCATGTGATTTCCCCTCTGAATACTACTTGTAAGTCCTAAGTGCTCTGATCTCCCTGAAATGACGTCCCCTAGGCTTCAGGCCAGCTCTGCAAGGAAGACAGTTGGTGCTTCCTAGACGCTATAATACTTCTGATTTATTCTTTCTCTTTTTTTCTCTTTTTTTTTTTTTTTTTTTTTTTTAATTTGCTTTATGATAGAAATGACTTATTGGAGTCAAAGTTTGGATAAAAAAATGTGGGAGAATTAAAAGCGGTGGGAGAATTAAAAGCATTTGTGTAAGAGGCCACTAGCTGTCCTTGCAGATTGACTTTCATAGATGTCCAGTAAGCACTGGAAAGTTAGATGCTAAAAAGCTTGAAGTAGAATCAGGAATTTTTATAAAGTGAGAAGTAAAAATGCTTGTAAAGTAATTTTTAGGACCAGCTATTCCAAAAATATTTGGCTCTCATTGCCTTCTGTTCAGATACACAAAGCAGTTGTTCATTTTTTAGAACTCTTCCCCATTTGTATAATATTGAAAACAATGTTGCTGGACACCATGTTCTCTCAAGAGCCCAACATCTTGAAGTGAGGCTCATTTGTCTAGAAAGCTCAGATCTGGTGCTAATAGGAATACCACTTCTCTGACAGATTCTGCTTTTCCATTGCTACCTGCTATTTTATGTTCCTTTAAGCAAAATCTTTTGTAGTTCCCTTTTTTTTTTTTTTTTTTTTTTTACAAAGATGCTGTTTTTATTTAGGATGTGACTACTTATGTTTTGTTGTTGGCTGTTCTTTAGTTCAATTTTTCACTGAGATGTGACTTTTATATCCCAGCACAAACTTCCTGCCCCTTGTAAGGGCCATGTTTGCAATCAGTCTTCCTTTTTGGCATTATGATTGCAGTCAGGTTGCCAGCAAGGACACCCACTGTCTCATATATGATGATGATGCAGAGAGCTGCCAAACATTCATAAAACAGTGGTAGATTCATGTCATTCACAACAGATGAAAGAAAATGTGCCTGGTTGTATGCAGGAATTGTAGGCAAGCAGGGTTTTGTGCACAGGAAAAGTTCTGCAATGCTAAAGGAGAAGCCTGCTCTAAGTTTTGGAGTCTGATGAGTGATAGCTGCAAGCTCAGGTTGAAATCTTGCAGTACTTGGCATGTCTTATTCCCTGCCTGAATGTAATGATCACAGAAGCTAAATTCTTAACTAGTAGAAACCAATGCCATTTGTCCTAAAAGTTTCATTAGATTTTGAGTCAGGCAGAGGACGTCTGAATACAAGATAGGCTTCCTCAGACGACGTGTGCTTTTATCATCTCACTCAGCATGGCTCCTCATAGCAGACCATGTGCTGGATACAGCGGTGAAGCAATCTGCTTCTTCCCCCAACTACTCACAGGGATTCATTTGTTCAGCAAGTGTGTCTGGACAAACTTATTCTAGGTCCTACACTTACCTCCTCACTGCCTGCTGTGAGACACATTAAGGTGTTCAGAGAAGATTTCTAGAGTTTTACAGCATAATAACATTTTTTGCTTTTTTTTTTTTTTTTTTTAAAAAAAAAAAAAAAAAAAAAAAAAAAAATTTTTTTTTTTTAAAAAAAAAAAAAAAAAAAAAAAAAAAAAAAAGGAACACATTGCTTTATTTAACCAGACATGGGACATGGGCTAGCTTTGCTTTCCTTAGAGTAAAAGCCCAAATCAGCCTTGTAATTGCTACTGCAAGTACTATTTTCCTAGACAGTCAGGCAGGACGAATGTTAGATTTTTCTCTAATCTGAATAGGACCACTGTGCGTTTTTAAACTGCAATGGCTTTGACTGGGTGTAAACAAGAAGAAATAAAATATAGAAAGAAAGGGGAAAAGTGAGGCATCTTAGTGACATCTTTTTTGGAATTTCCAACTTTGTTTTTTGGTTCAAACAGAGATATTGTTGTTGCCTGAGAGTGAATTTCACTAAACTCTTCCCAGATTTATAGTTCCCCATACTGTAATCCAAGCAAACACAGCAATTTATCATTATGTGTAGCCCAGGAAGAATATTAGCAGCTACTTTTCTTTCTGGAGACCAAAATGACATAAAAATGTAAAAGAATACTAAAGAAATTAAATTATCTTATGTGTTCTTTCAAAAAAGAGAGTCTGAAAACATGATGGTAATGGTATTGAGGAGACAACAAATATGTGTTGCAACTACTTATTATGGTTAATTTGATAAATATCTTTCCTTAGGGACACAGGAAATCAAGAATGCAAACTACTCCTACTTGTGCACTGAGCTCCAGTTATCTGTGTTTATTTGCCTTACACTGGTATTTTTTCCTATACTGGCTCTTGTATTTGGATGTACATTATATTAGGTATATTCAGTGAGGTACATGTATAGATACAGATTTCTCAGGTTTTGCAGCTCCATGCAGCGCTAAGACACCCCAAGAATTGTCATGGGATGCACTAGGAACATCTTTCCTTTTCTTACAATGGCCAAGGCAGTCAGACTGCTGAAGTGATTTAAAGTGATTACTGTTTACGTAAAAAAAAAAAAACCCAAACAACCCAACAAATGTCTTTTGTGGAAAGCCATGTGACTACAAGCCAATACTTTCTGCATGTTAGGAATTGTTGATATGAATAAAATACTGAGTTTGCAAAACCGTTGAATGGCCCTGAACAAGAGGACATGAAGGAATACTCAGACAGCTCTGAGTAACCCTTTCTGTCTTAATACTTCCTGCTGAGCTTCCAAAGGTACTTCCCCTTTCTGGAAAAAAAAATAAAAATTAAAAGATGACATAGATTTTTTTATGGATACAGTCTGGTTAATAGCTGGCTCCAGGACTTGCAGGAGGTGTTTTGTTGATCTGTGAAAGAACTTTGCCCTCAGAGAGAGTGAGACACATTGTGTGTCAGGACACCCAATTGCTAAGATCAGTTCACACACTTGAGACGTGGCTTCTAGAATCTATCAGGCTTTTTTGTTTGAATGAGTTGTCCAACTCTGCCACAGGCATTTGAAAGCTTGTGCTTGTGTTTTCACAGGAATGTGAGGGAAGCTCTTAAACTACATGGATTAATTTGCCCTTGCTCAATGTTTAGGATTGCAGTTGATAAGGCCTGATTATTTTGTTGTTACAGCATTAAGTATCGAAATGAAGTATTAATTTAAATTTAAATCTCTGCTTGCTAGTTGTGGGTCATACGTTGACATTTTATTGGCTTGAATAGATTGTTTGCTCTTTCTGTGTATTTCAGTAAATCCTTTTGACATTGCTATGTCCTCTTATCTCCTTAGAACCAGCTAAGGACCTACAAATGATTTAACAAACTCTGAGCAGTCTCAGATATACATAGAATTGGAGACTTCAGAGCAGACAGTCAGACCTGCTGGCTGCAAGGAAAGTCACTAATAACCAAATCACAACTTGGGACAAAAAGTACAAAAATTTAAACTACAGTGTCAGGGGAGTTTACCTGTCAGTGATACCTGCTACTTGCCTCACCCCTCTTGTCTTGCTTTTCCTTTTTGCCTATGCCCAAATCATTTGGGTTGCAACTGCACAGCTTTGCTGAAGTTTCTGTTCAGATGATCACAGCAATGCAATGCAACATAGTCACAGGAGTAAAAGGGATTATCTGTGTTTGACAGTTCATCTGACAGGGAGAAGAGAGGAGCAGGAGGAAGAGCTGAACTCCCTCTGATCGCCTCAACTCCTTCATTACGGGACCTACCTGTCAGTAGGAAGCTATTAAATTAGTTCAGTCATCTTATGTGATATCACACAGAAACCCTGAGATTTTAAAATGACAAACAGAAATGAATAATACATACAGAGTCAACCTGCAAAATTTGTTATACCGACAAACCTGACTGAATAACTTGAATTCTGGTTCTCTGACAAAGTAGCAAGCATCAGCTAGCTCCTAGTAGCGTGTAAAGATCAGGACAATCCTTTATACGTTCCTGGTGTGATCCTAATTCAATTGTTAACCACAGATTTGCTTACCTGCCCTTTCCAAAGTTGCAGGTTTGTTTGTCTGGAGATTTTTTTTTTTTTTTTTTTTTTTTTAGTGGTTTTATATTTCTTACAACAAAGTCACGGGTAAAAAAGTAAGATTCTGAATACGTGAGTCATGTAGCTATCTAATTGTAGCAAGAATTGAAAGGTGAGGTGAAGTTACATCTAGTTTCTGACTTCTTTTGAACATTCTTTCTCTGTTTGATAGCCTCCTAACATTATTGTCTCCTATGACTGCCCCTCCTCCTGTATGAGGGGCAGTAAAGAGATCAAAATACCTTTTGTTCCTTTATAAATCTCTTATATGGCTTCTAGCATAAGAAGAAGTCAAAATCCTCTGTCACTTTTCATTGTCTGGACCATCTATGAGAAAGTGCCTCTACTTCAAGCCATAATAATTTCTCTCAAACCTGTAATAAAGAAAATAGGCAGCGTTCGCTGTTACTCCACCAGGTCACGTTTCTGTTTGCGAAACTGAAGAGATCCTCAGATAATTTGCTTGAGCTGCCTAGCGGAACAATTTGCTGAGCAGTGTGCTTAGAAGTCACTGTCAAATTTAATGACATAATCACAATTACAGGCTGAGACTTATTGAGATGTCCCCCTGTTCCTCCTTTTGGAGTAGGTTCTATTGGAAGGTGTTGTTCCTGTCACATATCAGTGGGTTACTAATAGCAAGAAAATGGAACTAGATCATTGGTAATGTGTATCCTTCACTCTCAGTATCACTGTCTGGGGTATGTGCCATGGCCCTGGCATTGCAACATGATCCATAGCATGTCTGACTGAACAAGCTGCCTTACAATTCACTTAAACTATTGCTTTCTCTACAGAGAGATTATTTTCACATTATAAATAGTTAAACTGCGTAATTCATTGTCACAGGATATTGTGGAGGCCAAAATGAGTTAACAACCTTCAGCATCTGTTAAAGACGATTATCTGGATGCAACCTCTGGTGTATGAAGTACACTCTTAAAGCTGAACGGGAGGTATGTCAAGGTCCATTCAGATCTCTCAAATTTACAGGACAACATACTCCATGATTTAAACTTTATTTCATGAGCTTATTAAGAAATATAATAAACAAAACAAACAGGGAGTCCATCCCATTGTGCCCAGACTAGTCTATCACGTTAATTTGCTTATTCACCGTTCAAGTCATAAGATTTCATAACTTACGGTAACTCTTAATACTGCACATATATGAGTAAAAGAAAATAATTAATTACCTAGATGATGGTGGGAGTTCTTATCCTTCTTCCTTCATCATGGTGTGGGCATCCCCTTTATCACACCAGGAAGAATGAAGGCTTCAGCAGTCCAGCTGCTGTTAGAGCTTCTGCAAAAGATGATGTTTCATACCTTCCAGCTTGGAGACTTGGTCTATACCATTTTCATAAGTTATTGGATTCTGAGGAGACAGCAAATAGCAGGTGATCATGGCTGCGTAGCTGCCATTTAGCTCTTCCTGACCACCTGCCCTGCCTACATGGTACTCTTGATTTGACCTAATGGCACTGCTTTCAGCATACATCAGGCCTTAGCATGAGCTGGCTTAGCCAGAATCTAAGCAGTAGTTGAGTGAACAGTCACAGAGATATCAAGGGAACCTTTACCCTGTGTGCATCCATTTTCCCAAGGATAAGTTACAAGCCATTTTTCAAGACAGAGGTGGATGGATATCTGATATTACTTGATTTGGATGATTTTAAGTTCTTATCATTACAGAATCAAGCTTAACTGCATTTGACAGTCCTTATCCAACTAAACAGTCATACTGATGTCAGGCAGAGTTTACATTTCCTAGCAATTGCATTTTATGAGTTGAAAGGCCTACATACAGTGAAAAGGCCTAAGGCTTGGATGAGCTCCAGCTGAATTTCTTGGCATCAATCAATATATTTCAAACACAGCATTTGCATCCCTCATGATGCAAAGCTGTGGTCAGTCAGTCAAAGATATGAGCTGAAATCCTGACTGTTCAGCTGCTGAAGTCAAAGGGAAAATGGTGAATAATTTCTGTGAACTCATAATTTCTTCATGACTTTCCAGTCTCAGCTATCCCACTACTCTACTATCTTTGATCTTGGCAATAAAGATAAGTCATTCAATGATTAGGAATTTCTTTTCTTCATTGTGTTCCAACTTCCCATTTTGCTAGTGAGGAGAGATACAAAGACTGTCTTGGTAACAGATTTTTCTATTCTTAAATGAAAACTGGTGTAAGAATATAATCCCATAGAGGGGTGCTTGGTCAGATATTGTATATGCTTACCTTAGGCCTTGTGAGGATTTTGTTTATATTAGGAGGCTGGGGGGAACTTCCCAGTTCCCAAGTGTGGGTTTCTGCCCTGATTACAGATCTTCACCCCATTCTCTCCCCCACTTCTTCTCGTCCCTGTGCTCCATTTTCCACAGAAGGGAAACCTGCTCATGTGGGCTGTGTGGGAGCTTCAGCTGATGACATTTATGCTTAGCCCAGCCACTAGTCCTAGACTGCCTACAGTCATGATCCGTCAGATCCTAGTACCTGTTGTGAGCCGACAGGGTCATGATACATAATATGTACAGACATAGTAGGAGACTATCACCAGGAACTGGTAAATCAGAAAACAAAATATAATCTGTTAATCACCTAAATTTAATAGCAATATGTATGACAACACATCTCACAGTACTCAGGTCTAAACTCAAATCCATTTTACTGTGAATCATGTCCTAAAGCACACGTCTGTGAAAGTATAGATTAAAAGATAAAGATGACCTTAAAATATACATATATCTAATTCTGCAGACAAGAAAAGAAAGGAAAATGCTAGTCAGTGTTCACTTATCTAAAGAAAAAAGTTGCTGTTTATTACTTCTACTTGGCAAAATGTGCCTTAGAGGAAGCTGGAACAAACCATCTTTGTTAAGGGAGAAAGAGGAAAAGTCAAGGAGAGAAATAATAATTATGGAGAAGGTCTTCTACTTTGTTTTATGTGTGTATTTTTATAAATCTTAAGATATTTTCTAAATCTTAAGATGTTACTATATTTAATGGAACATTTAAAATTCTTGCTTCCTATTCTTTGAGTTTAGGACATATAATCTACTCATCCATGAGCATGAAATGAACAGCAGGAGTGTCTTCCTATCTGGTGTATAGGACAACAGGACAATAGTAACACAGGAAACAGAGGAACTCTTTTATTAGGCAATGAATCCAACAAATTTGAATAAGGTGAAGAGTTTTTTTCCATTGTTATTTTTATTCTGGGAATTTAACTAAATTAATACTAGTGCCTTTTTTGTGGTTATTCCTGTTCATGTTCTTCACAGACAGTCTCTAATCCTCCTTTGATCTTCCCGCTATTTATTGCAAGTCATTCACAGAGCTCTGAGATTTAGAGACAAAATTTCTAGGGACTATTTTCACTGAAGAGCCCTCTCCAAGTCTACACGTAAAAGACCTCTTTTGGACAGAAGACAAAATGTAATCCTGATGCAGACAAATTTCTGAAAAATGAGAAAGAGAGCAGAAAATAGGCTTTCCCACCTTTTAATAAAGTGAAGAAAATTTTGGGGTTTTCCAGCCTAAATTTTTTCTCAAAGAAATGTGCCAGGTGAAGGACCTGAAGCGTCTGTATTGATGACATATATTGTATGTATTTTCCGAGGAAAAAGGGAGTCAGAAGAGACCTTTTGGCCAAATTCCACCAAAAAGTCACCTGGTTAATGAAAACATGCAGATAAACAAGCTTTTAAACTAAATTTGTTGCCGATGAACATTCTGTAATGGGCACATCAGTCAGGTTTCTGTTTCTGCATCATTACCTTCTAGGAAACCTTTGCTGCGTTTGCAGACACCTGCTCCCAGAATCTTTAATTAGAGCAAGTGACATGTGTAGATTGACAGGTCCTGTTGCAATGGAAACTCGTGCAGTTTCAACTCTGTATCTGCGCAGTAATGGCTGTATGACTGTGCTTTCAAGCTGACAGCGTCAGTTTTACCTGACAATCTCTCTGTTAGCTTCACTGCCAAATAACATTTCAGGTAATAACTTGAAGGTAATGTATTATCTGAGCAAAATGGTCACCTCTGAAGGGGCTTAAGGAACTGCTGACTTGGCCAAGAACAAGCCAACCAGTGACTCTGGGCATTTCCATTGTTAAGAGTAGTGGCTGAGAGTGGAGAATCTGACAATTGTACTTATTTATCATAGAAGTGTGCTGCAATTTTATTGTTACAGTTCAGGTAGATACACTGCTGAGGTATCTGAAAAGGCACAATTTGCATGTTGAAAAGATCCAATTTGCATGTTTATGAGTTTTTTTATTGTAATGACATAGATAATGGCTTAACTCTATATTAGCAAAAAATAAAAAGGGAATGTGTCATGAGAGTATCTTGAGAAAGAAGAAAATAGTATAGTGAATCACTCAGCACCATGTACACAAGCCCCTGATCAGTTTCTAATGCTCTAGTTCACCTGAATTGAAAAAATAAAATAAAAGGGGAAAAAATATACACTTGCACAAACTAAAATGGAGGAGTTAGAAGGCTGCTAACATGTACAGCAACATTTATTTGAGCCTATAATTAACATAAAATATGGGTAGAATATGTAACCTAGCACCCTGCTAAGTTCCACACTTTCCATTTTAGTAGCTTCTGTGAGCTAACTAATTAACACAAAGGTCATTGTTCTCCTTTTTCCAGTATCAACAGAACATTAAAGCAGCACATCTCTGATTATGTTGGTAGATGAGGGATGTTTTAGTTGAGATGAAATTTCAGTTTCACAAAGGTTAAGACCAAAGACTATAAATTTAGCAAGGGGATAATCTACTGTGCACTAAGTTTTTTTCTGAAAGGAGAAAAAAGAAACTATCATGAAAGCACACAACCAAGAAGAAATGGAAATGGGGATGGTCTTTATACTTTGATCAAAGGTGCATCTGCAAAATTCCGTGTGAAAAAGAAGTTAACATCATGACTCAAATGCCAAATGTTGAAACAATAAAGTGTCTGTAGATGCAAATAGGCATGACAGGTAAATTGTTGTCTTGTAGGGAGAACTGTATGACTACAGTGGTGTAGCCACCTAGCTTAACAGGAAATGTGTCATGTCTAATGCTAGTAGGAGAACTACATTCCTTTACCTTTGCTCCTTTTAAATCTATAACTGAGTTAGGACAAGCACTCAAAAATTCAAAGAATTGTGTGAGAATACTTGAGAGTCTTTTTCTCATGTTTCTGACTGCCTTCATTTGCACCAGAAATATGCGAGACAAACTCAATATTTTTCATAAATGATTGATAACTTTTCTTTAGATGTTGGCAAGAATAAAGTAGTTCTGATATTAAAGAAAAGAGAGAACGTTTTTTTATTTCACTTGAGTTTTGGATTGAATACTTCTGGAAGGCCAAAACATTCTTATTTTAACTAAATCATTTCTCCATGTCCTCCAAGTAATTGACTTCTAAGGCTGCAAGGTATCATTCTACTCACCTCATTTGATTTCTCATTAGCACTATGTAATGAGGACTTCCAGGAATTACTACATCAAATGTAATTTTTGATTGAGCTGAACCATACCTCCCAAACTGACATTACATATAAACATACAAGCTAAAGAATTCAGTGAGGAAATCTGATAATCCATGTTAGACTCCATCTCATAAAAATAGCTAAAGACATCTTCAAATGTGTTTGAATTAGAAAAAACAGAAGTGAATGAAGTTTTGCAACCCTATTACTTCTGAGTTATCTGTTGTAAGGAGGAGACATGAGTACTAGAAACAAGTCAAGAGAACTCTACAGATAATTTTGTGACAGGGGTGCTGGATGGACTGACAGAGAGGTGCTCTGCTCAGTCTGCTTGAGGGGATGTGATAGCCAGTGGTAGCCTTTGTTGCAGTGATCATGAGATGATATTGCTGAAGAACCTGAAGAAAGGAAAGAAAGCAGCTATCAGAATAATGAATGTGAACTTCAAGAAAGTCCAGGGAAGTGATACTCATGGGAGGCTGCCGTGATGCTTAAAGGGGTCAAAGACTGCTGGTTGATCTTCAGGAACAACCTCCTCAAATTCAAGAGCAGTCCATCCTGATGTTCAGACAGTGCAGCAGAAAACCAGCTTGACTGAAAGGGTAACCTCCTGTCTGAGCTGACCAGGAAGGCAAGGATGACATGAGGAAAGTCGAATCTCAGTTGCAGCTGAAACTAGAGAGGAATCTGAAGCACAATTAGAAGATCCTATTGGTACTTTCACAGCAAAAGAAACCATGAATATTGAGGTCGGCTACTGAATGGAGTGTGCAGCTTGATGACAAATGACATGGAAATTTTGGAGGTACACGATAGCTTCTTTGCCTTTGTCTGTTCTGGGAAGTAAGTGTTAGTCTTTATTGTCAGTCTCTTATCTTTGTGCCTGGTAGTGCAGTGAGGCAGAAAGAAGTGCTACCTGCAACAGAGGAGGAATGAGCTAGAGTAAACTGAAAATAGGCAAGCCAGTGGAACTGAACAGGATGAATCTCAGGTGTTGTCTATATTACTCCGAGGCCTATTTTTAATGGTCTTTTTTCAAAGGGTTTGGCAGTCAGGAGAACTTTCTGAAGACTGTCCACCTTCAGGAAGAGTACAAGAAGGAGGATCTAGGTAACTACAGGAGGGTCAGCCTCTCCTTACTTCTTGTGATAGTTATGGGGACTGTCTTCATGGAAGCTATTTCCAAGCAATTGAAAAACAAGAAGGTGTTTGGGAGCAGACAACATGGATTTTCCTAGTACTAATAATGTCTGATCATCATGATTGCTTTCTCTTATGAAATGCTGGCTAAGTGGACAAGAGGAGAACAGAGCATGTAATTTACCTTGGCTTTCCAAGGTCTTTGAAATAATTTCCCATATCATCCTTGCCAGCCAAATTATAGACTGTAGCATGAATGGGCTAGACTTCAACCTGTTGAAAAACTAATTAGTCCATTGGACTCAAAGAGTTACTGGTCTGTGGTTCAAAGTCTAACTGGTAAATACAGTGAAATGGGGTTGATATGGGGTCTAATACTCTTTAATGTCTTCATTACCAGTCTGGACTGTGGGAAGGAATATACCCTCAACATATTAATGGATGATATAAAATTGGGGTGAAAAGCTGGTGAGAACATCCACCTTTTGTAGAAACCTCGACAATCTGGAAGACTGGGCTGACAAGGACGTGAAGAAGTTCATTAAAGATGAATTCAAAGTCCTGGATCTGGAGCAGAACAACCTCATTGAGCAGTATAGGTTGAGAACTGACTGATTAGATCAGAGTTTGATGAGAAGGACCTGAGGTCCCTGTGGACAGCAAAACCATGCCTTTATGGCAATGAAGGTCAGTCATGCTGGGCTATGTTAGTGAGAACATAAAGAGTAGGTCTACGAAAGTGATTATTCCCTCTGCTTGGCACTTGTCAGACCATATCTGGACCTGTGTCCACTTTTGGACTAGATGCTCTTCAGGGGTTTCTTCTGACATAAATTCTTCTGTCATCATGCGAAAAAGGAAATTGCAAAGTAAAGTTATACATATTATTTGTCACAATACTGTGATGTATTATTTTTAATGTGAAAAATATCTTTGTACTTCATAAATAGATTGATTTCTGCTTCATTACATTTAATAAGATTTTTAGCCGAGGACATGAGATGATATTTTGGGGTGGATAAGCAATCTGATAGCCTTAAGGCAGTAACTTTAATATGAAGCGTTATGAAACTTTCTGAGATATTGCAGAGAAAGAATATGAAGAATTTTTGTTTTGGAGTGTTCTGAGAAGAGAAGCTATATGGCTTAAACCAAAGCACAAATAGGATCACGTTATTAGCTGGTATGCAGTGAAAATTAACCTAATGTTAATAGCCAGAAATGTGCAGATTTTAGGAATTGGTGTCAGTGTGATTAGGTTGTCAGATACTGTAGAAAAGTAAAACTTCTATGTTCAGCTACACACTAACTTGTTTTGTCTCATTCATGATTCATTCAGCATGTTGACTTTCTATCTGTATCTTTGCATCAAGAAAACCTTCTTGATTTCTTTGGTATTGCTACTAGTATGGAATAAATTGTAGAAATCAGTGAAAGTGTCATTTTTATCCAGTTTCTGCTGAAATATGCAGTTGATTTTGAAGGGATCTGATTATAACAATGTTGTGGGTGCACTGAGATGCTTGCATAGCAAGTATTGCAGGGATACAGAAGCATAAATTCTTTAACAACCTTCTATAGATTTTCGAGAAAATGTGCTCCACCACTTTAAAGTTAAATTGGATTTTTTTTCAAATGAAATAGCAACTACCAAAAAATAAAAGGTAAAAAAAAAGCACAAAAAAGAGCACCCAGTAAAAATCCATATCCAGTGCTTCTCTAGCACTGCTCACATTACAGAGTTTTTTGGTTGCCATTTATTTCAGACCTGAATTGCACAAGTCATCCAAGATACACTGTTGTCTCATTCTGCAGATATTAAAGCATCTCCGACTACTCAAAACCCATTCCTCCTGTTGAACTTCCGTTGATAAGACTCTCCAAGACTTTCTGAGTGGGTATCTAAGATAACATTTTAAGTGAAAAGTTTAGACTGTATTGTCAGGCAGCAGTTTGAACAAAATGACTTTTTAAAATGGACTTTGAACAGAGGGTGTACGATCAGCAAGACTTGACATACACTGAGTTTCTCAGACATAGATCTGGTAAATCTGTTTTATAGAAAACACATTTAACCCTGTTAAATACTGCGGTGGTTTAAGCCCTGCCGGGACCTGAGACCACATTGCTGTTGCCCCTCCCCCACGCTCAACCGGTCAGGCTGGAAGTGAGGCACAAACCCCGGGGGTTGAAATAAGGGAAGATTTAATACAACAGTGTGATAAACAGTCTGAACAGCAACAGCAGCAATGATAACAACAGTAAACAGTAATAACAGTAAACAATACAAAAGATATACAGAGAAATACCGCAATTGTTACAGACAGCTTGCTTGCATGCTTCCCGTGACCAAAGCCACAAAGAAAAAGTTCCCACGCTCCCGGGCCCGGGTCTGACATCAGCATGGTATGAACAACCCAGCTGGAGATCCCTTCTCCCTCTCTGCTGTGGAAACTTAACCCTATCCTAGCTGAACCAGGACAAATACAAATCGACGTGGAAAGTTGTTTAAAATCTATTTTTCTAACTCCCTGTCATAACTGATTATGCCCCAAACATAGTAGAAGTATGTCAGTCTTTTTAATAATTCAAACTTCCAAATACCTGGATAAAGGGAGCAACGGCTGACCCTCAGCAATTTAATTGTGTCTTCCTGGGACAAGTTTTATGTATCAGAAAAAGAAGTCGACTTCTTCCAAACCGTTTTGAAGTGTGATAGAAACATCACAGTAATGCCTCTTATGTGAAATGTATTAGACACAAGGAAGAAGCTCCATTTTCTAATGTTTCACAGAACAGAAGAAAGTAAACAGAAATTATCTTTGATGACATAATCAGTGGGTGAAGGAAAATATAATAATTGTGGCTCTTTCCTTCTTTCTACTTGATATTTATGCACCCTTTAATTACATCCTCATTTTTTAATTTCTGTTACTTTTTGTGAAAAATTCCTCAAAGTGCTACTTTGACTGGCAAATTTCAAATGCTAAAAAAAGCAAGTGGAGAAAATAGAGAATCATTGTCAAGCACTGTCCTAAAGGCTTGCTCATTATTTCCTTGGAAGGACATCCTATTTCAAAATTTCATTTAATGTGTTTTGGGTTGGTTTTGTTTTTTTTTTTTTAGATTTCAAAATTAGTAAAAAGAAAAGACCTGCTACTAACAGTCTGCTAAGTCTCTAGAACTCTCTCTGCCTAATTTTTACTTTTCTATTTAAGTTAGTACTCTGTTTAAATCCTTTGTTTTTATATAGCCTACAAATGCTAAAATTGCATAACCCACTCAAAGATCTAAGTATATTTTTGGTACTCTGTAGGTGTTTCTGTATGCGTATGTATAAAGAGTAGGTATGCAGACATGTAGGAAGCTCAGAAATTCCATATAAAAAAACCTAGATGAAGTTTATAAGAACATATTCCATCTTTGAAATTGCAAAGGAAATAAGTCATGATATTAACCATGGGAATGGTTCATAGCTGCATTGTAGAGGTTCAAACTTCATGTTAGGAGGTATTTCTTTACTGAGAGGGTGGTCAAACACTGTAACAGTCTTACTAGAGAAGTGGCCAATGCCCCACACCTGTCAGTGTTTAAAAGGCATTTGGACAATTCCCTTAACAACACGCTTTATCTTTTGATTAGCCCTGAATTCTATCTAGATGATCGTTGTAGGTCCCTTCCAAATGACATGATCTCCTATTCTATTCTATTCTATTCTATTCTATTCTATTCTATTCTATTCTATTCTATTCTATTCTATTCTATTCTATTCTATTCTATTCTATTCTATTCTATTCTATTCTATTCTATTCTATTCTATTCTATTCTTCAGGGCTGCATCAATAGACCACTGAGTTATTCCTGTTCCCAACCTCTATTATGACACCATGTAACTTCCCATATTAATGTACTAAATTAACTCATCAACAACTTCACAGAATCACAGAATTGTCTAGCTTGGAAAAGACCTTAAAGATCATCCACTCCAACCATTAACCTCACACTGACAGTTCCCAACTACACCATATCCTTAAGTGCCATGTGGACCCTACTCTCAAACACTTCCAGGGATGGGGACTCCACCACTGCCCTGGGCAGACCATTCCAATGCCCAACAACATGTTCTGTAAATAAATACTTCCTGACATCTAGTCTAAAATTTCCCTGTTGCAACTTGAGGCCATTCCCTCTTGTCCTATCGCTTACTACTTGGCTAAAGAGACTCATCCCCAGCTCTCTGCAACCTCCTTTCAGGTAGCTGTAGAGGGCGATGAGGTCTCCCCTCAGCCTCCTCTTCTCCAGACTAAACACCCCCAGTTCCCTCAGCCGCTCCTCGTACGACCTGTGCTCCAGACCCTGCACCAGCTCCGTTGCCCTTCTCTGGACACGCTCGAGTCATTCAATGTCCTTTTTGTAGTGAGGGGCCCAAAACTGAACACAGGAATCGAGGGGCGGCCTCACCAGTGCCGAGGACAGGGGTCAGATCCCTTCCCCGTCCCTGCTGGCCACGCTATTGCTGACACAAGCCAGGATGCCATTGGCCTTCTTGGCCACCTGGGCACACTGCTGGCTCCTGTTCAGCCGGCTGTCAATCAGCACCCCCAGGTCCCTCTCTGACTGGCAGCTCTCCAGCCACTCCTCCCCAAGCCTGTAGCGCTGCTGGGGGTTGTTGTGGCCCAAGGGCAGCCCCCGGCATTTGGCCTTATGGAAACTCCTCCAGTTGGCCTCAGCCCATGGCTCCAGCCTGTCCAGGTCTCTCTGCAGAGCCTCCCTACCCTCGAGCACATCAACACTCCCACCCAACTTAGGGTCATCTGCAAACTGACTGAGGGTGCACTCAATCCCCTCGTCAAGATCATCAATAAAGATTTTAAACAGGAGTGGCTCCAAAATCGAGCCCTGGGGGACACCACTGGTGACCAGCCACCAACTGGATTTAACTCCGTTCACCAAAACTCTCTGGGCCCGGCCATCCAGACAGTTTTTTACCCAGGGAAGTGTGTACGTTTTGTGTTGTTCAGTGTTCAGCTAGCACCTTCTGCACTTCTCAGCCCAGGCTGCAGAGAGAAATGAGTAGCTGCACAGCTTGTATTTGTTCACTTATCATGTAAAAAGAAATACATGTATAGTCAGAGTTGCAGGCCCACTGCTTCACAAATCAACTCCTTTTCCAGGGAATGCAGATCAGAGTAGCATATCATAAGCTGAACAGATTCTGAGGTTAAGCCTCATTACTATACTGTGTGTAGTTACACAGCGGAATTTGATTGGATTTTTATATCCACTATTGTACTGTGTATAGCTACACAGCAGAAATATGACTTAGTTCAGTGTGGACTGGATAGTTATTAGCATGATATTTGGATCCTAAAAGGGGCTTAGCTGTTGAATTTCATAGTTTGAATCCCTTCATCTGAATTGCTGACAATCAATCTAAATGGCGTTTACAATACATTTTTTTGGTTCAGGAAAGCCTCTACTATTTACACTTCAGGTTGAGAGTAGAGCTGAGCAAAAAAGTCAGGGTTGGTCGTTACCCATTTGAAAAATGTTAAAAATCTTTGTCTGAGGATGGAAAACAGAATTAGTCAATGAAAAAGTATGTCACCAATATTATCCTTGTTTAATTTATAATTTGCCCAAACTGCCCATTTAAATTTTTAAAGATTTAGTCCTCTGTTTTAATGTAGTTCCTTCGTTATTACTTCCCAGCACCTCGCACACACCACAATGCGTGTAACTGGGGAGTGCCATAACACAACATAGCTTTTCTATTTGGGTGTATCCCTTATGGGCATTTTAGACATTGGCTGTTAATTCTGTTGAGATCCATCTTTTGGTTACCCCACACTAAGCAGGTGTTTTGCCACTTGGTTTTGAACTCACGTTTCATGAACACTACAACCAGAGTGCCAAATGAAATAGAAAATATCCTGAGTAATCTTCAGTAGGACTAAAATGCAAAGTTAAATCAAAAATAGAGATAGAAGGAACAGAGCTTGTGCCTTAGTTTCTGCTACTATTCCTTCCCACATTTTGCTCTGTGATCACTTCCCTGACTCCATGTTTGTGTTTTAGAAGAAAAACATGAGAGGAGCAGGTTCTGCAATGAATCTGGTGAAGGGACTTCCAAATTGGACTGGTTGAAAGGTGGAGTTGACATTTTGGAAGAGAATTATGCAATGTGATTGCTTATAATAGCAGGAAATTAAGAAAATCCCTCCTTGCCACACGGACAATATTCATAAGCTTCTCCTTAAAATATAGTGGCATTTGCTACAGAAAGTCCAGGTAAGAATCTGGTGTTCCTGTGTTAAGTGTCTGACATTGAGATCTTCCCTGATGGTCAGAGGAATCCTCCAGATGCCCCAGACCATCTAGTTTAGGGACTAAAATTTAGGGTTATGGGTTCTCCCTTTATAGGAAAATAAGGCTCTTATTTTGGAAGGCTGTTTTGCTAGAAATGGTATATGGGTGTGCTATATATGTAAGTCAGGCTGACTGGATTTCAGTCTAGATGTATCTGTATTTAAGAGAAGGTTTGGTATAGGTGTATTAATTCCTGAAGTTCATACTTTTTTCATTCACCTTTTCAGCCTTATCAGATTAAAATTTTATTTTCTCAGGAGATCAGAGGCATTCTGAAATTCCCTGGGGAGGATCTCTTTCTTCCTTTAGTGGCTCAGATGATTTAACATTTCAATGAAAGACCAGTGTTAAAACTTCTGGTAACAAACTCAAACTTTTCAAGCAGATCAGGGACTGAGCAGTCTTGTGATGAGTGCTATAGGATTCAGCTGATATATAGAAGATTTAGTTAATCTCTAGCTGCATAAACAAATTGTGTTTCAACAGCATTTCAGGGGCTGGATTTCTCCTCCAGATTTGTGATTAGGCTTCCTATAATCGGTGAAGGGTTGTGCAACATGAAGCAGGATCTGAGCAGGTGCCACTTCCATTAGATAATAGAAAAAAGTAAGCACAAGGACATCTTGTTGCCATCTCAACAGCCATAATCTTGGCCTCTGGACTATCCGGAGTCCATGACTGGAGGTTGTCTCCTTAGGGTAGGTGCCCACATTGAATCATGAAGACACTTAAGCAGCACACATGGTTTACTTTCATAAGAAAAAGTACAAGGGTGAAAGAATATTTTATATGCAGGGACCTAGTGGCTAGAATTCCCTTCTGCAGTAATTTAAAGTGATTTATTGCTGTTGTTGCAGGCAGAGTACTGTGACAGGCTGCCCTGAGTTTACCTATCCCCTTGTGAAAGTTGTGTTACTGAAATGGATCCAGGATCTCAGAAGCCAGATTGCTCAAGCTGGACTTTGGCCATTTTGCTTCCAGTAATTAATGTGGACAGGGACAGTCCTGACTTGTGCTTGATGGGGCAAGATTGTGTCTGCTTTATACTAAGGATATAGAGGTCAATTAGGAAAAAGGGTGTTCAGATTAGGGCAAACAGAGAAGAAAATAACCAAGGGCAAGGCTAAAAGTGTACAGGGAAATTCAAAGTAAAAAAATCACTGTATTTTGGAGAAAGTGAAAATTGAGCATTGGATTTTGTATCTAAGGTTTGCATTGTTTTGATATGTAAACCAGACATATTTATATGGTTTTGGTTTAGTAAATATATTTCTCTGACCTAAAAGAATGGAGCACTTTATTTCTTCTTCATTTTAGCTGTGTGTGCTTAATTCCTTTCAGGTTCTTTGAAAATTTTACTGAAAGTTTCAAAAAACTGATCAATAATAGCTTTATTTCACAACTGTAATGTTCAAATCCAGAGTCTGATACAGCTGTGGACTGGGAAGAGTCTAATTTAAATGAAAGTAATTCAAAGATCTTCTCTTCTTCTCCTCTGTCCATACCCCATCTTTTCTATAGTTACCAAGTCCAGTACAGAAGTGGTAGCAATTACCAATTTAGCAATGCATGCAGCATGGATTTCTTTTTCCCCAACAGTCAGGCATTCCTTGGTGGTTTGCTAGCAGCTGAAACAGGGAATGTTTTGGAGGAAATATCTACTTGGTCAGTTGGAAATAGTGTGCAACCAGTGGCTGCTCTGTAACTGATAAGAATGTGCTGTTGATACAACAGCACCTGACTTTTCATCAGTCAAAATTGGCAGTATCATGCAATTTAAGGCCACTTGGTATCGATTACTATCTGAATATTGTACTTTTCTGTGCTAAGCTCACCACTAGATTCTGAAACATCAAGAAAATAAGAAGAACTGGAAAAATGTGATGAGGGTGAATGCATAACATTTCAGAGAACTTTTAATTGCTGAAGCTGAAATAGCAGTGAAATATCGTTTTATTGTTAAAGACTTAAAAATTTATCAAGAAATAAAATGTCACATCTATCTCCTTATTTCTCTTGGTCTTGATATAATTATTCACTAACAGAACTAAATTCTGAATTATTAATATGACACTCAATATATAATATAAAATGTCTACTCTTGTCAAAGCAGCAGAGAAAAGAACAAGCAGCCTATCCCAGCTACTGAAAATTAAAAAGGTACATCAGATGAGAGACCCAGTCATCTGGGAACATTCACTCAGAACAGAGAGTCAGCATTGTGCCTTTGTACACACTATACTACACTGAAGTCTGACAAACTTCCAGTGACATCAATAAGAGCAGGTCAGGTGAAAAATTTTGAATTCAAATTACCTTCTTTTATCTTTTCCTGAAAGTCCCCAAATTCTTACAGTCTGATGTGATTTCTAACACAAGCAGCAGAGTTTAAGATCCAGAACTTAAAAGACTAAGCAGTAGAAGAGGTTCTTACTCAGTCTCCTTGCTTTGATACTTTCATGAGAGCTGCAAGGAGTCTGCTGCTAATAGACATTTTGAGTTACCATTAAGAACTCAACTTCATCTGATGTCTGAATTCAAATGGGCTACTGAAATGCTAAATGCAAATGCTGTCCACTAGCTAAAAGATTGCAGATACTTACACTCTGATTTGTGCTCTAACCTTTACTACTTTAAATTCGCAGTTGGGCTTAGATTGGTAATAAGAGGCATTCAGGTTGGAGGGCTTACATCATGTTCAGAGGTTAGCAACTCAGGATTGTCTGATCTAGTTCTAAGTGCGTGCGGGTATCTCTCTGCTGTATAAAATTACTTTCATTAAAAACCTTTAACTAAATTTATTCACTAAATCTGGGATTAACAACATCATTAGAAGCTACATTTTCAAAAGGCACAATCAGTTCACACGTCCATCATAGCTTACACCTCTGTCTACACAATCAATTATTTAAAAGAGGTTATGTCCTGAGGTATCAAGAGACATTATTTCTACAAAGCTACATGTGTGGTTCTTAGGCAAAAATTGGACTCTGAGATCGTTTTTTGTTCTGGAGTGAAAAGATACTTCTCAAAAATCAACTTCAGTGTTAAATATCCCTTTAGACAATATTTTAATTGGGAGCCAAAACCAATTGGTCAGAAAATTATCAGTTTCCCATTAGAAATGCATTACTTTAATGCTCTTTGTGCTCCTGGGCTCTGGTTTTAATTTCATGAGAGAATAGTACATTTTCAAATTTATATAGAAATAACATATGGTATTTTGTTGCTATAGCAAAATAGATCCCTATTTCTTCATTTATGAATAATAATAAAAACCTAATTGAATTAAGTTACATTTTCATTCTACCATTTCCTGAAGCTAGCCTTTCATGAAGACTTTGTATACACTCAATTTACACTACTTTATTGCCCTCTCTAACAGATTTTATGTTCTACTTGGGTTTCTTTGTTAAATGCTCTATGCATTGATTTTAGCTTGTGCTATCCCATTGGCAAACATAAACGCATAAATAAAAAATGTTATTTTTTACTAGGGCAGTCAAGCGGTGGAACATGTTGCCTAGACAGGTTGTGTGGTGTCCATCCTTGGAATTTATCCCAGCAGACACTGCTTGGAGCAGGAGGCTGGTCTAGATACCAGTATTATTCTGTGATTCTTTTATTGGGGTCCATCATAATTGCAGATCCCAAGAGCCAGTTTATGTCAGTTGCTACAGCTTGAAAATGTACAATGGGAGTACTTGAAAAACTTTTCCACAGTCTCCTGTATCTAGTTAGGAATGTAGCTGGTGCTGCTGAGAAAGTCCGTTCTCAAAGGCTTCATCCCAGTGCCTCATTATACTGTAATATTATTAGACTTAGTTTTATCTTTTGCATCATTTGAGTTCACACCTTGTGCTGAATGACATTTCCTGGATCATTCAAGGAAATTCTTAGACCTGAAAGACATCACATTTTGGTTATTAATCTGCCTTTATTTCAAATGCCAGTTAGCAATCAGGTGCTGTAGTCTGATAATTCCATATGATGTTATCCCTTCCTTATTAAAGGAGTCAAGCTCTAGGGTTTACACTGTCTGAAAGACTATCTAGGAACACATCCTCAGACAGAAAGACACAGTAAAATCAGCCCTTTGGCTTCTCAGAGTACAAGCTGAGCATGGCAAATGTTATCTGTGGAAGAGTGGACATTTCTAAATGGATCATTTAGCAACTGAGGTTTTCTATTTTTATATATACATTTATACATATATGATGTTTATATATGTAAAAGTCACATAAAAAATATATATAAAATAGAAAAAACCTCTTATTTTTCATATATGTATGCCGGAGATTAAAGTCCTCACAAGATTTTTTATAAAGGCACTGTAGTGTAAATTATTATTATATGGTGAAACTCCCATTGTACCTTAATTTCAATTATAATACATATCATTTATATTCCTAAATTCCCACTTCAGGTCAGTTAAAAATAAAAAGAAATTTCCCCTAATTGTATTCTATTTTCCAGGACGTATATTCTAGATTAAAAAATACTATTATTGGTGATCTTTCTTGCTCTCTCACTGAAATACATGTATACATAAATGTGTATATATATATATAATATACAAAAATAATAAAAATACTGTATGTTTGTATGCATGTACGTATAAGCATGCAAATATATATATATACATGTATACACACAACCATACAGAGAGCAAATTTAAGGGCCTTTTTTTTTGTACTATTTTCTGTATTTCCAGGATTCCAGGCAATTATTTGAGACTTTCAAATTAGAATGATCTGTTAAAGGGGAGTTTGCCTTTATTATTCTGATCTGTCATTTCTTTTATGTAACAAGCCAGCTGTTAGTTGAACAGCATCATTCATTTCCTCAATGGAATGATGACACTACAATCAGCCTTCATTATCTTCCCATGCTCTTATATGAGAACTAAGAGCAGAGGAAATACTTTGTAATTACTCTAGGCAGATTTCCCACATGTTAGAGATGCCATAGATGGGATTAATGAATATCACTTGAAAAGGTTGAAGTAGACAAAAACAAAATTAGGCTTCAGTAATCGCAACATGCAGATGGGTTGAAATGCTAGTGGGAAAAAATCCCATCAGCAATTAAACTTGCTTCTTGGAACAGCAGATGTGCATAGTCTCTTACTGAATACTGAGTACACTTGAAAGGAATTTGGAGAGGAAGAATCCTGAAATATATACAGCTCTGTTCAGGCAGGCTTGGGACGAGTGACAGGGTTGTGCTTATTTTACTTAGCAAGCATCAGGATCCTCCATCTCTGCTCAGAAGAATCCCAAACTTCTTCTAGCTTCTTACTACTTCTGGTGCTTTCTGCCATGAAAATCTCTTATGCCATCAGAGACCTGTTAAAGGCTTGACCTAGGACAGCAATCATATAGTACAGATTGACCCCTTAACCTCTGAAAGGCACGGTTAGTTCTACCAAGGAGACATTCCTCAAGCCCTGTTTTGCAGGTGGCAACAGACACACAAGAGCATCTCTGATAGCTTCCTTGCCAGATAATCTTCAAACATCTTACTGACAAGAAAAACTGTACAACTAGAAACCGTCAGCAAAACTAATTCAGCCACATAGAGGACTTGCTGTGAGTCACTGAGCAGGGAGCTGCTATCTAGAGAGGCAAATGCATCAGTGGACAACTCAAGTTCTCAATCAGTTGTTTCAGTTTATAGTGCTGAATTTTTCAGGTTCTAGATCAAACCTGACTTTCAACGTCCAAACAAAAGGTCCACAGTCACCACTGCAGGATACCTCTCGGTACGACACCTGGGGAAAGTGGGAAGGGTAAATGAGCAAGGACGCAAGTTCACAGAGTTTCTACTTGTACTGATTTTTCATTTATGGCTTTTTTCCCCATATATTCTTTTAGTCAGCATGTAGAGCAACATCAGAGCATTCTGAAGTATTCTAACTCCTTAATTACTTGAAAAGTGGACTCCAGTCCTGTGAGAGATGACTTGTAAAAACAGGTCCTGAAAGAAACAGGCCTGTGAGAAACAAAGCCTGAGAAAAACAGCCTGAGAAATTGATAAAGGATAGCAGGGGGAGTGGAGGTCCTCTGAGCTAAGGAATGTCCCAGACACTCAAAAGTAATGAAACTATAGTCACAGGTGGATAGAGTGGAGGTCGAAGCTGATAAGGCTGCCAGAATAACACAAGATGCAGCTGAAGGAGGGAGTCCTATGGAGACAGGACGGCCCTGCTCTGGGGCACCTGGGCAAGATTTAAGGGCCATCTGTCCAGTGAATGACCTTTGCTTCATTATCCATGAAATGCATGTTAAAGTTACCATCCCGGAATATTCTAATGAAGGCTAACATGATCATGCTAATTACATCATCCCCTGAAACACCTTACCCCTCCCCATACCTGGGATACGTAGTTATGAGGGTCGACCTAGGGGATGGACCCAAGGGAAGTGCGTATAAATTGAGGGGGTGGAAAGAGGGGAAGGGGCCGCTGGATAGTGTACAGTGAAGAGAAGAAGACTTGAACCAGACAGTTGATCTCTATTTCTACCTCTCTCTCCATCTCTCTTCTTTTCTTTTTCCCCTTTTCCCTTAATACCATTAAGCCATGCAAGGCATGCTATATCACTTGCCATACTCGTTATATACTTAGCCAATTATGTATCAAATTGTGACAAATTAATAAATGTCTGTGTCTGAACTGTGAGACTCGTCTCACCATTGTCCACTCTGGGAATTTACGAATCTGCCACTTGTCTCCCTTGTCGGAGTGGGATGTGACAAGTCCCTTTTGGTTGACCAGGTGGAATGGATTTGGCAGTTACAGAGAAATTGTCATCTTTCACTCGGCACAAAAGAAGTGCCGTAATCTGACCCAGTGGTTAAAAACACAACTTTTACCATCCAAAGCAGCTTCTTTTCTTCTCTAAGGGCAAACTTAAGTTCCCTTCTTCCTCTCCTATGCTGGGAAGAGATTTGATTCCTCTCCCTCTCTGTTTGCCTGCCAGGCAGTGTGGCAGATGAGTAACCCTTCACACTTCTCTCACTGGTTTCTGCTGTTCCCCAGTCACAGCTAGACCCCAGGCTGGATTCAGAATCTGGTAGAGTGGACATGATAGGCAGAGATGTATACAGTCATAGGTACATATGCATACAGGGAGAGGTGCAGCATTCTAGAAATAGCCATTTAGATTAAATCTTACCTATGATTTGATCCCAGTCTACAATAATTTCAGCTCACGTCTTACACCTAACACTGTTACCAATGAAGAGAAATCTTTTGGGTTAGCTTAGTTACAATCCAGAAGCACTGATCTGTGCCCATTTTATGCTTGCCATTAAAAGGTCTAAATTTATCTATCACTATTATTTCCTCTTTGAAACATATGGAAAAGCATGTTGTATCCCAGCTGCTGTTAGGCTTGAAATCTTGATAGGGACAAAAAGAAACACTTCAGACACACACACACACACACATATATGGAGCAAATAATTTATCGTTAGATTAACCACAATACAGCAAACAGTTACTTTTAGTCAATTCCAATACTATTAACATTCATAGTTCAAAGTAATCAATAAAACTCTTAACATTGTTAAAAAATAAAACTTAGTAACATCTTACCCCTTTTTCCTGGAGCTGTGCTCACTCCTCCAGTGTCACAGTGGGCTCTACCGCCAATCACTCTATTTTTCTTCAAGCAGAGGGGTGTGTATGGAGGGCAAAAGGTCCATGATGAGTCCTGGGCATCTGGCAGTTTTCAGGAGGACAACATGGTGGTGGGGGTCCCTTCCTCCTTGATATTGGAGGCCACCTGCGGCTATTTTTACATGTTTTCTTTACAAGATCTGCTTCTACTTACTGAGCATCACCCAAAAGCCTTCTCAAGCTCCTGTGAACATAAAGGGCTGTTGTACATCATACAATGATTACCTAGGTCTGTTGAACCTTTACCACGCTGTATCCCCAGAAGTGACAACAGGTCAGGCAGTAGTCCCTTGCTAAAACTAGCTCAGGCCCAGAGAAGTCCGGAGTCTCTCCACTGTCAGGTCCATGCCAAGCCTGTGGTCTCGTGTGACTAATGGCAAAAATTTTATTTACTGATGCACACTACCACTATTAACCAGTGACTATTCAATATGTGAATGTCTGTATGGGAGTGATGGTAAGTTTACCTCTACCACCCTAATAAAATCATCTTCATGGGGTTTTTTAACCCTTTGATTTGTTCAGCACTCTTCTGCCCATTCTGATTGTACAGTCAAGTCTCTTTGAGTGTGAATGCAAATAGACCATTCCTAAACATACCGTATGCTACCGCGTTGTGAAAATTATTTAGGAAGCACACCTACTGTGAGCATGCAGCATCCTGATCTGGATTGAGGCAATGTATACAATAAAAAACCTATCAGTTGATATCAAGGATTTATGGAATTTTCCACAGGATGAAAAAAATAATCCAGTATATCCTCTGTCAATTTTCTGTTTATTTATCAATTTATATTTTGGTCAGTATATATTAAATTATTATGGCAATGTTCTTTCTTGAACCCTCATTCATTTCAGAATCTCACTTTTATTTTTGGCTAATGGTTGATGAAATAAACCACAAGATTTAGAAATGTGTTAGCTTTGATGACAGTATCGCCTCAAGAAGCTGATCTCCAGTCCCTGGAGAGGTTTTAACAACGTGGCAGTTGGATTCCTGTGAGTGGAGCCCTCCAAACATCTGCCACACACACCTTGTTTTGTCTACAGCCTCACACACAGCTTCCCATCACTGCACAAGTCTTTCAAACATAGATAAAGAATTCATTGCAGAGATCAGCAGATGGTTTTCATTGTTATTATTCCTATTGGCACCAAAAATGCTTAAATCAATGAGCAGGCTTTGGAACAGTATTTCCTCTTCTATTTCTCATTTTGTTTTGACAGTCATTTGAGCATCTCCAGATTCCCAGATTAGACTCAGTATGTGGTTTATCTATTTCATCAATACTCTTACAAAGAAAAGCTTATCTTCAGCTTCAGCCAGTTCCCCCTCAGCCATTTTTAAAAGCCTAGCAGTTGTAATACTAATTGTGCCTCTCACACCCTCTTGTTATGATCTCAGATTGTTATCTGCATTTAGTGTCAGATAATAATAAAAAAAAATCAGAGAAGTAGTAAATTTTGGGTTGTTAGCATCAGTTAGCAATCAGTATGCCTTATGCTTCCTATTAGAAGACTTTTTTCAGTTGCTTACAAGCCTTCCTTGATTTAGCTCTTTTCAACTCAAATTTTCCAAGCTGAATGCCTGTTTCTGCCCAATAGAATAATTTATTTTTAAATCAACTTGTAAATGATTTGGTAACAGTAATGGAATGGAAAAATAAGTTTGTTTTTCTCACGTTAAAAGATTCAGGATTTCTCTTTTTTTGAAGATCCATAATGTACATATGAATTTGTGTGTTTTGGTAAGCATTTGCTTTTTCTCTCTGGAAAAAGCTGCTCAGCTTTGGCCTTTGAAAACCCACAGTTAGCTTGTGTCCTACAGATATCCTCTTGCTACAGTTTTCCAGGATAAAGTCTCCCAGAATCCCAGCTATGGGATGTCTAGCATGTGGTTGAACAAAACTATGCTTAAAGTTGTAGTTGTGACCTATTCTAATTGTGTGTCAAGTCCAGGTTTCAGATCTTAAGGGTCTTTTCTCTCCTGTGTTCTTGGTAGAAGCTTTCTTGCTGGGCCCAAGAAACCTGGAGGAAGGATCTAATTTATTCATATGCCAAGGGGTTAAAATAGCATGGTAAAGTAAGGGTGACCACTGAACAGCACATGGGAACATGGCCTGCAGCATGGGATGAGATGTGAGGTTGTAGATGGTGGAAGCTGGTATTTCAGGCTGTGGGGAAAGCAGGACTGGAAGTGGGGAGAGGAATAGTGTATATTCCAGGGCAAGAGACTGAGGGTGAAAGTGAAAGAGGAAATATGAAAGAAGGCAATTAAACTCTACTGTGTAAATATGAAAAAAACCAAAAACAAAAACCACAAAAAAAAAACCAAACAAACAAACAACCAAAAACTGCAAGCTGATTGGGCGTCTGGATGAGAAGAGTCAAGATGGGAATCAGTGAGCCAAAGGACAAAATGTAACAGGGCGGGTAGATGTGACCTGACACTGAGGGAGGGTTGAGGTGCAGGGAAAAGGGATGTGGGTGTAGAAGGTCCGTGGATGAGGAGCTTGATGAAAACAAAATTGAGCAAGAGTCTGGGCACTCAAGTTTCAGTATTGCTAAAAGGGAAATGGTCAAAAAGTGTCTTGTTAAATGGAGAGAAAATAATTTTTCAGACAATGAAGCTTTCACTTTTATTAAAATTGGAGAAATGAGACTGACTGCATGGGACTACAGTGAGGCTGCAGTGACAGAGTAGGGAAAGGACTGCAATGGGGACACTCTTGCAATGGGCCAGATAAAATGTTTGAAAGGAATGGGCAGAACAGCTTGTATGCAATCAGAAAACTCCTACCTGAACTTGAATTTGATCAAGGGTCGATCTCAACTGCACAATCAATGGCCATGTATATTTTCCATACCTGAATCAACATAACTGTGCAATCACAAAGCTCTCTGTGGGTAAATTTACCCTGTTTCATTTTCATTTGTCATCAGACAGAATTAGGTCAGGAAAAGTACTACACTAACAGAATCATGATTCAGTGTCCCAGTGGCTTTGCTAGCTCAGATATTTCTGTTTAGCATTGCACAGTGCTTGGTATAATCCAGATTTCTTGAGTTCCACTTATCTTTTTTCTGTTGTCAAAACTATGTGAATTGCTGCTCTTGCTAAGTGCTTGTTGGCTCAAATGACAGAGCTGGTAAGGTTCTGATTGTTACAGTTTACTTTCTTAAAATCCTAGACACTTCTACACAAAAACCACACCCCGCACACAAATACATTAAAAGAACATTTTTCAAGATTGAAAAATCACTGTGCATGAAAAAGTTGTCAAGTACCAGAGCAAAGCCTGCTCATGCTGAAGTGGGTAAACAATCTGCTTTTATCTTATATGTCTTTTCTGAAGTGGCTGAGAGATTTTTTCTGAAACATGACAATATAAATTTGATCCGTGGAAGAACAGGGTCTCAGCCTAAGTAGAAACATAAGCATAGAATAAGCAATAAAAATGTTTGTTATCAAGTTTCCCATAGCATAAAATACTTTACACATTAATTATGATCTCTTTGCACCTTTGTAGTTTAGTGGTTGATCAGATCTGGCATTTAAATGATATAATTTTTAATTAAAATACTGCGGAGGAATTAATCAGTGAAGCATTTACTTTTCTATCTCACTGTTCTTCTACCATGTGCTCCACAAGCACAAGGTTTTGTATAAACTCAGTAAATCAGTTGTGATCCAAACTGTGATAATTTGATTTTGAATATGGCTTGTGGTTGTTTTTTTGGGTTGAGGTGGTTTTTTTTGGGGGGGGGGAAGAGTAATGAAAAGTAGTTGGCAAGATGACAGCAGATGTAAAAGGCAGACTGAAGCTGTCAGCATGGGATGCAGCAGTGCAGCTGCTTCCTGCCTTTGAGAAAGGTCAGGAGAATATGCAGACAACTCGCACAGCACGTAGATGTTGCTGAGGATTACGGGTTGCTTAGGCAGGAGCATAAGTATAACATGAGAGCGAACAGAACATGCAAGTGCAAAATTTAGAGAAACACATTTTGCTCATGACAAGTGATGTCAGCTGTAATAGACAATGTCTGTGAGTCGGACAGGCAGTCACAGCTCACTTCTGACAAATGAAAGGTGCTGGCTCACCTCTGTGGATGCCCCTCAGGGAAGCAGAGGCTAAATCTCACCAAAATCAGTCAAAGCTCATTTACTTCAGTGTGCTTTGAACTGGGTCTTAAGACAACACATCACTCTGGGTCTTCCTGTTGTGTGAGCCTGCATCACCCAGCAGGCCAGGCTGTAAAATCCTTGAGGGGCATTGCTTATTGACGCATCTTTGCACAACACCATATTTATTTCAGGTCCTCCTTCATCCCTAATTTATCATCATTTTAAGCAATTACGCACAAACAGCTGCCCTGTAGTTTCTCACAGAGATGTCCTAAAAGAGATGATCTGAATCACCTTTGTTGCTGTCTGTATTTCTCCCAGGCTGTAATGGAAAAAGAGGACAACCTGGCTTCTCATTTAGATGTCTCAGTTTGGTCTCTGGAGACCAGTGCAACAGGGGCTTGAGAAAGTTCAGTGAGTCCATGCACATCTCATACTGAAGCCTAAGAGATAAAAGCAGCCATGAAATTCTCTAGTTATGATCTGGATTAAATAGCTCAAGAAAGGGGAGTGGTGATTCAAAAGCTCATTGACTGCTAAGGGAAGGAATGGATGAAATTAGAGTCCCTGAGTGCTTTCTGTCCTTTGACAGACACAGACAAAGTATAAAATGGTCCCCTCGGGACATATCATCTTTTTTTTTCATATTAATGAAGGCTTGCCCTTTGTAAAGATCTTTTTATTTTACATTTTCAGCAAGCATTGCACTATTTTATTGTTCTCTGCTGCTGATGTGGCAATCTCACCCTGTTAGCCCTCTGGATATATTAGCAATTTTAAAATGCCATTTTTCTCTTGTGAGAAAGTTGCTGAGAAGAAAGATATCCTTTTAACTCTTTCTGAACCAACCAAAATGTATATTTCTTTTTGCCATTCATATTAACTTTCTGAATGTTTTGGGTGATTTCGTAATACAGCCTGGATCAAAGTCATCAGCTCACTTCATGGAGGTAACCAAAAGTCATCCAGTGATACAGCAGTACATCCAGCAGTACTGTGAAAAGGGTAACTAGAGCTTTTACAAGGTCAGTATCCCACTCTGATCTAATACAATTTTAATTTGATTCCTGTTGATTTTAATTTTTAACCATTTTTTTCTCAGTGTAAATTCCATCTCTGGACAGGTAAGATTGACTTGTCTGATTATGAGTCCATGCAAACTGAGAGTTTCTCCTCTGTTCCACAATATCTTATTTATTTTCTTCCCTTTGTATTCCTAGGCTCCTTATTTTTTAATTTCAAATAGCAACATTTTTATATTGCCAACCTGAGCTCTCAACAAATAATTATTAAGTCCTTACACATTTATTGGACATAATCAAATGACAATATGTTTTAATTATGTTAAATTCCATTATTTACCTCCCATTTACTCATTTAGTAGAAATTGAAAGTGCTAAACTACTAGCACAACTTACAGCTTTGTTAGTCAAAGCAAAGCTAGCCACACAGCAATTATTTCCATAAACACAAGCATCTTATTCAATACAGGAACCAGCATGCTAGTCCATTACCCTGCTCTGCCCCTGCTCCTCAACAAAGGAGTGCTGACAAGCAGTCTGCAGGGCTCAGCAGACAGAGAGATCCACAAGGAGGAGGGGTAGAGTGGGTTGTAGGAAAGCCAGAGCAGAGACCCATCAAAAAGCAGGGAAGGCAAGAGAAAGGGAGAGAAATAACCAAGAGATAAGTAGTGAAGAACAAAGCCAGAAAGGAGAAAATCAAGGAGAATGATAAACAGAGATGGGAGAAGAGAGAAAGAAGGGAAGATAAGATGACTGATATAAGCACAGAAGAGAAAAATAATCAGCAGAATCACCACAGTATCTACTGAATCCTAAGGAGCTTCTTTGTCATATGAACATCCTAGAGCCTACATGAATTGTGAAGAGACTAAAATAGGATATCAATCAAAAGTGCAACACCAGAGTTTCTGAGGCCATGATTTTATGGTACAGGAAAGCCTGTCTTCAGGTTCCCAGTACCAGGTCAAACAGTTGCAGCTGCAAGGAGCAAAGTGCTGATCCCATATAAGCTTGCTCTGCTGGTTCAGATTAGTGCAAAAATTCTTGTGTGTTAACTTTGTACTATTAACAGGCTTTATTGTGTGTCATCTGTCCTCCCATAGTTCAACAGCATAAATCTAACATAAAGTTTCTGTTGCGTGTTTTGGCTAATTCAGCAGAAATGTGTTCATGTGTTTGTAATCACATTTATAGTGCTGGTCCAGGAGGGCATAGATTTGGTAGTAAACTGTCTTAATACACTTCAAATGTTGTTATGAGCAGAAGGGAACATACCATATACCTTAAACGAATTATTTACTTAGTCAAATTTATATTTTAACTTAACCCTGTTACAAAAATATATACTCATTGTTCAGATTATTACAGAGATGTCTCCTCAGTAGTAGTCTTAAAATTGTTTGGGTCTGCTTGGTGTTATTTCACATTTTGCCAGCAAGATCTGCCTGCTTCTCCTTGGTTCCTAGGTGAAGTGTGAAAGCTGCACAGCAGCCTCCATCTGATGCAAAGGGCTGTTGTTTGTCCCATGACGACTGTCTACATTTATCAAGCCTTTGCCACCTGCAATATTCCCAGAGATAGGGATTAGTCAGATGACCACTAAGCAATTATTAAAGCAAGCTAAGGTCAGCTCAGGCCAAGGCAAGGCCAAGAAATCCTCAGACCTTGAGCTGTCAGGTCAGCACAAAACCTGCAGATTTTTACTAAATGGCAGAAATCATGTTTACTGGGGAACAGCCTCAGTGTTATGTGTTCATTTGAAACCCTTTGTGAAACTGTATGATGCTCTGTAAATCTGCTTTATATGACTGATAATGGAAAACATCATCAGTAGGAGCTTTCTTCTGCTTTTCAGCTGACAAATGGGCTGTGCTATGTACTTGTGAACTGAGCTATCTGGCTTCCTATGACTAATGTTTAAAATTACGGAAGTCTGAACTTACATGCTTTTATATGAGGAAATATCCCTGATGCACCTTCTCTTCTCTGTAAAGCATTTAGTTTAGCCTGCACTGCAGAAATCACAAAAGGTATTAGTTCCATCTCAATTATTGCAGTTGGGTTCTGTTAGTATCTAAATTTATTTCGCAGCAGCATGTATTTATGTGTTAACACCTGATTGCTGAAAGTACCAGGCTTAGGAAAGCATTACTGGCAATTTCAGTGTGTTCCTTGAATGATGGCTGCTAGTGTCTACCGAAAAATAGTGGATGGGCAAACAAAACCCCATGAGGGAAGTGGTGATAACATCTGCTGTGCTTACCTTTATCTAGCTGCAAAATTTGGCTACAAACTCCCCACTCCCCTTCCTCCCCCCTCCTTTTTTTGCAGGTCTGCCAAGCATGAATAAAGAGCTCATTTCAGAGCTCAGCAGATGGTGTTCCTCATTGTTATTCCTATTGGTACCCAGGGATCTCTGAGTCCATGGGCACGAGAATGTTATTGCCCACTGCTGTTGTAGTTCCACTTTGACCTTAATTTCTAAGTGTCCATACTGCCAGTATAATCTGTGATACCTCTTAATTAATAATACTTGTCATCCAGTATTGCTTTTAACAGTTTAAAAGTTGTAATATATATCTGTGTGTAAACAGATTGCTCATGCTGCATTCTGAGTCTGTCAGTAGAAAAGCAGAACATCCAGGTGATCATTATAACCTAGTGAAGAAGGCTGAGTCACAAAAGACAATGTACTCGCTTCTACATATAAGGAGAAGATTGTTATTAGAGCCCTGCCTCCTTTGGTGCCCATGAGGGAAGGTGATCATGTTGCTGCTAGAAGTATTTTGCAAAAATGCTGTTTTATCCATTTTAAAAACAGACAAGCTGGGGTTCGTTTTCTTATGTGACTTGCCCAACACAAGTTAAGAAAATATTGAAAGCAAAGTACATCTTTTAGTTTCCTATGATCTGATCTGTGTCTTCTACTAGCCTTGAAAAAGCAGATTTAATTTTGGAATTTCCTAATTTATTAGTGGCTTGATTTTGCAGTCTTCATCACTGCAGTTGTAGTATTTCTACCCAAGACATCCCAACAGAAAGATACCTTTCTATTCCTGGATAGAAATAAGCCTGGGTATGCCAAAATATTGCAAAGGTTTTTTAGATACCTAGAACAAGTATTGAAAGCAATTTTTACTTTAAAAAGTATTGTAATTTCAAATTAATCTTAGGAAAGGGTCTTCAAAACCAGAGATCACAAAACCTCTCCCTTGTTGCCAGAAGACTTTGTTGCCTTTCTGCCTAGGCTTCAGATGATATTAAAGAGTCCCAAGTCTATCGAATTAGCCTTGGATAAATAACAGAGTTGCTTACTGGCTGGAGGCAGCAGTACATACCTTCAACAGATTTCAGATTATTTATGTGACAGTGTCTGTAAGTCTATGTCTGTATGTGTACTAAATGTCTAAACTCTCACTGTAGTAATTGGAGATCTAGAACAGGATTCAGTTGCATAGAAAAGTATTCATACTCCCAGCTGTATTTCTCTGCTTAAGTTCTCTGTAAAATAGAAACAATAATAGTTGTGAAAATCAATCTGCTGATATTTTTGGAGACCTCCAGTAAGTGGCATACCAGGGAGAAAATGGGAAGTGAACAGTGACACATGTTAATCAAGAAGAATAGAAATTACTGAATAGATGTGCTGACACTTCCTCCACTGCATGAGGAATAGTGTGTTTCTTAAAAAAAATAGTAAGAAATTCAGTACTGCATCATAATGCACATGTTGCAGTGATGGCACTAAATGACATTAAATCTCCATCCTGGATTTTGTCTCTATTGCAGTCTTAGTATTCTTTCTGTTAAATTTGTGAGTTTTATGTTTAGAAGTTGGCTTTACAATTGTGCACATAACACTTTGTAAATAATGCAACAGGCTTAAACTTTGAATGTTTGGCCACAGGCACATTTTGCCTCTGGGTAAGATGCAACAGCAACAGCAAATGAGATGTATTTTGGAGCAGATTTGCTTATATTTTTTGTTGTTAATAAAACTTTAAACTCACCTTACTCTCTGGGGAATAGCTGTTATGATAGGGAAAGAGCAATTAGAAAAAAATGGTGATATCTTGAAAAAAAAAAAAATCGTCACTGAATTTAGTTGGGTTAGAATTTCACACATGGAGTGTTAACCACAGCAAAAGTAACAGAGTCTGGGTGCACTGCTGTACTTCATTAAAGTGGCAAAACTGAATTTTCCCTACCTCTTCAAATTTTCAAATTATTTAGAAATCATTTTCTAGCAGGTACTGATTGCTGAACTGCTTAATAATTTTTCTGTCAGCAGATTTCTATTTATATTTTCATATTCAATGAAAAAAAATTAGTACTAAGAGTCAGGAATGAAAGTACTTGGTTGCCTACACTAATTATATATCAAGAAAGTACCAAAGGAAGAGGAGATATTAATTCCTGGGATTCTTTCTTTTAGGAATTGAAATATCACAAGAGATTTTGGAAGTACATACAAATGAACTTCAACACTCCCCTATTATAATATTTATTGAGAACATGATATCTTCCTGTTTTTAAAGGTGATGGTTTTACTAATTTAAGAAACATGGTGATATTAAATAGATATATTTGGTAATCAGTCTCCTTCTTCGCTTCCATTCAGATGTTACACAGTGTTGTATCTAACCATATGCAGTTATGAAAGAGAATTTGATTATCACATACAGTCTCTATATAACTGGCATTGCTGACTGAATCAAATGCAATAGCAATGACAATCTTCATTACCTGACCTTGCAATCTATTCTTCAGGTTCCAAATGACTGCCCATGTGGCTAATATGTCTAATTTCTAGAGTTCATTTCTACTCTCTAATGTTACATTTTTAGGAATAGACTAAAAAGCTGAGAGCTCATACCTTTATCTCAAGTCTTCACTTATTGAAGCAACAGTTATTCCCTCCAAATCATCCTGGCAGGTAAGTGAAGAATTATTTTCAAATCTTTGCATTTGAAAATGACAGCTACATTTCAACACCATTATCTGCTTTCAAGCTGTGTTTCTTTGCCTACTCAAATCTTTGTTCTAAGTTCTGTCACATTTTCAGCAATTCAGAGTGCTCGTTTCAAAAGATGCCAGACTGGGCACAGGCAGTTATAATTCATAATACTGGATAGGGTGAAGAAAAGAGAATTTTGAGTTAATACCTTTTTTTTCAGTTCAGAATTGGAATAGACAAATAGAAGGTCAAGTCTTAGCACACCAAGAACAGACTGAAATATCTCACTGTAACATATGTATGTACGCATGTGTATTTTGTATGCATTTCAGTGCAGAATGTGATTGCTAGTCTTAAGACTATGTTACTTTTTAAAACTTCTGAAGGTGTTTAATTTACATACTTGGGGATGTTTTGGTATTTATACCCAGTATTTGCATTGTGTACAACAGAGCTCCCTACAGGCTCTGAATTACTGGGTGTTAAACAGAACAATCCTTTAGTCCCTCCTGCATGCAGAGATTCATTTGTGAGCAAGGAATTAAAAGCCTGGATTCTAATATAACAGCTGGCAAATCAACATTGTGTTTCATTCATTCAATTAAACTACACAGTACGATTTTGGATCTTGTCCAAGTCCTATCCTGGAAGAATATGAGTCTTTCACCAAAAGTTTGATGTAGTCCTCAGTGACTTGCAGCTATCAAATAAACTGCAGCTACTGCAGCCCTGGATGATTTATAACCTTCACTCTAGACTTGACTGCAGCTGTTAAGTCCAGAGTTTTAGAGGACCAAGTCTCTGACACTCACTGAATAGATGGGCTCTGTATGTCAAGCTGACTAATCTCGTACAGGATTATGTGAATCATTCTTCAAAGTACTGTTAGAAAGATGCTGGATGTCAAACATGAAACAGGTCTATCATCACTGGGAATAACTGCTCCAGTGACAGGCGCACAGAAGCAAAATATTGGCTTAAATATTGGCAGGTACAAGAACAGAATTTGTTTTTTCTTTCCCGACACAAGCTGAAATGATACATACCATCATGCTATGGCAAGTCTCTCTCCTTCGCATGGGACAATAGATGAGTTTATGTCAAATAATCATGTCTCTTTCTGTCCCAGTTGGCCTTTCTGACTTTGTCCAAGGTCATCTTCCCTGTATGGACTCCATATTAATTACTTCAAGGAATTACTTTCCAGATATTCTCCTAAAATGAACCCACCCCAAAAGCACTAGCATCATTGTTGCACAATATTTTTTCTAGATGTTACTTTTATTTTTTATATTACTTGCCTCATTTCTCTTTGAGCTGCATTGAGATAATTCAAAAGCAGGAATCTAAACTGATCGCATGCATATGCAACTTTCTTTTTCCAGCATGTTTTTAAAGGTATATCAAGATAAGATGTATTGCAAAATAATCTCACATAGTTTTTTTCAAATCCCTGACAGGTTTCAAAAATAAACTCTTCTCTAAAAAAATTCTGGTTTCTGACACTTAACTTTAAATAGCTTTGTAGATCCCTTTCATGCTTCATTATCTATTCCCTGTTATTGCCTACATTATTTAAATCTGTTGTTTTTCAAATACAGGTAAACCTTCCAGTTATAGGAGAGTTGGAAAAGACAGATGCTTTCAATGTTAATATTACTGCTAACATTTTTGTTTACTAAGATTAAAAAATTGAACATGAAATCAAACATAAGTTACTAAATCCACAGCCAGGATATGTTGTTAGTCTGTTAGAATTTGTTAGTCTCTGCTATATAGAGAGCCATCTTTGGGCCATGACCACATTTAAGTGACGCTATCAGCAGCTTTCATTAACATATGCTTTTTGACTATTATATATTGTCAGACTACAGGTAAATACTGTGGTTTCCACAAGAATACAGGACAAATAAGGGTGTTACCATTCATCTAAGCCAAACATCTTAGTGCACTCTCAGCTTACATCATCTACTCTTTCAGTTTCATAAACTTGTTTGTCACACATTATTCCTCGTGGAGAAAGAAGATACAGCCAGGATGTGGACTAAATATAACAAGAGCTTTCCTTCCAAAACAAGCAAAAAATTCTTCCATGATTTTGCATTATAGTGTACTGGCTATCTGCAGAAAGTATGATTTTGGTACTTTCTTGTTTTATCTCCTGTTTTATCTGCACTTCATTGACAGTAAGAACCTGGAAGCAGAGACAGCTTTATAAAGAAAATAGCTGCTAGTGACTTTTAAAATATACTGGGAAACATGTTAATTTTAATGTAATGATTAAGACTTTTATTTTAATGAAAGGAGGAAGTTGCCTAATTTATCTTTGGTTTATCTGTTTGTGTGGTATCATATAACACAAGTTTAATGCAGCTTTGCAAAATAATCTCCAAATGCTTTCAATTTTCAGAACAATAAGGAATTGGACTTCTTTAATCAAATTTGATTGTGTAGTAAACTCCAGAGTTAAAGCAGATTTACTTTGTTATTATTCCTTCAATACTTGGAAGTTCTTACAGTGGCTGTTTGATACATACAAGAAACCTGGCTTCCTTTCACAGTAATTTACATTGCTGTGAGTCATTGGAAACATTAAGGTAAAAATTTGAGAACAGAGAGAAAGATCCCTTTTATTCCTAGCTTAGTGAAAAGTGAACTAATGCTTCCCACAGATGGGAGAGAAATTGCCTTCCCAGCAGATGCAGGACAAGGCGCAGGACAAGGCATAGGACAGCAAACATCCCTTGGGTGAATTGCTTCCCTGAGAAAAAAGACTAAGGAAGAGAAGTGCCTCTGATTATAGATTCCTTTACTCGCTGTGTTTTTTAACAGGAGTTAAGGGATTTTCCAACATTCAAACGTATGTGAAGGAAGGCTGTTGACACTAGCAAAGTGGGAACATCTTCCGTTTTGACGGTCAGAAAGCAATGACAGAAAACCCTATGCTTGTTCTCTCTGTGTTCCTAGTGTTTGGTACCATCATCTTTTCTATTCTTCTTTCCTTAGGTTGACCTATATGAATTGTGTAGCCTCACCCTGTATAGCCTTGGCAGGAGGAATAGTTATTTGACAACTGACTGAAAGGAAGTCACATGGAAAATAGGAAGCCAGGTTAGTGAGGTCTAGGACTTGAGAAGCTGGGACTGTGGTTCCTCTATCATAGGATAGTGCATCCTTTTCTACTTTGTTAATCCATGCAGGAATCCTTCTCATTTAGTACTGGGAATATTTTGGAGTTAACAAGAAACAAGCTACATGATGCCTTTCCCCACACCCTTTACACATGTTTGGTGTTGTAATCCTAACACTTTGTTCCAGAGTAAAGTGTGCTTTTAACAGACAGCAGCTGAGATGAAAGCTGATGTCTAGGACCTAACAAGCCACTTTTACTAGAGAAATTTAGGAATATTTGTCTTCCTCTGTATGTATTCAAAAAAAGATTATCTCAACTGTGAGCAAAAGAGTTCAAACCTGCTAGCTAGATTCAACCTAAAATGTCATTGTGTGAGTCTGTCTGCTTAGCTTTGGCTCTTCTGCCTACATAGTGTTTTCTCTGCAGATGGCTCAGTCACCAAAAAAAAGCACTGAATGTCACAGTATCTACCACATCATCTATGAAAAGTGGATATAGCAGCTCAAAATCTTTCATACTGTAACTCCAGGGGAGGGAAAGTAAGCTGGAACATCTGTAAGCTTTAGCAGATTTGAGGCATCAAATCTCTTTAATTCAGCTCAAATGTTATGTGGCTAAGCAAATTCTAGTTTTCTAGCTTCCAGACAATTTTGCCTCTGTCAGCTTTCTGAGTTAGGTATTCATCATATATGTCTTCTGTATAACAATGTATGTTACGGCTCTGAATGGACCATGCTAATGCATGAGAGTTCTTAGGTATGAAAATTTTTATGGCTTTTTTTGGCTGTACAAAGTACTGAGTTCAGGGACATTTTCTGAGTTCATAATAGCTGTGATATTACCATTTCCTTTTTGTGCACACAGCTCCTGGTATTCTTTACACAGCACCACAAAACTTATTTCTAAATTCCAAATATATTTAAATTGTTGTTATGATAATTTTCAAAGTCATGTTCATGTTTTGTTGATACTAAATAAAGAAGGAATCACAGAATCATCTAGGTTGGAAAAGACCATGAATATCATCTAGTCCAACACGTAACCTCACACTGACAGTTCCCAACTACACCATATCCCTCAGCGCTATGTCAACCTGACTCTTAAACACCTCCAGGGATGGGGACTCCACCACTGCCCTGGGTGGCCTATTCCAATGCATAACAACCTGTTCTGTAAAGAAATGCTTCCTAATATCTAGACTAAACCTCCTCTGGTGCAACTTGAGGCCATTACTTACACATAAAGCAATGATGTAGCAGTAACAATTTTTTGTAGTACTAATTATCACTGGACAGGTAAAAAGAAACTGCTTTGAAAACCATAAAAATAAAGCCACACATATGAAAAACTGTCATTTTTCAAAGATGATCTTCTAATTAAACTAAAAGTGTCTGAATTTCCAAATGATACATGAGTAGTGGGAAAGAATAGAACTATTTTTGCATATCTAGCACTTGCCATGAGAAGTCTGCATGAGACCTGAGCATAGAATCATAGAATCATAGAAAGGTTTGGGTTGGAAGGGAAGTTTAAAGGTCATCTAGTCCAACCCCCCTGCAATGAACACGGACAGCTTCAACTAGATCAGGTTGCTCAGAGCCCCATCTGACCTGACCTTTAATGTTTCCAAGGATGGGGCATCTACTGCCTCTCTGGGCAACCTGTTCCAGTGTTTCAACAGCTTCAGGATAAAAAATTCCTTACTTCAGTCTAGTCTAAATCTACCCTATTGGTGGAGTCTCACCAGAGTGGAGTACAGGGGCAGAATTACTTCCCTCAACCTGCTGGCCACACTTCTCTTGATGCAGCCCAGGATACTGTTGTCTTTCTGGTCTGCAAGCACACATTGCTGGCTTGTGTACCACAAATCCTTCTCCGCAGGACTGCTCTCAATCCCTTCATCCCCAAACCTGTATTGATA
The DNA here is from genome assembly GCF_003259725.1 of Athene cunicularia. NCBI lineage: Eukaryota > Metazoa > Chordata > Aves > Strigiformes > Strigidae > Athene > Athene cunicularia. The sequence continues at coordinate 44,084,041 of NW_020799091.1, forward strand.
CCAGGGGTTGCCTTGACCCATGTGCAGGACCTTGCACTTGGCCTTGTGGAACCTCATGAGGTTCACATGGCACCAGTTCTCAAACTTGTCCTGGTTCCTCTGGATGGCATTCCATCCCTCTGGTGTGTCAGCTGCACCACACAGAGTGGTAACATCTGCAAGCTTGCTGAGGGTGTCTTGATCTTACTGTCTGTGAGGAAGATGTTAAACAGTGCTGGTCCCAGTACGTACCACTGAGGGACGCCACTTGTCACTGATCTCCATCTGGACATTGAGCCATTGACCACTACCCCTGGATGTGACCATTCCACCAATTCCTCATCTGCCAAACAGTCCATCCATCAAATTCATATCTCTGCAAGTTAGAGGTGGGATCCAGAGCTCATGGGAACAAACTGTATCTATTGATTTCAGTAAGTTTTATTGGACCCCTATGATTTTTAAATAATAGTGAAAAAACAATTCCTCCATATAGCAGAATTTGTGAAAAATAAGACTGAGGTTTTTTTTGATTTATAAGTCTTAAAATTTACTAACAAAAATTCATATTTACAGGTGCTTGTTCACTTTACATAGCACCTCCACATTCTAGAAACACCACAGTGCATTTAATTTATAGGCTTCCTGGCTAATCATATTCACAACGCTATCTCTGTGATTTAAACTATTTTTTGAAAAGGACTATAAGACTGCAGAGCCAATCTCCTGAAACAACATTGCAAGGAGCAATTCTGTGTTCTATCTTGCTTCATTATGCCCATAAGCTTAGCAATAATGTCAGCCTGATCAATTTGATTCAGCATGATGCCAGGATTTTAGTCCACTCCATGCAGACACAGTCCTACTGTTAGTACTTGTTACAGCCACATCGGGCTGTAACTTGATTTAATAATCTGTGGCCATATTCATAAAGATGTAAGCAAACACAATTGCACTGGTTTTATTGGGCTCAAGACAACTCACTCAGGAGTTGAGCAACGCACTATAAGCTCACAATCTCCAAATTTTCACTCTAAGGTAGCAGCAGACTGAAGGGAATCCAAATGACAGGATAAGACTGAGGTTTTGAGTTCAGGTATGGGTTACCTGTGGCTTTCAAACTATGTATGGTCTTTAGCAGGTCAAGCACATCAACCGTATTGTACCATACTCTTTTTCTGACTAGTGAGTAGAGGAATAAACTCTTGTTATGGGAGGAAAAACCCATCAGGAGCTATTTAGATTGATACTGGCATATTATCCCACAGCTCATGGGGATGCTGAGAGAGAACAGCAGGAGTCCTTGGGAGCCTGATATCTCCGGTTCATGCAACGCCCTGTGTAACATTTCTCTTAGAACTTTGTGAGGTGTGCTATGTGTCCTGCTGATTTTGCCCACATGGACATGAAGACATGTGGGTTGGAGGATCATGAAGACTGTCTGCTCTTATTCTAGCTCAGATGGGCAAATGTAAAACTCACTTATGTCACTGGAAAGGTTCTCACTGACTTCAGTGTTTGCTGTGCTGGGACTGTGAGTCAGAATGACACACAGGTGGTGGGGATATACTTATCCCTTGAATGCTTCCTATCTATTTTAAGCAATTATCTGGTTCAAATGAGTTTAGGAAACTCAGCATGCAGTTTGCAACTAGTTCAGGAGGAAACATGCAAGAGAAATTCACCGATTATCTGCCTGTATATAAATATAGCTGAATAAACCATAGTTTTCTTGATGTTAATAACGTGCTGCTGATGGAAGGAAGGAAAGGTATAAATTCATTATCCTCTCCTTTTCTTTTTTTTTACCTTTTCTTGCTGGAGGCTGCTGGCATGAAACATTACCTAAAAAGCTATGTCTCTGTTATGGAGAGCAAATTTTAAGGCACTGAGGCAGTATGAGGAGGTAAAGAAAGGCATGTCTAGTAAGGTCTCCTAATCTTAATAGAAAGGATGTGTATTCTGTTGAAGGGTGAAATAAAAGGAACATAGTCAAGTTTACACCTATTTTGCTCTCCTGACTCAGGAGACTAGATCCAAAGAAGGCAATACTTTTAGGGAGAGTTAACAGTCTTTTTTAGATCAAGTGCTTTAGCTGGACAAAATGAACAAATGACTGTCTTGAAATTCAGGCAGAAAGCCCCAGAGGTATACTGAGCAGTCAAGACAAGTAAGCCATGGAATCTCATTGCATTCTTTGCCGATTTGCATTAAGTGCTGAGCTCAGTAAGAAGTTAATTTCGAGCCTCTACAAATCTTGTAATCTGTTTTAGAGACTTGAAAGAGATGGGGAAAAAAAAAAAAAAAAAAAAAAAAAAAAAAAAAAGACAACAGAACCTTTTTTCCTATTCTTTTCTCCAGTGCATGACAAAGACGAACATGTCCTTTCATCTTACAATACCTTCCTGATTACATGACTTTAGCAACCATTTTGTTTCCTGTAAATCGCCAGGTACTTTATGCTGCTCTCTGATTTCCTGAACAAAGACACTCCTGCAATTCTTTCTGTTTGTGTTGCCTCCACTAATGAGTTCTCAGAGGTACCTTAACCTAAATAGCTTTATAAACGAGAGGTGTTAAAGGTCTCTCGGTTAGTGCAGAGGACTTGGAAATATGCATAAGAAGCTTTCTTCTCTTCTATTCTCTTTTTCTTGCATGGAATTTGCTATACTAGCACTTTTTCCCAGGTAAAGGGAGCTACCATTCCCATTAGGCTCTGAGCCTAAACCTGATCAGACAGTGTCATCTTTCCTTGCTGGGAAGCACAGCACTCTAAAGTATATATTCCCATAAGAATAAAAGTCTTTTAGCTCTATTTCTATTTTCCTTCACCAGTTCATTGGTGCTGGGGAACATTAGCTACTCAAACAGTAAAAATTAACAGAACTGAGAATTCTAAGGGATACAAGCAGGCACCTCAGCATGAATAAGGAATCAGATGTCTCCAGGACTTTTATATTGTTAATATTCATTAGCATTTGTTTAGTCCCAAGACCAAAAGAAAGAATTTAAAATTTTACGTGCAAGTTGCCATGCTAAAGGCTGTGAAGCCATTCAACCAGGAGTACAAATCTCAGTGAGTATCTATCTCCTCATTAATATCTGACTACTATGAAGAAACGAAGTGAGAGAGTTCCTCAGGCAAGACAGGCATGCAGTTAGGTGGCAAAAGATAGCAGCTTTCTCCCCATGGAAGGATGCTACTCTATTATCTTGCCTTATTTAACTGGTGGCCGATAATGTGAGGGAGAGAATGCAGCTGTTTGCAGCGTGCTTAGCAATCACCCATCATCTTTGTATGGTGCTTATTGAGAGGGGAGACAAAAATAGTTAAAATACTTCAGATGGGATCATTGGATAAGGCTTGATATTAAAGCTACTGCAGGTGTGGGACTTGTTCAGCCCTTTTCTCCATGAAGCAAATCGTTGGCCAACTGCTGGAAAACCATTAGTGCTGCGAGATGACATTTAGTGTTCATTTTGTTAGGTAGAAATGATTTATAAATTACTGTGACTACATAGAAGGCTCCCTATTACAAAATGCTGCCCTAATCCTCTTCCATTGTGGTTGATAGAAAAGCTCTTAGTGGTTTTAATATGAACTGTATAAAGCCCTGTGATTGTAGTGGGGAGTCAGGAGTAATTTATGCCTCCTCCTGATCAACCAATAGTCTCTGGTGTTTCTTCTTTGTGTTTGGAATAAGGGAACTCAGAAGACTTTCTATTTAAGATAATGTGACGTAAGACTGCTGACTGAGCTTAAGCTGTGTGGAGTGTTTTGTGGTGTTCTTATTTGATACTGGATAATAGTAATAACAGGACTTGTAGTTTCTGCATTCATTAAGGTCTTTGAAGAAGGATGGAAAATGACCTACATATTTATGACTTTCTTGAGCAAGCTTATTAAAAGTATTTATCAATAATGTCAAACTTTGAGGAAAAATTCTGTCAGGTTATTCAAGAGAATATTTAAGATTTTCATTAAAATTACTTTCTTTTATTTATCTGAACTTCTACAGTTATTCTATGAGGACTTTGAATTCAGCACATGGCCTATCTTCTTTTAAAAATAAAAACAAAGCCAAAAAAAAAAAAAAAAGCAACCTAATGCAGTAGTTCTCCATGTGACCTTCTTCCCTCCAAAATTATATTAGTGACGCAAAATCTCATTGTATGGCCCCCCAAAAAATCTTTTTAAAAGTTAGCTTATCTCAGTGCATAACAGTTGAGCAAGGATAAGAAATCATAGGGAAGCACATAAGTCACTGGCCAAGATACTGAGAGGGGAGACAGAGATGTATGAATGATCAGAGGGCTGGAACACCTCTCTTATAAAGAAAGGCTGAGAGAATTGGGATTGTTCAACCTGGAGAAGAGAAGGATCCAGGAAGACCTTATTGCAGCCTGATCTAGTTGAAGATGTCCCTTTTCATTTCAGGGGTGTTGGACTAGATGACCTTTAAAGGTCTCTTCCAACCCAAACCATTCTATGTTTCTATAATTAATACATGGTTCCTGTTCATGGGCATTCCCTGATTGAATGGTATCTATATGTTGTCTTTGATCCTGTATTCATGGCTGTTTCTACTTCTTGAAAGTCTGCCAAGATATTGTGTGTATACCTCATACTTTTAAGGACATCAACTTTGATTAAACATTGTAGGATCACAAGAGCGTACAGATCCAACAGGCTTGGACTGGTGGTCCCTCTCTCCCATGTCATCTGTGATTATTCAGTTAAATTTATTTCATATTTTTTTTTTTTTTCTTTTTTTTTCCCCCCAGTTTCCAAAAATTTCCTATCATTTTCTGGAGATGGGTAAGCCAGTTTGGACAAAACGCTGTCAAGTTCAACTTCAACTTTAAAATCTCCAAGGAGAATCAGAGTCAGAATCAGACTCAGAAAATGTTTTTAAAATGTTGTAATAAAACTCATTTTTCACTCTGTGTACACTTTGTGGTTCTGATATTTGGACATTTAAAAAAAAAATAATAGTGTTGGAATATGTTTTTGCCAAAAACACTCATCAATTCTACTTATTCCATAGTGGACTGTGATCAGCAAAACTGATTACATGTTTTATAAAAATGGTATTCAGATTAAAAAGTTTTTTTTTTACTTGTATGAAGATATCCTTTTTAAAAATTCTCTGTTCAGTTACGAAATTGTTTGGATTTTTTATATATATAATACATTGATGATGAAAGCCACTGTGATACAGTTGTGGCCATCTGAGCTTATACCTGGCTTGCAGAAATCTACTTATTGACTAAAATCAAATCAAATTCTGAAAGTAATTTTCTCTGAGCTACAGGTCTATTCATTTGGTTACTATGTAAGTGACTGTCAAATTGTCATTAATTTACCCTGCAAAATAATTCATAGTGTTGGTATGGGTGTGACTAAGTAACTTTACATGTGTCTTGGAAAGCAGACATTCCCAGAAAAAGGAATATGTTAGATAATATGCAAAGCTGATTTGTGGTCAGCTATAAGTGTTTTGGGAAGGCCAATGAAAAGATTTTTGGAAATATGACTGAGAATCTGCTCACTTTCTTTACAGTCACTAGTGAATTATTCTGCCTGGATGCAGCACACTGCACTGGAAAAAAAAATTAATGTATTTCAGGGTCTATAGGTAACTGAACCTTCTAATCTCACCTGTATCTGAACTTTAAGCTTATGCCACAGTCCTGTTTAATGTCGTATTGCTATAGCTGTATTAGCTACTGATCAGTTATTCAGGTTTTCCAGTGTAGGAAAGGGAAGCAAAATATTGCCCAAGTTGTGAAAGACACATTTCAACCACCACCTTGAAAGTGATGTTGAATAGCATCTGAGCCCTTTACCAAGGGAAGGAACTTGCTGGCACATGGCACTTTGTGTGTCTACAAGGATTGGTGCTATGCCAGGTACCCCTCTAAATCAAGACAAAAATAAATCCCAAAATTTCTTTTCAATGAAATACTTTAACTGAAGAAGTGTCTCATAGGTAGTATTAGCAAGCAAGCTTCTGTAGTATTCTTATCAACATCTCATCAGAGATGGGCTCAGGAATACCAGTGGATCACAGCCTGTAGGCCTTTGCTCTTGCTGTCTGTCTTCAAGACTGATAAATGCAAAACTCCTAGGTATGCCAAGTCAGCATCTGGATCCTTCTGTGATTTCTTCTGGAATCAGCAATGCTACTGTTAATTAAAGAGGGTTGAAATTCCATTCTCCAGTGTGTTGTCTTTTAGTGAAATACCCTTCAAGATCTTTAGTTACATGATAAGCGTCTGTTACTATGAATTATTTAGTGAATATGTTAGTTTTTGACTCAAAAGGAGGAGCAGCAAAAAACATGTCACCAGTTATATGACATGTATTTTTAAAAAACCTGACAGATCATGTAATGTCAATCAAAGCAGCTCTCAAACTCCAGCTACCCTCTCAGAGCAGAAATTAACTACATCTTTTTTCTAAGATACAGCTGTCTGTAAACTCTTCTGTAACCAAATTAAAATTTCATGTGTGTGAAATTACCTCACACCACCAGAACACCTACAGAATAAAAGTAATATAAATTAAACCTCACAGTGGATCTCATTTGGCAAAGTAGTTACTGGGTTTTGTATCACTGTCAGTGAAACTACCTTTTACAAGTGATGGAAAACCCTTAAGCCTTGCAGCTTAGAAAAATAAATATAAACCTATGAGAATCATCAAGGAACATAATCATTATATGTTTCATATTACAAATTGATTTCTGAGAATTTTTGAGATTTTAAGCAAGAAAAGGCACATAAAGATATTCAGGTATTTGATTTTCATCTCATGGCTTCCTTTTCCTATGTTCTTGGTTCTTCATTTTGTAAGCAAATACACCAGTGAAACAGGGAAACTGAAGCTCCATTCCTACCTCCAGATTAGTTACCAAAATCATATTTTGCTCATCCTCTTGAATTATTTTAAACACAATAGAATAGGTTGAAAAAAAGCCCTAGTGACTAGTGCAATGTTAGTCATGTAGGATATTGAAAAGTCCTAATACATGTTTCAATCAAAATTTATTTGTGTTAAATAAACAGCTTCCCATAGAGTCCAGTTCATCTCAGGATAGTGGGCCAGCGTCTCTCAGAAAGATACATGAGTTTAAATCTTCTGTTGTAAAAGGTGGAAGTGAACTTGATTCCTCTGAGTCCTGGGCAAGGACATTATTCACATTCACCTCCTGAATAAAAGGACACTAGTATGTTACCTGCTTTCAGTAAAATCACAGTTCTATATAGAAATACATTTGTATTTTTTCCAGTCAGGACTGATTTGTAAAATACATATTTTCAGAACCGACACATGTATTTTGGCAGATTTATTATTTGTGCTTCAGAACATGTGCAGCTGCAATTAGAATCATGGTGGAAGTGTAATGCATTACTCTAGCCATGACTGTTGAAATGATTGTAAATTAAGAAACGGCATACAATGTTACTACAAACATTCCAGTCATGCATTTAAGTCTTCTGTTTTGCTGAATATGGACGTAAGATCAGAATTTTACCTACCAAATTTTAAAATTGGATCATAAGTGTCCAAAATTAATTTTAAAAAATCCCCTTACTTATAGTATTCGGTATGAATTCTTTAATTTTTAATCTGAAATAAATGTAAAATGGAGTAATAAACATTATAAGTGATTAAATATGGAGTTATAGTTTTCTGTAATTAATAAAAGAATAAGGGAAGATTTATTTTCATGCTTATGCTTTTATAAATCTACAAATTATTACTTTGCTTCTAATTTCTTACATGTTTCTTTTATCTAGATCACTTCATTCAAAATGTGACTTAAGTACTGCTGAAAATACTGACATATTGACTCCAGGTAAGTCATGTTTTCCTTTCCTTAGTCTGAAAAGTTAACATCTGAAACATAATATATTTGCAAAACTCTAGTCAGATTGTTGAGATTTGGTACTGTATTTATTTTTGTTGAAGAATCTGTTTTAACTTTAGTAGAATAAAAGCATAGGTTTATGCATTGTGAATATGTGTGTGACTTGAATCAGGAGCTGTCTTGAAACATTAAGTTAATGAACAGTTTACTTCAGCATGGCTTGAAGAATTTGTTTTCTTCTCAAAATTAAGGTCATGAATCTACAAGTATGAGGACCTTGTAAAAAAAATAATCACCACATGGCTATGCAACTAAACAAACTATGTTTGCTGGGTGGCAGTAGGTGACATTATTACACATAACCTGCAAGTAACCCTCAGAGTCGGGAAAAGACATTGTCCTGTGAGTTTTACATTGAGTTACTCTCTGGTTGAGACCACAGCCTTTGGAAAGGTGCTTTGCAAGAAGGAGGATAGAGTCTTCTCTTCTTTAAAATCCGAATAAATACTCAAAAATAAGAGTTTCTCTGCATACCAGGTGTTATATAATCACATTATTCCTGGGAGGGACACTGGTTTCATATTGTCTGCAGCTGTCTTTGTTTTATGTCTGCTATGATGTATGTGTGTGAGCGCACATTTGTGTGTGTGCTGACAAAATAAGCCAAATTTAAAGTCTGCTCGCACTATGTTCTTGATTTCTCCTCCACTGGAAAATTCATGTACAAGTTGCTGGAACTCTACTGCTGAGCAATGAGGCAGGACCACCCTAAGAAAAGAGTACTGAAGTTGAGAGGAGTGTGCAGTGTACAGGGAAAGCTAATCCAATTAAACCTGTACCACCAAATTCAGTTGTAACATGTTAAGTGTGTGAATAATTATACCTTTCTAGGGGAAATCTTCAGATTTATCTGGAAGCATACATTTAACACCATTTTAATTTTCCAACTAGCTAAATGAAAAACTATCCTCTACATTTTGTCCTTTGGTGATGTTTTCATACGTATTAAAATGTCTTTGAGGAAGCATGTTTAAAGAATTTGTAGACCACTTTAAAAAAATATTTCAGTAAGCTATTATCAGAGCTGCAAATCCTGTCAGTATGAAACACATAAACTGCAACCCATTGCAACCTAATGTGTATCTGCATCCTATACAGTCATAGTTGTTCAATAGCTTCCACTCAAAGCAGGAAAAGAAATTATGGTGGAGACTAAGAATGTACAGAAAATGATTAAACAGTTACTCATGAAAATGGACTAAATATGTAGCTATATATCCCCTACAATGCCAAATGGAAAGATATATCTAGTGGAAAAATTGTTAACCTCTAAACATATGCTTGAGGAAAGAGATTTCAATAACAGTAACTTTAATAAACCTCTTATTAGTATTCCAAAACATGAGCTAAATGAGTTCAGAATTAATTGCTACAGATACCTGGGAAAGTGGATGTATGTTCAATGACCTACATTTGCAGTATTAACTGGGAACTGAGTAAGGAATGTAGGTGAGGCCACCACCACTGTTAATTGCCATATGCTGCCATTTACCTTGAGCTATATAAAGCAGCACCAACAGTTTGCCCATCAAGAATATGAGTCCTGCACTTTCTGTCAATATTGTCCCATTTGCTGCTGAATAAAGGCAGATTTCTGACCCTGAGGATAAACAGCATAGCAGAATCACCATATAAACTTTCTCTACTCCCAAAAGGAGCTTTCTCCATACTTTTGCTGGCATCATTCCTGGGCTTATTCTATACTTCAGATCATTTCTAGATATTCTCCAGCTGGCACAGATCAAACCATTCTGAATTTGCTGAAAATTAAACATATAATATAGATAAAAGTGTGCCAGGACTTAAATCTATCCTGGTTTAGTTTACTGGTGTAGACATATACATTGAGCTGCTTTGGTGGAAGGAGTGATAGACATTCCAGATTCTGACCTTGTTTACATAATTTTCAATAAATCCATTGAAGTTGTGAAGAAATCTTTAGTCACACAAACACTAGCGAGATCAGAACCTGGCTCACAGTGTTGGTTTCAAAGGCCTAGTCTGAAAGTCCTAATGGACCCTTATATCTAAAAGCTAGAGATCCGTCAGCTCCACAGTGACAGCCAAGGAAGGATCGGGCTGTTATTAGGGTTCAGTTAATTCATATAGAGGTAGCTAGCAGAAAAAGGACACATGAAGAGCGGGCTAGATAAGCCCACTTCTTCCTGCTTTACGTACAAGTCAAGGCAAATAACTTAAACATATACTTCATGAAATGAATCTTTCTATGAGAATTTTTTTGTGGATTTAGTCTAAAGTTATTAAATTAACACAATTTGTTCTTATGACTTGGTATCAGCTCTAAGGTAGAGAATTGTTCTGAACATCATCTGTTGACTCCTAAAGTTATTATCCAGCTATCAGACTCTTAATTAGCAACTACTGTCAATGACTGTTATGTTGTACACAGCCTTTTTTATTTAATTGGGTTTGGCTTTTGTGAGGAATTTTTAGCACATTTAATTATTCACTCTCTAAATACTTTCAACTTTCTAGGAAAGGGGCACTTTAAATCTCTGAAATCACTAAGTGCCTTCCATTGACCATGCAAAACTATAACTCAAAGCAAGCTAAAAGGCAAAGCACTTTCAGAATATCAGCATGGTAATAGAAATATCATTAGATCAAAAATCTTAAGAAACAACAAAGAATGATAATCTTGAAATAAATGAGACCTACTCTTACAGAACTATATGGCCTGCCTGCACTTATAGCTCACCTTTGTCTTATGTTCTGTGGGTAAAAAATAAAAGATAAATTCCTAAGCACTGTTATTCTGAAATCTTGATATAACTGCATTATGCACAGACTAAAGAAATGTCCTGTTCTCGCTGAGTGGACTTTGGTGTCTGTCCAAAGTGGTGCTTTAAGTTACATTGGCAAAAGCTGTCTTTGGTCACTATAAGCTGTCTTCATAAGAAATAAGGGGGGAAGACATCAGAAGAAAGATGATTGACATAAATATCTACCAGGAAGCTTTTTGAAAGTGTATAATGACTAAAGATAAGAAGTACAGACTGCATAACAGCTAGATACTCACATTTACCATGTTGACATGTTCATGAAAAAAAACCAAACCAAACCTGTAAGGATTTTGTACCCAAAAGATTATTTTCAGAATAACAAGCACTGAATGGAATTTAGATAGCACAAATCTGAGACTCTGTTTAGCGTTAGTGATGTCTCACTGCAATTACGCATTTGGATACTGTACTTCCAAGATTTTGTCTATCCTTAGCAGATACTAATTTTGTGATGCTTTATCAGGGTGACAGTTACTCCTATCTAGGGAAAATGTATCAGTGATTTACTGGTTTTCCTTTCATAGACACTAAAACTGAAGGACCGTTGGGAAATATGCACTATATTTCCTTGAAAAATATTTATAATTTACTAGTTGAAGCTTACTGCTCAGAAAGATCATTTCCTGACAAAATCTCATTTCAGATTTGTCAGAATAATGACTGGAACTGAAAAACTGAAGGCGTTTACTTGCTTTGGTAGCTGAGTTACAGGGAACAGTGAGTCCTAAGTGGTAATGGGAAAGCAATGAATTCCCAAAGCTTTGGGTGTAATGCTCTGATTTCAAGATGAAAAGACCAAACTGGACAGCAATATTTTGCTAACACCTCTTTAGGAAGCAGTCTATACTTTGACATAATGACATACAGGTTTTTCAGGGTTGAATGCAAAGTTTTATATCACATACTTTCCAGCGGGAAAGATCAGGACAGTTTGAGGAGGAAAGTTGTAGTATGGATACCACAAAGCATCTCTCTGGGGAGAGCTGGTCCCAGCAGGGTGGGAGAGCAACACTTGGTGATGAGTGGTCTAGGACCACCGATCACCCCCTGAGGCATACGTGTCTACCAATTTATATGTAGCTAATACAGGAAACATGTTTTGTATACTGGCAGAAATGATTCCTGCAAAAATACAGTCATAGCTGCATTTCTCTTTCTTTCTTTCTTTCTTTCTTTCTTTCTTTCTTTCTTTCTTTCTTTCTTTCTTTCTTTCTTTCTTTCTTTCTTTCTTTCTTTCTTTCTTTCTCCTTTCTTCCTTTCTTCCTTTCTTCCTTTCTTCCTTTCTTCCTTTCTTCCTTTCTTTCCTTTCTTTCCTTTCTTTCCTTTCTTTCCTTTCTTTCCTTTCTTTCCTTTCTTTCTTTCTTCAGTTATTTAGTGGGTAGGCATCTATTCACTAAGGAGGTATGTACCATGCTCAGCAGGGTGGGGTTTATGAACCCACATCTCCTAAGTGCAAAGGGAGTCCAGTCAGCTCTACAAAGGCTGGCATTCATCTGGTAAAAGTGATGCTGCCATGCATGAGATGACCAGGAGAGCCAGCAAGAGGGTGTGAGGGCTGCACAGCTGGGCTGAGGTAGTAAACTGGAAGGAATTGAAAGGATGAACTCAGACCTTTAGCTATATCTTCTTGTACCTTCTGGATTAAATTCATTGGAAGTGTGGAAAAAGGCATCTTTCAATATCTTGGTATTAGTTCCAGATGTGATGGAGGGGGTGGGGAAGAGCTTTGAAGTGTCTCAGACTGTCGTCTTCTAGTTGGCAAGATCCTGGCTTTCAGGATGTCTTGGTCATCAACAACCAGAGGTGTTGACAATGGCATTTATTAAAACAGTTTAGAATCTGCTGCAAATACACAGCCCAGTTTGTAACATTCACTGCAGACCCCAGGAGTTCTCTCAGATATTATCTTTTTAATCATCTTGATTTTTCATAATCAACTCAGAGAAATATTTTCTTTCTACAGAGGTGGAGTGAGTCATATGGCACCTCTCAGTTAAAAGTGTTCAAATAGATTCTTGTGTGTTTTGTTCATTATGTAACCAAGACTAGACTAGAAATGAGATGGATTTCCTGATTAATGTGAAAATGCCAGTTTATTTACAACAACAAAAAAGAGTTTGTGAATATAAACTATTTTCAAACAAAAGATCTCATCTTAACATTTTCCAGATTTCGATGACTTTACTTGTTATTCATAACAGGCAAAACTTGAATGAGATGTCATTCTACAAAGAATGACATTAAAAATCCAAGCAAACAAAGAAACTTTCTCAGAGCTTGGATTCTGGACTGGGCTTTCACTAAAGATGGCACCGGAAGACTGATAACAGAACCCAGCTGTCTGCATCTTTAATAAGATGCACAAGTCATTTCTTGCTGGAAAGAGTCTCTTCTGGCAGCTGAATCTTATTGTTCTCTACAATGATAGAATCATAGAATTATGGAATAGTTTGGGTTGGAAAGGACCTTAAAAATCATCTACTTCCAACCCCCCTGCCATGGGCAGGGACACCTTCCACTAGATCAGGTTGCTCAGAGCCTCATCCAATGTGGCCTTGAACACTGCCAGAGAGGGGACATCTCCAACTTCTCTGAGCAACCTGTTCCAGTGCCTCACCACTCTCACAGTAAAGAATCTCTTTATAGGTAATCTAAATCTACCCTCTTTCACTTTATAACTGTTACCCCTTGTCCTGTCACTACATCATCTTCATGGCCTTCCTCTGGACCTGCTCGAGTAGGTCTGTGTCCTTCTTGTGTTGGGGACCCCAGAGCTGAACACAATACTCCAGACCAGGTGGGGTCTCATGAGAGTGGAATACAGGGGCAGAATCACCTGCTGGCCACACTTCTCTTGATACAGCCCAGGATACAGCTGATTTTCTGGGCTGTGAGTGCACATTGCTGGCTTGTATTCAGTTTTCCATCCACCAATACCCCAAGTCCTTCTCCACAGGGCTGCTCTAAATTCAGTCATTGCCCAGACCGTATCTGTGCTTGGGATTGCCCTGACCCATGTGCAGGACCTTGTATTTGGCCTTGTTGAACTCCTTAAGTTTGCATGGGCCCACGCCTCAAGCCTACCAAGGTCCCTCTGGATGGCACATCCCTTCCCTCCAGCATGTCAACTGCACCACACAGCTTGGTGTTGTCAGCAGACTTGCTGTGGGTGCACTCGATCCCACTGTCCATGTCACAAACAAAAGATGTTAAACAACACTGGTCCCAACACTGACCCCTGAGGAACATCCCTCGTCCCTGGTCTCCACTTGGACATGGAGCCGTTGACTGAAACTCTTTGAGTGTGACCATTGAGCCAATTCTTTATCCACCAAGTGGGTGACCCATCAAATCCATGTCTCTCCAATTTAGAGACAAGGATGTCATGTGGGACAGTGTCCAATGCTTTGCACAAGTCCAAGTAGATGATGTTAGTTTCTCTTCCCTTATCTACCAGTGTTGCAGCCCCATTATAGAAGGCCACCAAATTTGTCAGGCATTACTTTCAGTCTCTGCTAAGGTATTACTAAACCTTGTGGGGAATTCCCCAAATTTCCCCTGTTTTTCCCTAGCATATTTTCTCCTGTTGCAAAGCTGTTTAAATGGGAAATTGCTGCAATGGGCACCACCATGTCTCCTGTGCTGATGATCTCCCATCATGTAAATGGCCCTTATTTATCTATTTACTGAAGAAAAAGGGAGGATAATCTCACAGAAATTTCTTGAAGGATAATCTCACAGGAATTTAAGAAGGATTAATGTTATTTTACTGAAATAAAACTAATTTCAAGTATAGAAGGATATATTTTGCCTAAGGAAAGAATACATCAAATTAAATCCTATGCAATACACTTAACTGGGCTTCTTGATATTTGAAATAATAGCACTTAACTACTATGTTTAACATGTAATGTTAGCTGAAGCCATAAACCAAAGTACATATCTCAGGCTTCCCCTTTGTCTGTAACTCAGTTTTTATGAGATATTCTTTGGGTGTTATTATACTTTATCATGCGCTAATGTACACTAGTAAGGACTTTAATCCACAGATTACTCCCACAACAGAATGACAGCTCCAAAATATGTACTTGGTTATTCAGAAAACTTTAATCTCTAGAGCTGTGCTGTATTTAAAAAGAAATATATTGTATAATCCTGTAGAATGCTTTCCTGCATGCACATTCTGCTGCATGTTAAAATCCTTACCAAAAAATACTCCAAACCAACCTGTTTAACATTTGTTCTGCTACAGTTTTCAATAATTAGGGGATCAATTAATTAAAAGATCAAAAGCACTAAATAGTAGGTCAATTATGATTTTCCTTTAAAAACATATTTGATATGCTTCTATTTATAAACATAAAATAGCTGTTCATATTGAAGCAATCTTCGGGCTTCAAAAGAACAGACGCATCTGAAGCCAGTTACCTTTTTTTTTTCTGTCTTCATTTTCCCCATGCATAATTCTTTAATGAACACCAGGCTCCATGCTTTAGCAAATTAGAAGCCTGTGTGTGTAAGGAACATGCAGTTGCTGCACATTTCAAAGGAAAGCTCTGAGTCTTGCTTGGTAAATCCCTGATAGTGCAAAATGACTGAAGAATACACAAACCTGCAAGGGTGGGAAAAGTGTTTAAAAGCCATTTCTGATGTTCAGAGACACATTCCTAATGGTGTTTCTCTTTACCATAAAATACTCTTGTTGACATGGCAAAATTTCATTATGAATTTTCATACTCTCAAGTTCCATCACCATTCACACCCATGCTTTGTCCTCCCATTCCCAGCTACTCTTCCCCCAGCTGCAAGCATAAAATCATAGAACCATCCTATTGTCCCTCCAGATACCACACAATTTGCCTCCCCAGACTCTATTTTTGATAACCTGCATCCCTCCCCCATTTGCCCAGCTCCCACAAACCAAGACACCAAACTCTTAGCACCTCCTGCACAGCCCACAAAAGATGTTCTCTCCCGCCTCCCCATTTCCACCCTGCCTCCTCTGGTATGGTTGGCTTTGAACCTGGAAATGCAAATGTTAAAACTGCTTAAATTTCTGCATTCCTGTAGGATTTAAGTGGCTCCACAGGTGGGGCTGGGAGCTTTTGCCTTAAATAATTTTATCCTCAGGAATTTACTGCACCGATAAAGGAGCAGCTCCATGGTTGTTATTACAGCTGGGACATTGCTGCCTGGAATGAGCTGCCCCTGTGTCCCAGTCATCGATCCTGTTACTTGGACGGTCGGTCAATGGGTAGGATTTACACAGTTCCTGGATGCAGTTTGCACATTCCTGTGCGATAAATTCTTGTTCATTGTTTGAGGGTTTGCAACATATCATGTGACTTTTTGTAACAGTTTTGACTTTTGTGTAGTTCTGAATCCTCTCCAAATACTTTGTGCCATGTACCAAACTAGCAAAAAGCTACTTTATTTCACTCATTTTCCCTCATGTATTTAGTTTTTCCTTTCAGCAGCTTTCTGCTATCTCTGTTTCTCTTTGTTCCTAATACCTGCTGTTATATATACTCAGAAAATGAACTAAAAAATTAACACTCTGGAGACAAGTAAATCATGTTTTCTGTTACATTTCTCCTTTCCATTCCTCCTTAGAAGTTTTTTTTCAGGGAAGTCTGTACTGCAAATGGAATTTATTATTGGAATTCACGTTGTTTCATTATCCCTAACAACAGACAGAAAATATAAAAGATTTAAAATATCATAGCTTAAATGCTAGACTTTTTCCAAGGGTATTGTTTTATGGGAAAACTTTAAAAAGAATACCCATCTAGTGTTGTTTTTTTTCATTCTGCTAAAATGCTACAGTGATGATGTTGCCTACAAATACCATTCCATGAAGTTACCAATAGATGAATGTCTAGATCCAGCAAAGCATATAATTGTACAGTTACACTTTCTCAAAGCCAAATACTAAACGCAACCACAAATGTTTTCTAAATTAAGGCTGCAATGAGGAATACATAGTTAAAATGCACTGAGAAAAGGTTTTTATAGAAAGCGTCATATTTATGATTTTTTTTTTTTTTTTTTTTTTTTTTTTTTTGAGAATCCGAAAGATGATTTGGCTTGTCACTAGAGATAAAGGTTCAATATCCATAGAGGTAAACTGGATGTTACCAGGGAGCACTACTGGTCACTCGATTATGTAAAACACAGCATTCTCTCAGACTCCTGGGCATAGCTTGGAATTTATGGACTATTGCACTATTTTCAATTAATTTTGAATGTGACCCATTTCAGAAAGTAAATGTGTTTGATATTATGAATATAGTTTCACTCAATGACAAATAATTGCCCCAGACTGCTTCAATATATCACATGGAAACCTTAGTCTTGCCTTGAGTAGTGTTTGGATCTAATCATCATTTTCAGAGATGGAAATAAGTTCCAGCCAACTTAATTTTATTAGTAATGAGAAATCTTTTTTTCTGTAACTTAACATTGCGTAATCAGTCTCTGAATACCTCAAATTTCACATGGTTATCACCCGATCACAAATTCAGCCCTACTTGCAGACATTTTTGTATAAATGCTTTTAGTTTTGGAGTGGTTTTTTTCCCTAGAAATATGCCACTAAAGGAATACCTGTATGTATAAATATTTATATACCTCCATATCTTGTTTTTTCTGCTTGACCATTCTTTGCAAAATTATGGATCACACTGATCCTTCTTTTAGAGGCGCAGTGCACAAATAATGTCTTTAAGTGCATCAAGACTTTGCATTTCTTGTGGGATTCTGTATTATCAAGAGCTTCTAGCTCAGCCACAAAAATATTGCCATACTAAGCCAAGATACAGAAAAGCTTTACCAAAATCTACATGCAGAAATCATCACAATCCCCTCTGCCCGCCCTACTGAAAGTATTGCTACATTTGGACAGCAGTGAAAGCTAAGTAGTTAAAAAGCATGGGGAAACAGCAGCAGCAAGGAGATGACAGATTTCATCAGCTATTGTCAGTTAAGCTTATTGTAAACAAATACCATGCTTCCTTTTATTTCATCATTGTGTCCTGTCTTCCATCCTCCTGTCCCTCTGCATTTTTGTCCTGGCAGGACTAGTGTGTATTTCCTATTAACTCTTCTCTCTCTCTGTGCCAAGGACCTTCTTATGAGTAACTCTGGCTGTTATGTCATCGTCTCTTCCTTCATACCTTATTTTTTCTCTGGACTGAAATCCTGCTCAGGTCCACCAACTTCTACTCCTCAGTGGCAGGGACATCTGTCATGGGCTCTGTCATTCTCCTTGTTCCATTAAGACTGGACCACACTAGTTTGTCAACTCAGCCCAGCAACACCAAATGTCTTATTTGCTGGATCATCTTGCCTCAGATCTTTCCTCCCTGTAGCAGCATTCCTTACTTTCTTCTCAGACCGGGGGCCATCAGTACTGTCTTGTCCCAGTCTCTGTTTCTTCTATCCTGCATTCATCCACTCCTCTCCTTTCTATCCCAGGGACAACTCCAGTCCTATTCCTTCCCCCTTGTCTTAGTCCATAATATTATAATCAATCTCCTAAATACATCATCAATCCATTCTGTTCTGTCAAGAGAGTGCCAGGAGTAGCTTCACATTTCAGGATGGCCTTATCAAATGTGAAATGACTGATGGTTGGAGCTACAGGTAGTCACAGAAGTGCTTTAACCTGGGCTTGTGCTAAACAAATGGCAAGGAATGTACACACAGTCACCCTTTTCAATCTTTCTTTTTAAATGCCCCCAGTCAATAGTTTTCTACCCATAAATTATTAGAATAGTCTCTAAAAATCTGGATGTGATTGAATACTATATTCGAAACTACTATTCCACAAGTAAAGAAGTAGATAAATTGACAGATTTTTTTTTTTTTACATGACTGAAAACTCCCAAAGTGGTGCTAGTAGGGCTATCCTACAAGTATTTTCAGCTTTTCTGAAATTCCTTTTTTCATAACACATGGTACAACTGTGCACTTTAAAGATATAACTAAATTAATTTCTTTCCCACTGGCTTTTCCTTCTTTTGGAGCTATATGGCCTATGATTTGTAACTGAGAAGAGTTCAACTATTCACCACAGAAAAGTGGTTTCAGAATTTGCTGAACCATATACTGTCTGAGATGAAAGTGGTTTTGTCAAAAAGTACAAAATATGGCAGGAAAAAAATGGTACCAAGAAGAGGGACTTCAGTTCATCTCTTAGAGTATTCCTATATGTTTTCTAGAATTTTTATTACCAGCCGTATTTTGATAATGGCCATAAAATCTACTGCATTCACTTAATCCTCCCATTATGTGTAAAAGAGCGATACTACATGCTTTAGGTTAATTAGAGCATAATTCCCCAAGCAATGTACATATGCACTGGCACTAAAATGAAAACTTTAAGCTGGTTGGCTGATTTTAATGCTGCTTTATCATTTACCATCTGTCAAAAAACAAACTAGTAGGCTATTCTGTTCCCTTCCGACCTCTTGTAGAGATAACACTAGAGAAACACATGGTTTTATCGGGAGGAGTTGAATCATCACCCAGTCTCCTAGTTTTGCACAATGCTAAGTACCACATGCAAGGTAGTAAGCACCATGACACCATTTGGTCATGAGATTTCTTCTCACTGTTCAAAATTGGATGTGTTTAATAGTTTTCTGTAATTTCTGTGTATCTATGATAAATAGGCAGCAATCTGCATTCTATTCGGTAAGCAACATTGCTTTTCCTTCAGTATAAGCCCTTGCTCAGAATCCCACGTAAGCAGGGAATATTTAATACTTAGGCAAACTGCCTGCAATAAAACTATTTTGAGCTCTCTTGTAGATGATCTGCCCTTTAGATTAGTTCAGGTTCACACAGCTGCACAGCGAATAGAAATATTTCACAGCTCAATAAATGGGACAGCTGGTATTTTGATTCATCTCAGAGCAATTTCACTGGGAATCAATAAAGTATGGTGCTCATTTTGAACAAAAGAGCATGTTTGATGGGATATCATCATTGTCATTGTGGTCAGCTTCTAGCAGCCTAGAGATGAATGAATGTGTCTCTCAGAGTCTTACCTTTTCTCATCTTAATGTACATGTTTACTTCCCTATCAGTTATTAGCTCACAAGCACTTGTAACAAAACAAACAAATAAACAAAGAAAACCAGAAAAAGGTAAGAAAAGATAAAAAATGTTAAGTATTTCTTGTATGGAAAACAAAAATCAGTTGAGGTTTCCCTTGTTTCCTGAGAGGAATTACCAGATTCTGGCACCAAATTGTATCAACACTCCAGGAGCGCCTCCCTGCTCTAGAATCAGATTTCCATTTTATTTTTCAAGTTCAATGGTAGTAACCTCTCTACTCTCTGCTCTGATTTTGACTTGGCTGTTTTGTACTTGCCAGTACCACTCTTCTCTCTTTGTCATGTTTCAGACCAGTGGTCTCTGAAATAAGGCTCTAGGCTGTATCAAGAACTTTATCCTGCACTTTTATCCCTAGAAATAATTCTTAAGTTTTCATTTTCTTCTTTTTCCTTTATGTCAGTGGTATTTCCTATTTCTTCTGTGAGATGTTGCTTGAAAAACTATTGGCAGCATTTCAGATACTCCTTCATTTGTGAAATGCAATGATAATTCATCTATTTTGTGGGGATGGAAAGGTGGAGCCAGACTTATCTCTCTCAATAAAAGTATTTTAAAAAAATAATTTGAAGGCCATTGAAGGTCAGATGTCTGGCTATTCAAGCCCAAGACTACATTTCTTTTTGGAAAAATACTTTTTTGTTGGATTTTCCTTCCTTTGGTTCCTCTGCTTTAAATAGGCTTTCCTTGCATATTTTTCTCAAGCCTAATTTTCACTGATCATGATTTCCATTAATGCATAATATAGCTAAATTTGTAACTCCACTTCTACAATCATATATTTTTTACTCATATGATCTCTTTTTAGCTTGCAATTCTCAGCACTTGGTCTTAGTCCAAAGTTTTTTCATTCTATGATGCCTCCATTTTTTTGAGTACTGTGTCCATCACTCCCATCCCAGACTAGAGGAGGATGAAACAGTCTATGGCCTTTTGACCACTGCTGATGGTATCCCTAAAAGAAAACATGGGTGAGGGCAGTAAAATTCATTTTCTGTTCCAAACTCCTGAGGAAGCATATATATTAACACAGACTAGTACTGTACCTCTTAGAAAAATTATGGAAAAAGCCAAACCTTTTTAATGTTTTTTCATGAAGTCATGTTTCATTCCCATTCTGGGAATTCATGGCTGGGATTTGGGGTACAAAGAGCCCATTGGCTTACAGTAAATGACTGTGGGATAGCCAAAAGTGTTTCTTGTCTCTGTATGTGAGGTTCACACTCCTACTTCCTATTTTCCCAACAGTGGGATGGATTTTGCCTATGGACTCTAATGGCCATTGAACATAAGTGGGATGTGACATGCAATCTGCAATTCCTTATTTAGATGGTGATTTCTTTACAGCAACTATCACAGTTGTGTTAATCCTGGTTTTGCTAGTAACTTCGTAACTGATTCCTTTGGCAAAATGCAAACAAAAATATTGTGGAAAATGAAGTATGTTTAATGTACTAAGGGAAGGTTTATTTTATTTCTCAAAAGCCCTTACAGCAGTAACTTTATCTTAACTTTATCTTGAATGTTGGTATTCCCCATACCCCTAACATTTTTCATCTTCCAGAAAGCATTTTGAAGACACAGTTAAAATGTACTTACAAGAGACAAACAGTGCTGTTACAGGAGTAGCCAGCAACAAAGAGAATGATATTTTAAAGCTATACTTAGCAGAAAGGGAACATTCATTTAACTTGCTGTTAAAATAAATTGAAGCTCCTGGGAATTTTCTTTTTTTCTGTGGCTTTAGAGTGGGAAGAAAGGCCAAGAATCTTAAAGGTATTTGGGAGTCCAGCTGCTTCTAAAGCCATGAACAAAGGCATATAAGCCAAGCTAGCTGTCTTGGTAAATAACGTTCATGTTACAGTGGTAGGCTGTTGCCAGCTCAAAAACTGTGTTTGGCTTTGTAGTCTTCTATCTCAGACCTGAGGAAGGGCTTTCCACATTTCAGCTGAATAGGTTTTATCTTCCTATAAATCTCTAAATAGCTACATTCAAAAATTTAAGTCCTCAAAATCCTCCTCAAATCTTTCTCAAATTCTGCCTAATTCTGGGTATGCCTACAACCATACGCTTCTACTTTTTGCCTAGGCATCTGCAAATATATCTTTTGGAGAATCCAGAACCACTTTCATTTTGAGATGTAGGGAATGTGTTACTGATGCCAAATCCACAGATGTCCTAGCAATTAGAGGAGGAGATGGAGGAGACCTTAATGTATCGACTCTTCTCACTTTGGTGGGGTATGGATTCTCTATTTCCAGCTCCCAGGAGAACACAAAGCTGTGAAGCAGGCTAACACTTCTTCAGCTTTCCTGTTGAATCTGTGTCACTATTTGGGGAGGATGCAAAGGTGAAGAGAAAGCAATTGAAGAGGCAGCACAATTCTACGTGAAGGGGACAGGAGGAAGGAGCTCACCAAGGGAAGGGAAATGCCTTGTATTCTGTTTTCCATTGCTCAGTCCTTTAGGCACCACTCATTGAACATTCATTCATTGAGTTACTACCAATATCTCTGCTACATCAAAGATTCTGGCCACTTCAGTGGGCTATAGCATACACAGATCACACCTGGAAAAATACAGTCATCCTGATAGTGGTTCTGGAGCCAAAGAAGATGGCAAACTCTTCTAAACCTTCATGACTGACCATTACCACCACCTCTGATTTGAAATTAGTTGAGTTTTGGCAGCTGTTCTTCAGTTGTGATCTGATCTCATTTGATGTGCAGACCAAGACCATTAATGTTTCTAGTTGTTGTTAGCAGCACAAAACATTTTGCAGGAGATATTTTAATACAAAAGGAGACACAGTAGAAAGTGTCTAGAGAAGCTTCTGGAGAAAACAGATATCAAAAGTTGCAGTGGGAGGAAAAGGCAACAGGAACAGTTTCCAAGTCTGAAGAGTAGATTAACTGAAGGGTTAAATCTACCAGTTCCTGTGTTTTAGTGGTAGTATAGTTGTAGATCAAATTGTATTTAGTGTTGAAGTTTGCTGTGTCTACTTTAGACCGTCATGTGATCAAATGATACTTGGGCTGAATATTTATAATTGCCATGTGCATGTCACCTTCTAGACCTGACATTGTGTTCCTCATGTGCCGGGGAAGTCTTAGTTGCAGAATGAACTCAACACCAGGTTCATAAATAGCCCAAAGACACATTCCTATTACATGCTACTATAATTGAAATGAACACATACGGCCATTATCAAACAATTTTAGCTGCCCTTGAATTATAGTTGGACTTCCCTACCAACAAGTCTCTGGACTGCAGTTTATCATTCCTTGTTGCCTTTAAAAGTATTTTTTTCTTCGGGGGTGGGGGTGGGGGGGTGGGGAAGTAGTGGCTTTCAGAAAGAAAATGGGAACATTATAATGGGCTTTTTCCCACTGCCCAAATTCTAATGTATAGGAAATTACTGTCTACTACTGGTAAAGAGGCCAAACATATGATCTATATAACAGCCAACCAAATATGCCTTTAACTGCCAGCACTTCAGAGAAAAAGAAAGCGAGGGACAGAGAGAGAGAAAGGGAGTGATTTGCTTAGTACAACTACAGTAGAAAAAGAAAAGGGCTTTTTTTCAGGGATTTTTTTGTTTATTAGTAACCACAGAAGTAAACTCAAATAACATGAATTCTGCAATCATCTGATAAGTAATGGGATAATGAAAGGAAATTCTAAATTATTTTTCCTTGTGTTCTGTCACCTTTCTACTTCCTTTCTTATTCTCATGTGATATAGTAAAGATTTTCATTTTAATTATTTTCTGCTCATTTATAACTTTTAAAAAAAATTAATATTGCTGATATTAGCTATATAACAGTGACCTGGCTGTAGATAGAACCACAGTCAACATTTTTGAAAAAATTCTGAAGACACAATGAGCAAATCGAAGACTGAATAAAACAATTCTTCAAAAATAAAAATATGGTAAAAAAAATATAGACAGAAATAAATCCCCAACTAGTTTCACTAGAAATTTGGAGTCACAGGGTAAAATCCATCTGACCAAATGCAGATATCGAAAACTGATCTGGTCACCCAAGCTCATTTTGGTAAGGGAAATGGACAGTTCTGAAGTGTGATTTAAGTCACACAAAAGGAGATATGTACATTTGTTTGAGACTTAAGAGGATATAGACACAAAAGTGCCTATTTTTTTTCTTTAACTACATAGGGATGCCCGAGCTAACTAGTCTACTCAGGGTGCAGTTACCTAGCAGTCAGTAATAGGACTCCATAACATCATATGTTCAGAAAAAAACGGGTTAGGGCAGAATTTTGAGAATTTCCCATGTGTGCTTAAAGAGAAATAGACAACTTTTTTCTTCAGGAATTTCATATTTGCCTTGAAAAATATGGCTAACCTTTAGAAACTGCACAAGCATTCACTAGTACATGGGATGTTACTGTAGGATCAAAGGGAGAAGCGAGGGACAGAGCTAGGTGAAGCAGCTAAGACTTACCATGGATTAATTTTTCCTATAGCTCTATAGTTTGGCACATATATGTCACCTCCAATGTATGATGCCTGTTTCATCTGTAATATGCATGCAATTTTTTATACTGCTATAAATTCTTTTATATCTGAAAATACTTTTCTGGTAAATGTAATTCTCCCACTGGAAGCACTGGCAAAATTCACACTGACTTAAATAAAAAACAATAAAATGGAGAATAATGGAACAGGGCTTAAATCAAGAGTGTAAACCAATTAGGTGTTTTCTTGGCTGGCCTTTGAGCTTC
Organism: Athene cunicularia; assembly: GCF_003259725.1. Taxonomy (NCBI): domain Eukaryota; kingdom Metazoa; phylum Chordata; class Aves; order Strigiformes; family Strigidae; genus Athene; species Athene cunicularia. The sequence goes on from NW_020799091.1 coordinate 44,108,629, forward strand.
TAAATATAATGCCTATTGTTCTGTTTCCAGAGGCACCAATCCTGCCAATATCGCTGACTCTCTCAGCCTTTTTCATGCCAGCACTAAGGGCTGTTTTCTTCTGTTCTGATACTTCAGCCAAACACCATCATGTGTCCTTCCCATGTGTCCTTCTCTTCAGTCACTGATGTTCTTAGACTCCTTTTTCTAATCAAATCTTTCAACAGACGATAAGAGGGCAGAACATATGCAAATTATCTTAGTGAAGTGGATACTAAATATCTGAATCAGCAACATAGCTTCCAACTACTGCGCTAATTAATCTCTTATTTATGACTCATTGTCAACTGTACATTTTTGGAGTGCTGACAGATATAGCTGGCATCCAGCAGTAAATAATGTTTCAATGGTCTCTTACAGACTTGGATGCAATTTAAATCTGTGAATTACTCAAAATAAGATATGGTAAAGTATAAACACAGACAGATAAAATTATTTTATTCTATCTTAATTATTTATTTTTACTTTGTTATTTGTCTACTTCTGTATTAGAAAATTGAAAGTGTAGAATGTTGTGCTCATTTGTCATATACTTAAACACAACCTATGTTGTTGGACCTTGCTGAATGATATCTATCAAACAGAAGTGTTCGTCAGAAGTATCCTCATTACTCAGCAGTCAATGCCATTCACTATCTTAAGCCAAATTGGTTCCCTGGGATGATGCACAATTAAGTAGATTCCCAGTGCATCTGATTAAGTAAAGTGTAGAAAGCTACCTATGAATCACTGTAGCATATTTTGCTCACTAAACTTTCAGCCTGATACAATTTTAGTGAGGGTTTTCCTTCCAGCTCCATGCAAATTACTCTCAGTGAGGCAATTAAACACTGTGAGGACGTGAACATTAGAAATATGGCAGATTAGATAAGGCAGATCTTTCCTGACCAAAGAGAAACTGATGATACCTACTCAAGAGTCTTGAAACTGATTTGCAGGGGGTCCTAAAATTGATTTACTGTGTCTTTAATTATCTTCTAGTAAAACTTTTCAAGCAAAAATCAGAAAATAGAGTCATAGCTGAAATATTCTTCCTAACTCTTCTTACTCCCCCTGTGTTCATGCCAGGCATTCAAAACTAAGTTTTAAAAGAAACCAATCTCTTATTTGAACATATACGTTATCAGATTGAATTCCATCTGAATAACCTTCCCATCTCAATTTGTGGCTATCCCTTGCACCTGTAGAGTAATTGTTATAACAGTATAAGGGATGAAAGAAAATCCAGTAGGGGGCTTCTTGCTAAAAATAAATATGCTTAAGTAAAAGAAAAACCTTTGTAGCGTACATACTGGTGAACTCAGGGAGATGCTCATCAAAACCTCTCTACAATTCACAAAGGAGAGAATCTCTAGATCTACAAGTCTCTATTCTTCCTCTAGTTCAGGCTGGTTAGCCTATTCTATCAAATCTTCAAATCAGTAACATTTATTCTATAACTTTTTGCAATGTATGGACCAAAACTAGATACAGTTGGAGCCGTAATTCCTGTTATGTGTGCAGTTCCTATTTTTGGGACAACATTTACATGTACATACTCAAAATCTTTTAATGTTCAATCTGTTGCACATTCACAGTTGAACTGTTTACACCTGACTTGAACCATCTGAAAAATAGACCATGCAGAATATAGTTGATATAACCTCCTTTAGATCATGGCAGCCAAAAAAAAAATCACTTTTAAAAGGTGACACAAAATTAAGCATGCAAGACAGACTTAATGAATCTTCCTGAGGAATGTCCATGTCTCTTTACTGACTACGGGGAACACGAAGATAGGTGATTTATGCCAGAATTAAACTGATTTAGTTAGAGTTTGCTGACAAGAATAACATCCACAGAGATGTAATCATCTCTGGCAACACAGGAAGATGACATGGTTCCTAATTTTTATCACTTGCCAATTTTAATGAGAGAGTTGAAGGTTGGGTGGGTAGGGACAAAATTGTGAAACAGGATGAAAAATATTTCATGGAAAACTGCTGTCTTGCATTAGTAACTGCTGTTGTTTAATAATAACATACACTTTCATGAAAAAAAGTAATAAAACAACTGAGCAACTTATAAAGGTTGATTAGCTATCTTAACAGCATTTATTTTTTCAAAACATGGGAGGAAAAGGCTAGTTGGTGCACAAAGAAAGCAGCCCTCATAAGTAAGGTAATTGTAAATCCTGCTGTCCTTCAAATGACAATGGTTTTCCAAAACATCCATATCATTATTGATTAAACTTCTTTAACAAACTTTTGTCTTTTTATAATTTTCCTGTGCATGGATTATGATTTTTTCCAAATTATACGTTTCTTAAAGCTTTTCTTTTATCAAATACCTCTTGGTTTGTATTTCTGACAGGAAAAAACAAACAAACAAACAAACAAAAACAACAAAAACCAAACCAACAAACAAAAAACCCCACACAACCCAAACAACCTTTTTTCAAAATTAAAAGTCTTTCGATAAAAACAAATTGACTTTTTTTTTTTTTTTTCCCCTTTGTACTCAACATCATGGTGAATTTCCACTTAGAAACAAACTTCATCTTCCCATACCATATCCAAATAACATTTCTCTGTGAATCAAACAACAGTTGCAGATGGAAATAAAACCTTTTCAGAGAATTGTTAGTAAATCTCACCACATCTCAGCTAGCAGCTAATGTCTTAGCCAGTACCTGAATCAAAGGCATTTGCTATATTAAGTACTGGATCCTCAGACACTTTGTCAAGAAGCTTGTTTGCCTTAGAGGGATTTTCATTGATATGAAAACTGGACAAGCAGAGAGTGTTTACTAACAGAAAGCAAATGTTGAACTTCTGTTCAGAAAGACTGGCAGGAGACTGTTTGTATCTCCTTACAAGAACTGATAGTTTATACCCGACACCTTATTTATGCCTAGAAGAACATGGACAGTCCTCTGTACTTAAGTGTTCAAATTCCTCTGTAAAGAATTAAGTGTTTAAATGTCTAAGACTTACCAAAATGTTAAAAGCATGCATTTATTCCTGCTTTGGATAGAGGTCAGCATGAAAACTTGTAAGGATTCCACTCAAACAAAAGTAATTCATTTTACATACAGTAGACCTTTTGTAACATCTCATAATGTCTGTGTGTCCACAGGGAACACTGCTCACCTAAAAGAAAGATCAAAACCCAGGCAGGGGTTGGGCCCATGGTTATAAGCACGGTGGAAGAAAGAAAAAGGTCTGTAAGAAAGACAATGTTTAGATCTGCAAAGTATAGAAATATCAGTTCAGACTAAACCAAAGTATGTCAGTGTCCATAAATTCCCCACGAAGGCTGATATAATCATTAAAGATTTTATACATCTGAACTGTAAAATAAGGTGGATATATACTCCTTATCCACAAATATAGAGTGAAACACAACTGGTACCTTCTTCCTTCTCTGCAGAATTAGGTATCATTAACTTTCTTGTCTGGTCAGAGAAAAGTGAACCTGATAGTGAGTGACATGATGTGAGACTTAAAAGACAAGATGAAGTGGAGTAAAAGCCACTGCTTTTTCTTTACTCCACAAAAATCACACTTTCCTATATTCTTCATTTTTCCTTTCTTGTCCATTAACTTTCACGTTTCCTGAATACCATTTTCTACTTCCACAAAGTACCTTTTGAAGAATGGGAGAATATTTTTTTTTTTAAAGGGGAAGCCAAGCAAGCAAGCCTGCTTTTTCACAGTAGCACAGTAACATGATGTCAAGAAAGCACATTCAGGCTATGCGAGAGTCTACAGGATTGAGGATGAGAGAAAGATCTCTCCTCTAGATTAATGACTCTTTGAACACAGCCTCCTCTCTCTGCTGTTGAACAAAAAGGGGAAGGCACAATTCATGTCATATTAACAGAGCTTATTTTTGCTGCTCCTGGGGGGTCCTGATTTTGGCTGGGATACAGTTAATTTTCTCCTTAGTAGCTGGTGGTTCTAGGTTGATGTAAAGCTGAGAGTAGGAACTTTTGCTGCTGCTGAGATCAATATTCACATATTAATGCAGGCTGGATGGACCTTCAAGTAAACATTGCTGAGGTGAACCTGTCACCCAGGAAATGTGAACAGATGGAGAAAGCAAATGCAAAACAAGAAAAATTGTTACTTTGGGGCTATTTTGTCCTCAGTGGCACCATTTCTGTTCCTCCATGAGGCCAAGAAGATTAATCTGAAGGTAAATACATTGACAGAGTTCGATTCATTCCCTTTCTACTCTTTGGCAAGAAATTATGCTGTGCACCCCCACCAGGTCTGCTGACCTTGAAGGTCTATTATCATTCTATATTTTGAGCAAATGCTTATTCATCCCCTCCTAAACAATAAAATCCCTCATGTAGTACAACATAATGAAATGATTCAGAGGTCTGCAAACTCTTCTTATGCACCACTTTTTCATTTTTCACATTTTATTTATTCCCTCATATCTTTTATCCCTTTTTTTTTTTTTTTTTTTTTTTTTTTTTTCTCAGTTGAAGGAAACCATCAATTAGGACCCCTCTCCCAAAGTGTTTCTATTATTGTGAGCCACTTCCCCTTTCCCTTGACATACATTCATGTAGTAGGTAAGAATGAACAGGGACCCAAGTAAGAAAATAATCCCCAAGCTGCCTATGCCTTTTAAAGCAGTTGAAAATATATTGATACTGGAGATGTGTAGTCCTCAGAACAAAGCTCCAGGCTGTGCTCCCCTGTGATTACAAGGAACCCTGTCAAGAAAATCTGTGATTTTGCAGATATCTTGACCATTCCCTTAAAGACCAACATAATTAATTTCTGCCTTTTTTTTTCATGTCTCTCTTTCTAACATATTCCTTATTTCTTCGGTGTCAGCATGATTACATTTCTAAATCTGGTCGTAGTAAAAGCAGAGTTGGTTTTGGTGATATGTAGTCTCTGTTCCCTTTGAAATAACCAGCAAACAATAAGATCACTGGCTTCAGGAGAATTACTGTTTCCCTGGAAGATAATTCTCATTTCTCATGAAATCAAGAACATGCTACTGAGATCAGGTTTCAAAGAATCTTTCTTTTCTAAGATTTCTAAATGTAGAAATAAATTTCAAAACAGTCAGCTTGTTTTAAACCTACTCATTAAACTCTCCTTATTTTTCCCCAGGAACTTCTGAAAACTAACCCAGATAAGTGTTGGATTAATGATTGGTGGTGCGTTCCCTTGTATTGTGGGCATAGAAGATTAGGATCAGCACCTGTTTTTTTGACATTTCTGGCCAGGCGTCAACACAGATATTCAGTGATAGTACAATGTTCCTTGGTGCTGGATTCTCATGCCCATCTGCGAGGATGGCATTGTTCCCATCTGTGAGTTCAGAGTGTCTTTGTCTACGATCAGCGATTGGTTTAATTGAGCAGCCTATATTGGAGTGAAAATGCTATTGCTTCCCTACCACCCTCTCATGTGCCAGAATGAAGCTGTGGTGACACCTTCCTCACCTCTACTGTCACATCTTGATGTTTATGTAAGCCTAAACAACAGAATGGAAGGAATCAGTCACTCTTCGCAATGGCCGCTAACTGCCAAGGGGACATTTGTATTGCAGCAGATGATGAATTTCAGTATCAAAGTGCACATAAGAAAGGGCTTTTATAAAGCTCCCTGTGTGCAGATCCAGAAGACACACGGCCAGGAAACACTAAACCACTGAGGAGCATGTGCTCAGGACAGCACCTAGAAACAGCTAAATTGGAGGCAGATACTCTTGACCAGCTTTGTCAAAGTAAAATACTGTTGCCCAAAAACCAGGCCATTCAGTTAAATACAAGACATGCTTGCCTATGTTACATCCAAAGAGAGAAAGGGAGGGCACTGCCATCTGGACTTTTAAAGGCATTAAATGATAATAAAGCCATAGCTGATCTGACTGAGGCTCTGGTCCTTCCCCTGCTGTCTCGAATTTGGCTTGCAGTGTGCAAAATCTGGGTATCCTGAGTGTATTTCAACAGCATCAGTGAAATATAAAACACCAAATACCTTGTTCTAAGTACACTCTTTACCTCTGACCCAAAGCAAGGTACTGCCAGGTAAAAGGAGAATTTTTCAGAAATGTATTTTTATGTACTCTCCCATCGTGAGCTCCACCATTCAGAAATGTAAACCTGAGATCCTTGTTATCCAGCTGCTTTGCATGAGATATACTTAAGTTTATAAACACATTTTAAAAGGCTTTTTTTCCTTAAAGTGCTTTTAGTGAAACACAGGTTTCAGCTGCAAGAGATGAGATGTCTTTCATGAGAACAGTCTTCTGGTTTTAGTTTCTGTGCCTTCCTGAAAAGCAATATATATCTGTCTTGCTTTCATTTATTCTCCTTTTCATTTTATGGAGGCCTCATTTAGTCTAACTACACATTTATTTGCTGATAAGGTGATTCCATAAATTATCTTACTGAAGTAGGTCTTTTAATTATTTCCTCCTTCAGAAAATGTAGTTTTCAAAATTCCTTATTTCCATTACTGTGAATACTTTTTTATATGTCTTGTGTTGTCAGATATAATTTAAATACTATTCATGCTGTGCTCTGATTTCAGTACATTATTTAAATATGCTGACTTACATATTTTCTGATTAATTTGGGGGAAAAAAGGTTATTACCATCAACTGTGATTCTTGAATAATGCTGCTGTTGCATATTCATGCTTGTGGCGTTCATAAGCATGGTGCAGTTGTAGGACTGTAGAGCATTTTTAGGGAAACGTCCCATTCAAATCAGATAAGCGTGTTTCCCAACTGTGAATGCTTGCTGCTGATCCTATCAAAAACTATTAAATTCCCAGCTACTGCCAATATCTCTGTTAAATCCTTGCACACTAAAGAAGAAAATTCTGCGGATGCCTTTGAAGTGGGAGACAGGGACCAGGAAAAGACAGATAGGAGTTGGTGCCAAGGAGCTCCAAGGACGTCTACAGTGAGATGTGTCATACATGTCATACTACAGCATATCAACAACTAGTCTGCAGTTACACTGCTTAGGGAAACCTGTCACCAGCACGGATTTTTATTGGAAAAATGTAAGCAAGCTAAAAATTAACTGGTGTATCCCTGGGATAGACACACTGTCCCAAAGCCGGTGAGACTTGAGGGAACATCTAAAGCTCAGCATTTGCAGATTCTAACTAACTGTAAGAATAGTAGCACCAAGGCTGTTTATGACTGTTTATGCCTTCCTTGAATTCATGACCTTTCTTCTTCCCTTGCATCACAGGGTCAGGTTGCTACAGGTCTCACTATGCATTGGAGCCTATTCCCCCTAAAAATTTTCACTTTGATATAGTCATGGTTTTATTTTTATGCTTTAATTTTTAATAATTATTTTGTTTGTTTATGACCCTATGGTGATTACTCCTAAAACAGTAATTGGCAGCATCCCTTTGAAGCCTCAAAAGGGTGAAGGAGAAATAAGGTAAAGAACTGTTTTAGACCTAAAGCCCAAACACTATTAACTGACAGGAAATGTCTGCAAAAACAGTGGTGGGATAAGAGAATATATTTTGTGCATCACAGCATCCATTTCAAATAACCTTTATTCTCACCTGGGGGAGTGATTTAAATACTATGTTAAGGACACTAATTATGTTTCACTTCCCTTTCAAGACATTATGTATTTTTAAAATAAGTTTATTTTCATATAACAACCAAGTTGCATTTCTTAAAGGTTCCTTCTTCATGGGATATTTCAGCTTATAATTAATTGTTTGACATTTTAGCTTGAGAAGAAAAGCAATTTTGCTGGGGCGATTACTAGATATAATGCATGATCTATACTTCCCTTTCATGTTACTTGTAGTCCGATGAAGACCAGGAATGTTGAAATTCATTTTGTGGCCAACAGTAAGGAGGAAAAGGAAAATTCACCAGTCAGTGGGAAGATACAGGAGTCTTTCAGACAACTGGCTCAAATTCAGTCCAGAATGGTTTTGAATTCAGGTCATGATCATCCAGCGGACTCTGGTTCTTGGTGAAACAGCTGTCAGCCTCAGAGTCAATTTCAAACGCTCGGGGAGAAAGTCATGAGTTGGACGGATTTTGAGGATGAATTACTTCCCTATGCCCAGGAGTGGGCAGTAGAGCATCAGTTTGAGAGAGCAGTTCGACTAATTTAAAGCAGAATTAGTACAATTGATTTCAAGACATATAATGGGGCAACTCACTTGTTTAAAGCTAAGCATCTGCTCAAGGATATTTTAATTTTTCAACTGGAGCCATGTTAGTATTAAGGCACTTTAGTAAGGCAGCAGAGGAAGTTAGTGTTCTTTCCCAGTTTATAAACAGAGGACTTAGCTTTTCATTTCTGTCAGAGCACCATATTTTGCAAGCATTAAACTCATAACGCAAATTCCTGTAAAGGAATAGTAGTGTATAGAAGTGGATTATCTAATGGCAAACAATCTACCCCATATTTGGTGTACCTGAATTGTAGCCAATGTATCCTGGCACTGTAGAAATCAGATGCAAGGAAACTACGTAGCATAAAATTGCTTTTAACGTCTGTCAAAAGCAAACTGAGTTGATTACATTCTGTTTTGATTTTCTATAAAAACAGAGGTTAGTTTCTGAAAAACAATTTTAGAGGTATAATCACATTTCACTGACAGTGTGAGACAAAGTTCCTTGATAATATAATATAGGAATTAAGTGGCTTTGAATTAATTAAGAGACCTTGAATGAATGGCTGGGAGCACACAAAAATTTTGTGCTTGTGCAAACAGTGGTGTGAATCAAACCAACGGTGAGAGAAGAAGGGGTTTATGGAGATTAAAGAAAATAGCTAACCTTCATGAAGAGATTGCCAGCGGTGGATCTCAGGGTACTTTGGAAAGAAGGGAATTCTCTGTATTTCTCTTGGAGAAAGGGAAGGACAGAGAGAAATGAGTGGAGGAGTAACAGAGCAAAGCTCTAATCAACTCTAGAGCCACATTTCATCTACTAGGCTGCAAATGAACCGAAGAAATAATCAAAGTGACAGAGTTTCCAGGATGCTTCTCTGCAGTGGGAAAATGCCAATTTTTCAAATCAAATATGAATAAAACCGTGTCAACAAGAAAGAATGACAGATATGTTTCAGGATATATTTTTTTGCTAAGGCAGTCAAATTATGTTAAAATAGCCAGTAATCCAGTGATGGAAGGATACAATTGGCATGTAGAAGACATTGTCAAATTTCTGCCTGTTCTCTCAAAAGCTAAATGAAGATCTGAGTTACAGATCTCACCTCTCCTTTTGTGCTCTTACATTTTATTTAAACATGTAAATATACGCTAGTGAATGAGACCTTGATTCAGCAGTCTCCATGGACATATTGGAAAATACTAAATCCTTACATGATTTTCCAGTTTTCTCAGACCCTATCTCTGTGTGTAATACTCTCCATTTCTTTCTGCTTTGCCAAATATTTCTCAGATTCAAGGGAAATTCTCTTGTCAAAAACCATGAGAAATATGTTAGAATAGAATGTGACCTTCAGGAAATACCATGTCTAAACATCTTAGTTTAAATGCAAAATAGAAAATCTTAAAAAAGTTCATGTCAAAATTTCTCTTGAAGAATGGGAGAATAATCTGTCTCTAAAAGTGAAGCCAATGAAGCAAGCCTGCTTTTTCATGATGTCAAAAAACAGGTTCAGGCTATGTAAGAGTCTACAGGCTTAAGGACAAGAGAAAGATCTCTCCTCTATGTTACTGGTTCTTTGAACATAGCTTCCTCTCTATCTGCTGTTGAGTAAAAAGGACAAGGCACACTTCATGGCACGCTAACAGAGCTCATTTTTGTTGTTACTGAGGTCAACATTCACAGATGAAAATCATTGCAAATCACTCAGAATTTCTGTCTACTGATGAAAATGGAAGTTGTAAGAGGCTTGCAGGCTGGATGGACCTTCAAGTAAACATTGCTGAAGTGAACCTGCCACCCAGAAAATGTGAACAGATGGAGAAAACAAATGCAAGACAAGAAATATTGTTACTTTGGGGCTATTTTGTCCTCAGTGGCACCATTTCTTTTCCTCCATGAGGCCCAGAAGATTAATCTGAAGGTGAAAAATACATTGACAGCGTTCGATTCATTCCCTTTCTACTCTTTGGCAAGTAGTTATGCTGTTCACCCCCACCAGGTCTGCTGACCTCGAAGGTCTATCATCATTCTATATTTTGAGCAAGTGCTTATTCATCCCTCCTAAACAATAAAATCCCCCATGTAGTACAACGTAATGAAATGATTCAGAGGTCTGCAAGTTTTTCCCTACATGCTGCTTCCTAGTCTTCCACTTGTAAAAGTGGGAGTTGAAGTGAAATCCATGCTATTTATTCACTTTTCCCCTGACATACAGTGGGCGATATCTTGCATATTGTGCAGAGAAATGATCTGGAAGGTGAATGGTGCTGACTGTAACTGCCTGGCAGAGCTGGGAGCTTGAAGGCAGGCTTCCATTTGTGCCTTGTTAAGGCTGCACTCTGAAATTATAGCTTGCATGATCTGATGCATGAGAGTACTCTTGAGTATGGGGCCACAATTCCTTGGAACAGAATAGGTTGTGAGCATGAAGCCGTATTTCAGGACCCCTGCTGAACTGGTGCTAAAGCATTTCTCGGGAGCACACAAGTATGATTGTGTTTCTCAGTGGCAAAACTCAGACAGCTCATCCAGTATATTAAGTTGGATTAGTTCATATATTAAGTTACAGACAGATAAAAGTGGGACAGAGATATTCAGTGACTGAAAGACTTGAGAGGCCTGCAAGTTTGTCCAATTTTTTCAACTTCATTTAGCCTACTGCAAATTATTTTTTCCTAGAAACTTTATCCCTCTTAATTTCAAACTGCACAGCAAAACACTAACAAAGTTGGCATAGATGGAAGAAATCTCCTGACAACCATCCTTAAGTCTATAGATTATGAAATCTCATTTTTCCATATAATGTATTTATTTTCATTTTCATTTTTAAATCACAGGTTTCTTACCCCCAAAAAAAACCCTGTTTGTGTCTCCATTCAAAATAGTGTAATCTCCCTTGAAACTTTTCAGTTGCCTTTTGTTCCGCTTAAAATAGATGAAGCCAGTTTAAATATATGTTCCTAAATGTATGATTATAGTGCTTTTTTATAATTGGAGAGTTTTACTTGAAGTAGTATTTTAAATATTTCTCTGATCAGCATGTGTTATGAGGCATCTGGAATTTGCCTGGCCAGAGAAAACCACTCTTCTGGTTTTTTAAACCCTTTGAATGAAGGAAACAAAACCATAAAATACCAATAAAAGCTATCCACCCTAGGGAAAGAGTGACTCAAACATGATCTCGCATCAAGAGTGCCTCAGCGAGGTTATTGTAGGACTTTTGAACTCTCACAAAAGCTCTGCTGCTCTTCTTTTTCTGTATTGTGGGGAACAGCTCATCTTCTTAGGTACTTCTACATTTCTAATTTTTTTTTTTTTTTTTAAGAAAGAAATCAAAGATAAAGGGAAAAGGAGTCTTAAGAAACAGGAACCTCATATCTTCAGTAGGCCTGCCTGGTTGTACAACAGTTAAAAACAAATGAAAAAGAAACCCACAACCAACAAATTCAAACTTTCAGTTTGTCTCTGTAAATTTGCTTTCCCAACCAACTCTATCAACTAACAATTCAAAGACATGGAAATACCATGCTTTTTAAGAGTTCATGAAAGTGGTTTTAACTATTGGAGCATTCAGGTTAGGTTTAGCATAAACTCAGAATAGTTTGTATGAACGTTTTCCCCATTTAGCTTTTATATGTTACATTTACAAACTGCATTGGTTAGGAGGATACTGTAAAATTAGTACTGAAGGGTAATCTACTCATCTAATAACAAAACCTTTCCTTTATATATTTCTTGTAAATGTTCCTTGTAATTTTTCATACCTTACTAACCCACTGCACCTCTCTAGATAGCTTACATACAGACATATATCCATGGCCCATATGTCAGTCTGAGTTTTGTAACCATATGGACAGGAATCCCTTCGCCCAAAGAGTGATTAGGAACTTTTCTCTGTCTACTTTATTTCTGTGGTTTTCTTGGTAGAGTACTTCATGGATAGCTTCAAGATCATCTGGTTTCACTAACCCTTGTTTTGTCTCTATAAATAGGATTATTCCCTTAGTTTATCTTCCATCTTTTGCTCCCCCCCCCACTCTTCCAAATCTGCTTTTTATGAAATATTTGGACTCCGATTTTTACCCCAAAATCTCATGTAAGAAAGTGTGTATTCTCCTTTTCAGTATGCACTTGCAATCCAAGAGAAGGATGATTAAGAAAAGGCTGGCCAGTATTTTAAAACAGTTTCTTGTAGATAATTTGAACTCAAACAGAGCTTTCTACACACCTGTTCTGTAAACTCTCCATTCATATACAAGACAGTTAAAACAGGAACTAGACTAATCTCCAGACACTGCGCTTTTTATCTACAGTACTTCCACGTTTGTGTTGCTCCAGTAACCCCAGATGGATGAGTCAACCTATGAAGACAGATTTTGGAAAAAAACCCAAGGTATAGCAGATCCTTCACAGATGCTTCTCAACCATTACTCCTTCCTTTCTTCTTTTCTTTAGAAAAATAATTTAAATTAAACAGATTCGTTATATGCAGCACAGTGTTGCCATGTGAGCCCTGAACACTTTGTTCAAGAGCTAGGAGGCCAGCCAACTGCTTTAGTTCCTTAAAGAATAACAGATGCGTCCTTCCAAGTCTCATGGTAATGGAATTTAGGCTGTGGTAAGGAGTTTAAAAATACTCTCAGTTGTCTGCAGGCTCTGTTTCAACTCTGTCCTTTTGGTTAGCTTGTTTCAGTCTTCTTTTTCCACATCCTTCAAAGTCATTGCATGAGATGTCCAGTTGAGCTGAAAATGCCAGTAATTTACTTTCACTGACTGAAAACAAATAGTTAAAAGTAAAAATCTATGGGTTTCAGTTGTGCTTGATATTGTTTCTACCAGCCGGACTCTGTAGTTACTATTTTAAAATCCATTGAATAAAATGCTCTCTCTGTGTATATACAGTAAAAAAACTGTAAACTTCGTTCCTTTACTATAAGCATATGTTTGATATCTTTATTTTTAGCTCCAAATATTAACCACTGTTAGGTAAAAGTGAACCAAAAGATTTGGTGTAATCATTCTTAAACAGAAGATACCGTTACATTGAAATGGCAAATGAGGTGAAGCAAGAGATCCTTTGCATTGCAGTTCACTTTATATGTTGTAAAGGCCCTAGGATCACAGGGAAAACTGTAGGAACAAGAAGGAGTAGCTACAGGTTTTTTTCTCCAGCAGGAATGCAGTGCAGGAGAAAGTGCTCTTCCACTGTCAAAGCTCTTACTTCAGATTTCTGCACTTCAGCTGTGTGCAGACTGAAGTGAATGATGCTTATTATAATCTAATCACTTTGCTCTCTTGTCTCTCTGGGACTGAGAGCATTATGGAGAAAGCTCTTGCAGGAAGTAATTCTACAAGTTGCTGTGCTGAGTGCTCTGGCTGCTTGTTTTCACCACTTATTGTGAGTGGTGGGAAACAAAGAGATCTGTTGGGTGGACAGTGGGAAGAGAGCATGGAAGAGAAGAGGCTGGGAGCATGGAAGAGAAGATGCTGGAGGCACTGGCTGTGGATGGGAACAGGAGGCTTCTACATGGCAATCATTGTAAAGTGAGGTCCTTTATTTTCCTTTTTTCCTTCTGTCTGAGCTAGTCTCCCTTATTCCCTCCACATCAACTCCTATTATTACCATTTTTTTCACACATTGCTTTGTCATCCTGCACACCAGTTATATCTTATATCTTCCTTGTGTGATCTTTGGTGTTTGTGGAGCTCAGTTCTGGGAACTAGGATTCTCACAGGCTTTTTCATCATTCCACCTCATATCCCACTAGAAGATTGTCTATGGAAGGAGACACCTACCCTGCATCTTATTCCTTCTGCAAAAGTGATGTGGAGGTTTTTTTGCCTCTTTACCTTCCCTGTCCGAAGCAGAAGCTCATATTCCTTTGGAGAAAGGAGAACTGAAAAGCATGGAGATCCTTCTCTGAACAGCTAGTAAGGAAGAAGATGGTCATGGGTTTTCTTCTTCCTCCACAATGCTAGGTGGTGTTCATGGCAGAGCATATGACCAGTGAGGCTACATTGTCCCTTTCCATGAGGCAGTGCAACGAAGTCATGCAATGTGTTGCCTCTCAAAAGAGGACAACCTGTAAGGGCTGGACAAACTTTGTCCCCCTCAGCTGATAGGAGCTGAGGGAGAGGGCTGATGGGAAGAGATAAGATTGCTGGTAGATTACAAAGAGGAAGGGAAGCATATGAGAGATTTTGGTGAAAGGATGTTTAACTAAAAATCATGCTAAGTGGCAGGAAGAAAGGATGAGAAGTGGAAGGAACAGCTAAAGATGATGTATTTATTCAATATTCCTACTTTACTTCCTTAACTTTTTATCTCAGAATTGATATTTCTTAAAAATCATCCCTTCGGAAATACCCCACCTCCCGAACCACTCATCCTGTCAGAATTCTTCCAGGATGGCATTTATGCTTGATTTACCCTTTCTTTCCTATTCCATTAGTCACTTCTAATTTCCTCTTATATGCTCTTTCCAGAAATTGCAATATGTTTAATTCCTTTGTCATCAGTTCTGCACCCTTTTCTTCATTGAGACATTCACAGTCCGTTCTCCTTTCATTGACACTCTCATTTTCCATTCGTCTTCAATTCAGCTCTCTTTCTCATAGTTCTTTCTCTCTATAGTTGTTTATTTTGGGCTTCCCCCTCCTCAGCTCGCCCTTTACCACTCAAAAAACTTCCATCTTAATAATTTTTTCTTTTCTTCACAGGCCTCTCTACTAACTTATTTCCTGGAAACTCTTTCACTGCCTTTTTCATGCTTTACTTAAGCAAGGTTTATTTAGACCTATTATTTCCTCTTTATTTTTTCTAATTTTTTTTCTTCTAATCTTTTTCAGTAGAAGAGGAATTTCCTTGATTTTTGATAGCCAGAAACATAAATTGCAAACTCTTTTCTGGTGATTTTGAATGCTGTTGCTGCGGTAATGCAATACCTAACACGCAACAGGCATTACATCATAATAGATGGTCACTCTTACATATTATCATAATTAACAAAGGACACATTGTATCCTGTAAATATCATCTTTGCTAAACACCTTCATCACCTTTCAAATCATGTGCAGCAGAACAGTTTGTCTGTAACATTTAACTTTCTCAATTTTATTTAGAATGATGAGTTAAAGTTTTTAAGAAGCATAAGGTCATAGTTTATATGACAGAGTGCAACATAATATTCATGTAGTCACGATTTTATTCCTAAATGACATCTTTACTCCAATCAGGAATATAAAAGCAGTGAAATCCAGATCTGCTGCAACACTGATTCTGTGGTCCAAGATACTGTCAAAAATTAAGTATTTCAGAGTCTCTTCTCTCTGAGTTAGAGTTCTGTTTTTTTTTTTTTTTTTTTTTTTTTTTAATGATGCTAACTCCTAATCTCTAAGTAGATTCTTTTTTCTCCTGCTTTGCAACTTACTTTCAAAGTATAGCTCTCCAGTATGCAGACATCAGAGGCAGCAGGTATCACAGAACACAGAGAACCTCCACAAAGGCACAGCTATTATGGCCATATCAAGCCGATGAAGCTGTGAGCAACTGTTTAAAAATTGACCATAACAGATATGCCAAAAAGGACAAGGGTTTTTAAGATATGTAATTTTTTGCTCACAACACTTTACATGCAGGTTTCTCTCAGCAGAACTTGACTTCCTTAGCAGCACAAGAAAATAAGCAACAGGAATCTTTGATTAGAGGTGTTTTACCCTCTGAAGCATGACATTGTAGAGCATGAATGTTTCTGAAATTCTGTTAGTAATTTCAATTTGAAGAGGAAAAAAACAGATGTATAAATTGTAAAACTGAGGAGACTGACTTGGTTTATTAGATGGTTTTTGTGTATAATTATACCTGGGAGATCTAATGGAAGGATTCCCAGGTGCGAGTTTTTTGCTCTGAATTATCTGATTGTACAGCAAACTCTTCAAAAAAGATCCACACTATTACAGAGATGCCAATATGTGAGTACAACTCTGGGTGAAAAGAGTTATTATGTGCACATAACCCTAACCAGATAATTAATAATAACAGTCATCTCCCTATATTCAGTGTTTGTGAGCCATCTGAGACAAACCACAGAAGGTAAGAACCAAATCTGATTCTGTTTACTTTTGCATGCAACATTAGTAAGCAAAATAATTTAACGTAATCTCTTTCTTCTTTAACTTGCTGAACCTCTTTTTCACTCTATCCCCTCTCTATTTTCAAAGCTATAAGGTTGAAAAAGCCACCGGTCAGGTTTGTTTCTGGATAATTCCAGTGATGAAACTAGACTGTGAACTGTCTACTCCACACTTTTCCAGGATTGGTTTTTCCCTGCTCTGAAACCAGCATAATTTTGCAGCCATCCATAGAACTGTGGCTGCTTCTACTTCTGCTGTTACTCTGTGCATGCCATAAACCCAGATCTTTTAAGAAGCAAAGTACAAAAGGTAAAATAGATAATGATGGGCCTTGCATTCCTTACTGTTGCTAACAACCTTCTTATTTGATCTGTAAGTTTGCTACTAGGGGTTACAGATGTGTTGATTTCCCTCACTCCTGGGAGTGGAGAGGGTGCATCAACACTTGCATAGTTGATTGAGGCATCTGTGAGGCACTTCTGCTGCTGCTGAGATGCACAGATAAGCAAACAATGCCAAAGAGGCAGCAGGAGCTTTAGTCTCCACTTCCTCTCTGCCGCTTCCCCCTCACCAGCCTTTGCTGTCATCTTGTGTGGGACTGAGCCAGCTGGTGGTGGGGGAACAGGCACAGCTCATTGTATTAGTCAAGTATTAGCACCATTTTAAAGGGTCAACTGCAAAATTAAGGTTATTCTGATGAGTATGACATCAATCTGATATTATTAGATGTCAATATTGCACATTTCCCAT
This sequence comes from Athene cunicularia, assembly GCF_003259725.1. Taxonomy (NCBI): domain Eukaryota; kingdom Metazoa; phylum Chordata; class Aves; order Strigiformes; family Strigidae; genus Athene; species Athene cunicularia. Next base: position 44,125,678 of record NW_020799091.1, read on the forward strand.
GAGTTCTTTTCTAAATGACAGCAGCAAAACTCGGTGGCAATAACTGCTTAAAAGACTTATTTGTATGACTCCAGAGTCAATAAAAAGGGTCAAATGCTCTAAGGTGCAAAATGATAGCGATCTCAGGAATGTCCTTATTTTAACTGAGCATAAAGAAATTGCCAACAAAGGTCTGAATTTATATATCTTCAGCCTGTCCCATCAAAACTTAATTGTCTCAGTAGCTGAAAGACTTAAAGAAAAAGCTGTTTGGAACTGAATTCAGAGTTTGAACTAAGCAGAAAATCATCTGTATTTTCTGCTAACATACTGCAAAGGTGTTCCCACCAATGCCTGGTTTCCAAATCTGTTAGAATGGTAATGTTCTAGATGTTAAAATAACCACTCTTGATCACTCTCTGAAGCTATTTATATTTTTCTATTTAAATATCCTATTTATTAAAAGTGTTCAATATTAGCATAAAGAACCCCCTGCATTCCCCAGTCAGCAGGTAGCAGACATCTCATGTCAGCTATTTTATGAGAAACATAATTAACAAGGCAAATCATACAACTTCCAGTTTGATTCATTTGCTGATGCTTATTCTGATTCATTTACAATTATGCCAGTAATTGGCATAACTGTTTAGATGTATTTGGAAAATGTCCATAAGTGGGTATACTAATTATAGATTTATCCCAGTGATAGATACTCACATTGTAAAATAACCACTTTCTCCATCTATCAGGAAGTACTATGCTGATTCCTAACACAAGAAACTAGTGGAGGCTGTGGTCTATTAGATTATTATGGACAGACTAGGGAAACTCAAAGGAGGTATGACTGCCTGTCCTCTGACAGTGCTCTTTCAGATTCTAGGTGCTTGGAAAAGCAAAATCCCTGCCAACTCCAATGCACCTGGCAGAGGTATTTCATTTTGTCTTCTGTCCGTTCAAATACACCAGAGAACTCCAACTCCAGTGGAGGTTAAACCACAGCTTTCTGAAGTACAACCAAAGGTCAGTTTTCAGACTCATGTCAAGTAAATGACGTGATGAGGACCTGCCAGGCCTGGAAATTCTTCCATGTAGGGAGTGCCCCAAAAGGAAGGAAGTTCCAACTTTCAGCTCCTCAGACACTTGTATTTCATCTCCATGCCGGTGCAATCCCCAGCTTTCTCCATGGGTGATAGGATTTAGCTGATAGCAGCCTACCTCAACCCACCTTCCCATGTGTTGGTGCCAGGGAGCTCCCTGGCTCTCTCCATCTGCTGCCATGGATGCAGCACTGGCCACAGTACTCACTTCAGCATGCAGCTGTGTGCCTGCAGCCGCATTCACAGTGAAGGAAAATGTGGAGGTACACCTGAAACATGAGAGAAGACTGGACACTAGAGAATTCGAGTTGTGACTGGTGTAACACTTAAAAATCTTTAACCTACAGGCAACTACACCAGATCTTTTCATAAAGGCTAGATCAGTGAACTGTGTGTTAAAGACATGAGGTCTTTCACTTTGAGACATCTTTAATTCACTTCTGATTATGAGACAATCATAACTTTTAATGAAAACTGAACTGTTTCATGAAGGAGTTAGATGAGATTTTTTCCTTTATATCTCATTAGATTAAAAAAATTAAGAAACATTAAGAAACAACCCCCCAGTTCTTTAAATTACACCAACTGCCTGTTCCACTAAAGATCAGGTTTTGCACAATAAGCTTAGATCTGTTTTCCTGTCTAGATACATTCTCTGAGTTGCTGTTTCCACCAGAAGCAGTTTCTATAAGCCAGACTGAATGCAATATCTATCACCAGGCCATTTGACAGAACAATCCTCTCAGCTTAAAAGTAAAGTTAGATGTGCCGACTCTAGACTCAAAGTGGCTCTGTGAGGGCTGGTTTGGCACTTCCATGTCATCTCTGTACAGAAGATATCTATAGACAAAATAATCACAAATGTATCATAATGCACTTTGCATAATTTTCTTCAGCTCATTCTAATATATCAAAAGTGCTGTCAATTTGCAATTAATAACATGTATTTGAGTACTTTCTTATTAAAACAGTATATTTTGTACCATGATAACACATTTCTATCATTTAACTCTTTTCTTATAGTGACTGAACTTTGTAAAATGAATAAAACCACTTTCAACTTTGCTGTAGCTTTGCTTTCATGAAACAGGAGAAAAACATCTTCATTTTACATAATACAGTGAAGTAAAAAATGCAAGTATGGATATTTGACTTGGCTGTAACTGAAAGTCAATAGGAAACTTTAAAATTAATTGAACTTCACTTATCATCCATCAGGAAGACTAAACCAAGTGTTTCCATTGCGTAGGTGAAGCTATTTCTGGCTGTTGATTTTTTCCTCAACTTCATTTCTTCAAAATGAAACAGACATAAAATAACAATTGAGTTTATCCAAGAACATATAAATAATTAACTCTGAGTTCTGACATACTTTGCCATCTTATGGCTGTCCCTATTCCATAATTTCATAAATAATGTAAATGATATATAGCATCAATAACGTGACAGTGATCCCTAAGGGCTTTAGTAGCATTTAAGTCAAAAGCATCTTGTAAAGAAGAGCTCACAAAGTGTCATAGCAAAATTTCTATTTGATTTTAACTGGAACACAATTAGGTCCAAACTACAAATGTACATCTGGTTAACACTTCCTTTTTTATATTCTGAAAAGCTCATCACTTAGATTTGTTGATACATCACACTTTCTCAGAAGTAAACCATTAGAAAAAAATGGCCTCTATCTTCCAGGTATCTTTCATTTTTGTAAAAATTCATAGCCACTTGCTCTATATGTCATTATGACATATTTAGAGAACAAAATTGGAGAGATTGTTGAGATTGAAACAATGGTTGATTAAGGAAAATAACCCCCAAACTTTTTCAATAGACTAGTTATCCAGAAGCATACAATAAGTAGAGAAAAGGGTTAATACTCAGAAGGAAGTCATCATCAACATGGGTCTTATCTGCATTTAAATTTTTAATAATTCTTCCGGCCTTTCAATTTCCAGTCTATCTTGTGAGAGATAGGGGCTAGCTGCAACTTGTGTGTGTCTTTCTTTGGAAGGCTTATTTCAGCTGCTGCTGAAAAAAACACTGAAGTATAAATCTTATTCTTTTAGTTGGAACCAAACAGCATTGTCCTCACTGATTTATCTTCTGTTTTTTCCCTCCAGCGGTCTCCTCTGATTTATTTCCTTGGACTTAGGATAATATCACAAAAGTAAATTGATGTGCATATTAACAAAAATATATTTAACTGTCTTACTCCCTGCTCCAAGATCCATTTAAGTGTCCACAGAAAATTGTATTGAGGGACTCAGAACCACACGCCATTTTACCCCAATTTCACCATTACTTTATGTGTCTACCTTGTCATAGTGTTTATTTTTTCTCATAAACTCAAGTTTAGCTCTCTGTGACTATTCAATGCTGGACACACTTTTTCAGTTTAGATTTGAGTCCTGTCTAATATTATAACTGATCATCAATATGTTTGCATGCCACCACATTTTAGAAAGTAATGTGTAATGTAATATTATGACTGAGAACTTGCCTTTATATAGTATAAAACCAGCTATAGGGAACACTCAAGAACATCATGAAAATTGTAAGCAAATAAAACATTTTGCTCTTCACTTATAAAAAGGTTAAACAAAGAGCTTAATGGCTATATACCCTTTTCTCTGCCCCAAAGAAACTGCTGGTCTGAATGGAATAATACATTTCTATTATTACTTTACTATTGTTTTATTATATTGAGCTATATTTCAGTCTGTATGGTGGATTGACCCTGGCTGAACACCAGGAGCCCATCAATGCCATGCTATCACTCCTCCTTCTCAGATGAACAGGGAAGAGAAACTATAATGAAAGGCTTGTGGGTTGAGATAGGAGCAGGGAGAGATCACTCAGCAATTACTGTCATGGACAAGATAGACTTGACTTGGGAAAAATTAATTTAATTTATTACCAATCAAATCAGAGTAGGGTAATGAGAAATAAAAACTAAATCTTAAAACATCTTCCCCCCACCCATCCCTTCTTCCGGGCTTAAATTTATTCCAGAGTCTCTCTCCCTCCATCAGCAGCATGGGGAGGCAGGGAATGGGGGTTGTGGTCAGTTCATCACACCTTGTCTCTGCCACTCCTCCCCCTCAGGGGGAGGACTTCTCACACTCTTCCCCTGCTCCAGCGTGGGGTCACTCCCACGGGAGACAGTCCTCCATGAACCTCTCCAATGTGAGTCCTTCCCACGGGCTGCAGCTCCTCACAAGCTGTTCTAGTGTCCCCCCACGAGGTTCAGCCCCTCAGGAACAGGCTGCTTCAGCACGGGTCCCCCGTGGAGTCACAAGTCCTGCCGCCAAACCTGCTCCAGCGTGGGCTCCTCTCTCCACAGGGCCTGCCAGGAGCCTGCTCCAGCACGGGCTTCCCAGAGGGTCACAGCCTCCTTCGGGCACCCACCTGCTCTGGTGTGGGCTCCTCCCCGGGCTGCAGGTGGAGATCTGCTCCCCCGTTACCCCCCATGGCTGCAGGGGCACAGCTGCCTCACCATGGGCCGCACCGCGGGCTGCAGGGGAATCTCTGCTCCCGGGCCTGAAGCACCTCCTGCCCCTCCTTCTTCACTGACCTTGGTGTCTGCAGAGTTGTTGCTCTCACACATTCTCATTCCTCTGACTGCAAGTGATGTTGCACCATTTTTTCCCCTTCTTCTTAAATAAGTTAACACAGAGGCACTACTACTGTTGCTGATGGGCTTGGTCTTGGCCAGCAGCAGGTCTGTCTTGGAGAGAGATGGAATTAGACACGGCTTCACAAAGGGCAAATCATGCCTGACAAATTTGGTGGCCTTCTTTGATGGGCTTGCAACATTGGTGGATAAGGGAAGAGAAACTAACGTCATCTACTTGGACTTGTGCAAAGCATTGGACACTGTCCCACATGACATCCTTGTCTCTAAATTGGAGAGACATGGATTTGATGGGTCGCCCACTTGGCTCAGTGGTCACACTCAAAGAGTTTCAGTCAATGGCTCCATGTCCAAGTGGAGACCAGGGACGAGGGATGTTCCTCAGGTGTCGGTGTTGGGACCAGTGTTGTTTAACATCTTTTGTTGGTGACATGGACAGTGGGATCGAGTGCACCCACAGCAAGTCTGCTGACAACACCAAGCTGTGTGGTGCAGTTGACATGCTGGAGGGAAGGGATGTGCCATCCAGAGGGACCTTGGTAGGCTTGAGGCGTGGGCCCATGCAAACTTACGGAGTTCAACAAGGCCAAATACAAGGTCCTGCACATGGGTCAGGGCAGTCCCAAGCACAGATACGGTCTGGGCAATGACTGAATTTAGAGCAGCCCTGTGGAGAAGGACTTGGGGTATTGGTGGATGGAAAACTGAATACAAGCCAGCAATGCGCACTCACAGCCCAGAAAATCAGCTGTATCCTGGGCTGTATCAAGAGAAGTGTGGCCAGCAGGTGATTCTGCCCCTGTATTCCACTCTCATGAGACCCCACCTGGTCTGGAGTATTGTGTTCAGCTCTGGGGTCCCCAACACAAGAAGGACACAGACCTACTCGAGCAGGTCCAGAGGAAGGCCATGAAGATGATGAGGGGGCTGGAGCACCTCCCTTATGAGGACAGGCTGAGAGAGTTGGGGTTGTTCAGCCCGGAGAAGAGAAGGCTCCAGGGAGACCTTATAGCGGCCTTCCAGTACTTAAAGGGGGCTACAGAGAAGATGAGGAGGGACTCTTTATCAGTGACTGTAGTGACAGGACAAGGAGTAACAGTAATAAAGTGAAAGAGGGTAGATTTAGATTAGTTATAAAGAAATTCTTTCCTGTGAGGGTGGTGAGGCACTGGAACACGTTGCTCAGAGAAGTTGTGGCTACCCCCTCCCTGGCAGTGTTCAAGGGCAGGTTGGACGGGGCTCTGAGCAACATGATCTAGTGGAAGGTGTCCCTACCCATGGCAGGGGGGTTGGAAGTAGATGATCTTTAAGGTCCTTTCCAACCCAAATCATTCTATGATTGTATGACACAGAAGCTTCCAGCAGCTTCTCACAGAAGCTACCACTGGAGCCCACCCACTACCAAAAACCCTGTCACACAAACCAAATACACCTTGTGGCCACAGACCTTCCATATTCTAATGAGTTTCATTCTGTCTTGGGAATTGTTTCTGAAAATTAGCATTCTCCTTTTCTCTCATAGTTGTTTATTTATTTATTTATTCTGAAATTATAATGCAAAGAGTCTCTTTTGGGGGTTTACCCATGAGACGTATATATGCACATCTCATCTGGTGAATACCTAATTCTCCCAAATTATTTTTGTTCCGAAAATGGTTTATACTAAAGAAAATAAGTGATTTACACTCCATAGTATTATGTCTTTCATGGTTTGGCTCTGTTGCTTTTTCCTGAATTTTCAGTACAGTCCTGAAGGTAAATTTGAAAAATCTGTAAAAGTAAACTTGGCAGTTGTTTCTAAATCTTGGCTTCTGTAAGGAATCTCATGGAAGGAAACTAGAGCGTAACCAAGAGCTGGGGGAGCTGATAGACATAGTACAGTGCCCTGGCAAAATGGTAAAAGCTTACATGCATCAGAGCTTTGGCAAGAAGAATTAGCTTTGTAGATAATCAATGGGAATAAATTTAGCATATCTGCTGAAGTCACTGTTTATTTTGCTCCCATTCTCTATAGCTAGCACATTACAGTACTTGCAACAGGTAACCATGGAAGCAGGACAGAAGCTAGAAGGGACTAATTTATAGGGCTCCCCAGTTCACGCAGTATGCTTCAGTGGTTCTGATTTCCTTAAGATAACATTATATAATGCTTTGGACCTTATTTTTTCCTAGATATAGTTAGCAGAGAATTACAGGCCCAAAACAACAGAAAATACATAACAGTTGTGGCTTTGCCTAGGACTCCATAGGTCTAATTGTACTTGCACCTATCCTGATCAAGATAGAGCTCTTAAGGATAAATGAGACAAAATAACAATCCTCCAGTAATTTTTTATATATTCTTTTTCTTCAGAATTGAAAAAAAAAATATTAATTTTTTTCATTTAAATCTTTGAATTTAATCTTTTTTTTTTTTTTTTTTTGTGAATATATCCTTTTTTGCTCTCTAGCAAAAGAAAATAAAAATGGACACACCAAAAAAAAAAAATGATAGCAGGAAAGGTCAAAGGGAGTGCTAATAAGTGTTTTCTTCAGTGAGAACACTTTATAGGGGAACACTGTAGTTTGTCAAACCTTAAATTTTTCATGTAAATATGTCATTTTACAGAAGTCCTCATTGCAAAATCTGTGTAGCTGCAGGACAAAAGATGAGGAGAGGAAGAAAAGTTTCACAAATTTACTAACAGGAAAATGCCAGGGAAATGTCCTGAAGGTGTTGGAGAATTATAGGCAAATCCCCCACTGGTTTGGATCAATAGGGAGTGGTTAATCCTTCTCAGTCCCTCCTTTTGAAACTGTTCTTCAGTATTCATTGGTCCCAATAAAGAAACTAAAGCTGTAACTTGTGCAATAGGGCACTCAATGGGGAAGTGAAGTGCCAGTCCTGAGTCAGTTAGAGGAATTGACATGTGATCTTCTATGGATCAAGTGAATATTTTATCTGCAATGTCATGGTGGGTTCTCTCTTTGTGGTTTTGTTTTCTTTTCTGTCTTCCTTTCCCCAGTGAAGAATTTGGAAATATCCTGGCTTTGTTCCAATAAAGAATAAAAAAACCTTTTTTGAAAACTAATATATGTTTTCTAGTTTGTTTTCTAGACTTCTAAAATCGGAAGTGGCTAAGATCTAAAAATGCAGCAGAGACCAGACAAACATCTTGTACTGCAGATGGTTCAAAGAAAAGATAAAGAAGCTGAAGAATAGATTGTGCCTTTAGCAGGGAAACCATTAAATGCTGTTTCAAGTCATCCTCTGTTTGTACTTGGATACTTTTAGGTTCCTTCTTATTTACACTAGAAAATACGAAATATTTTCTAATGTCTATATATTTTAATTTGGGGGAAGGGCTGATACACTGGAGCTGTCATTCAGAGGGATGTCAACAGGCTGGAGAAACAGGCAGACAGAAACATCATGATGTTCAACAAGGGGAAGTGGAAAGTCCTACATATAGGGAGGAACAATTCCATGAACCAGTATATGCTGGGGGCCAGCTGTCCAAAAAGCAGCTTTGTCAAGACGACCTTGGGGTCCTGGTGCACAATAAGCTGAACATGAACTAGCAATGCACTCTTGTGGAACTCACCAGTCCTGGACTGCATTAAGAGCCTTGCCAGCAGGTCGAGGGAGGTGACCCTTCCCTTCTACTCAGCACTGGTGAGGCTTCTTCTGGAGTACTGTGTCCAGTTCTGGGCTTCCCAGCACAAGAGAGACACGGACATACTTGAGAGAGTCCAATGAAGTGCCACAAAGATGATTAAGGGACAGGAGTAACTCTCCTATGAGGAAAGGCTGAGAGAGCTGGGACTGTCTAGCTTGGAAAAGACAAGGCTTAGGGAAGATCTTATCCCTGAGTATAAACACCTGAAGGGAGGGAATGAAGGGGACTTTTCTTAGTAATGTCCAGTGACAGTAAAAGAGGCAGTGGACAAAAGTTATAGCACATGAACTTTCATCTGATCACACTAGAAAACCCTTTTTTACTGTGGGAGTGACCAAGCACTGGCATAGGTTGCCCAGAGAGGCCATGGATTGTCCATCATTGGAGGTATTCAAAAGCTGTCTGGACATGGTCCTGGAAGCTGTCTCTAGGTGACCCTGATTGAGCAGTGAGGTTAGATCAGATGACCCTCAGAGATCCCTTTCAATCTCAACCAATCCGTGTTTCTTGGGTTGCCATTTCTGAGTTTTCTTCACTAGATTCTCTTTGATAATTCTGATATAGCAATACAAATATTTGGCCTGAACATTAAGGCTACACTTCTCAAGCAGGACCCATATCCAATACTGTGCATAGCCAACTTTTATAACAGACAAATGCAACCACATTTCAATCATTAATTGCTGTGGTTTCATCATGACCTAGTGCCAGATAGGTGTTAAGTAAGAAAGGGTTAACCTGAGAATTAGATCCATTCTACATTTCAGGAATTCAAGAGGTATCTGTTGAAATTACCTTTTCATGTAGTCAGTTTTATGTAAGTGATTCATAATTTACTAAGGAGCATTTTGTTCTTTTTAAGTTGTGAAAACTTCTGCCAATTTCCCTTTGCTTAGTAGCCCTGAAAGTTTTTCTGAGACTATACTGGAAGAACATGTACAGTTATGCAGACACCCAATGCTCTTCTTTTAATATCTTTGAAAATCTTCCAACACATGATTCCAAGGCATCAAACCAATTTTGTTTAAATATAAACATCTTTTATTCTTGATTTCCCAGTGACATTTCTCTTCAAAAAGATGCCAGACAATGTTTGCTCCTTGAATGTTTATTAAACACTTTCTCTTTCACTCATTTAGATGGATCCCACCACTCACCAGGAAAATATTTAATTAGTCTGGAATGCTCTCAGCCCAGAAACTGATCCGGGAAACAGGCAGATCCTGAAGATCCAGCCCTTGTGTGCAGTACGGCCATAATGGGGCACAGAGAAGAAATTTCCTCTATGTGATGTATCAAGACTTTGAGTTCCATATATGGTGCCCGTGTAACTGAGACATATTCAATCAGTGTTGTAAAATTACTTCTTTTTTATATGTTTTACTCATGGAAGAACTGACAGTTTTCATTTCTCTCATATGCATATGGATTATGTAGGTTTTTATATGCATGATTATAAGGTGTTTTTTCCATAGGATGCTGTACATTAGGTAGACAACATTAACTGAGGGCTAGTTCATTCTATTCTTCTACATGTATGTGGATAGCCATATCTACTGTGTAGCGTGCCAAACGTACCCCTTTCTGTAGTGCTCACTCTAACCCGATCATGTTCACAATAACCAAACAAAGGACTCAATTTTTATGTTGAGCTTGAGAGAGGGAGAAATAGAATTACCACTGATTTGCAGTTAGGGAACTAACACGGGGAGAGAGAGAGTAAAAACTATCTTAAACTGAAGGACAAAATTACTTGTCTAGGATCAGAGAAATACCATAACAGCAGGGAGCATATTCTGTTTTCCAGGATGACTTATAAGAATACATACCACAAAATCTTTATTTTTATATTGTTCAAACTGTTGTGCCAAAACTCCAAAAATATATAACTAGGCAAATATTTTGTGGAAATAATTTGGTAGGTATAAGTAACTGGAAGAAATCACTGAGGTTAAAAAAGGATTGAAAACATTAACCATACACATTTCTACCAGTAGTGTGTCTGCAGATAGCAGACTTCTGGTGACATATAAGAAAGGCTCAGATGCGCAGTCCTAATTTATGCTCTTGTATAAGGAAAGTATCTATTCTCTCAGAGCTTTCTGAAAAGGAAATATGAGATAGGAATAATAAAAAAATAGTACCATCATGAAGGGTAACATAAACTCTCTAGATGTACCATATAAAAAGAACCCTCAGAACAGAAGCTGACATTCCAAAAGCAAGTCTCAAAGACTAATTAATCTATTTGATACACTTCCTGATAGTCCTGCTATCATCCATGGGCATACCAGCATCTTGTGATCAAAGAAATGAAAACTGGGCAACTGGTTGTTGGAAAGCATTAAATGTTAATTGAATATTTGCAACATACTTCTTTTTAACTTTTTATGTTATTGTTTTGGGGGTTGGGGGGTAATTGGGGTAATTTGGGGTTTGGGGGTAATTACTCCTTATAGATCACTTTATTTTCATAGATCCGTGGAAATTGAAAATATTTGAAATCTAATGTACCTACTTAATCTTCAGCACCTGGAGCATCTCTCTGTGCTACATCTGTGCTGCATCACTTGCTGAGGTGACTGGCAGAGGTTGTTCAGTGGCTGTGCTCTCCCAGTGACCATGATTATCAAGTGCTTGAGGTGACCAAGATCTTTTCTTCATGGTGCTGTGAAAGAGGTGTGGCACAATATTCAATACTTTCTGCAGTCTGACACTTGAGGACAGTCTAAATAGGTACAATCGATCTAGATGTACATATTAAAGACTATATAGTACTTACATCTGAAAATGGCACTTTGAACATATTAAGCTTCATAAATAGAATAAATAAGAGCTGTTTTGTTCATAGTGGATGATTCCAAAGTACCGAGGCTCAGGGATAATTGCTCCAGATGACGTTGGGAACTGAAAGGAAGGAGATCTAAGACTTTGAAGAGATCAATATTTGGGGCCACCTGGACAACATGTTGACGCATTCATTTATCCCTGTGCTCAAACGGGTACAAATCATCATCAAGGTTTGCCTGATGTATCAGCGAGCATGTTCTGGGATTTTGGGGGGATGGGGTGGATTTGTAGGTGTATTTTCGAAGCAGGTGTCACTAGATGGCACTATTACAAGGCCTCTCACAGGGTGGTGTGGGCGAGCAGCAGGCAATCGCTTTGCCTGTTTTGGTGGTGGTAGTGGGTGGGTGCGAAAGTAAGGGCTCAAATGGCAAGGCAACGGGTTTTCTGACACTCCCTAATGCAGCAGGATTATTTACAGAGGCAGAGTCACGGCCTGAAGCCAGGGACTGCCGTCAGCTGAGCTCCTGGAACACCAGCTTCTCTGCGACTTGGCTGTGCCCACCTCTGTTCCGAGAGGGTGGCAAATAATCTGGAGAAATGTAATTTCTCATGTAATTTGAGGATTTACACAGGGAGAGTGCTACTCATTTTTCCTCTAAAAAGAAGCTGATTTACATGACCTAGAAATTAGGTGATGCTTAGCAGAGGGACAACGGTATTTTAGTAAATGCATGTCACGTAAAGGAGATAATTATGTGATTAATTGCATGGCCATATGAGAAACCAAGCTGTGCACTAAAATCTCTCCTGTAATCCATCACAAACAAAACTTATTCTGGCCACTCAAATAGCTAGCCTAAAATATTCATTTTGATACATTATGATCATTTTTTTACTTCATATATTAATTTTTCTGACAGTCTCTCTTCCAAACTAATTTTGCTTTTTCTTATAAAATCCTATCATGGAGTAGGTCAGCATTCAATGACAGTTTATATTTTGTGACTTCTTGGGTTAGAAAAAGGACCTTTTTTACCCTTGGGTCTGGATATTTAGGATGGGACATGCAGATCTCACATTTAGCCCTGAGACAAGCTCTTGGAAGTGGCAGATTTGGTTTGATAAATCAGTTGTATGCCATTTCTTGAAACAGTCATATTTTCCCTTGGACTATAAACATACTTGTGGCACGTCTTATTGTCATCAGGTGTAAAAACTGTCTCTAGTAATGTTTTTAAACATTCCTTCATTTGTTTTTAATGACTCTGGAATGAATCTACTGGCATAGAATGATGCAAAGGCTTTTTTATCAGGACTTTTGGATATCTGCATTACCACTATAGCAAAGTCAGATATGAATTGACCTTCATAATTAAATATGATTAAAACCTTTCTATATTTACCACATGGCACAGATCTAGTGAAATACATTGCTCTCTACATTCTCTTTGGAGTTTTGTTATGCAGACTTTCTTGGAGTTTCTGGTGTCAGGATGATTATTATTATAACAGATATCTTAGAGTTCTGTGCTTCAGAGTTATCACTCAAAATGCTCATTTGTCCAGCTGGGGCTATAGCTCTGACGGAGACAAGGTGAAACAAAATCTTTGCTTTAGAAAAGGACTATTCAAAGTGATCTAAAATCCATTTCTAAATAAATCTACAACCACATAGCATCTGGGAAATTGAAAAAGTAGTAATGCCTTTGCTCTGGGATGGAGAAAATGATGAACTGTGTCGTTTCTGCAGTGTTTATTGTGTACATGCTGTGCTAGGAGACTTGCCTCTCGGGCAGATCACAGAAAGTGGAAAGAAAGCAGATACAAAGGTCAAACCCGGCTGAAAGCCCTGTTAGTGCACCTGAGATGTTTGTTGAAAACACCAGGCAAGGACCAGGCTGAGCAGGCACGAAACTGTTGCCCAGTGAGAGGTTGATATTTCCCCCTGTGTTTGGGAGAATTCCAGTATCTGTCAATCCAGATGTGCATGAGGATTTGTGCGTGGCTTTTAAAAAAAAAAAAAAAAAAAAAAAAAAAGAGATAATTTTTCTCCAATCCCTACCTATATAGAAATGGCAGTTTCATTGTGTCTAGAATTTTCTGAAGACTCAATCGATATCTCTTTACTTGACCCTCTAAGTAGTATTCTTTTGCTTTGCTAAATGATAAACAAAATTCAGTTGCTCTATGTATTGCAGATATTTTCAAGCACTTGCAGATACCAAAGCTAATCACAGTGTGTTACTTCAGCTTTGCACTCGGTGCAATTTTGCAGTCACATATCCTACTTTTTTTTCCATTTCATTCACTTCAGTATTTGCACGCACACACACAAAATCCAATAAAAACAATCTTTCTCTTGTAAAGTGACATCAAAGTTATTTTTACATTAGGATCAAAGCACAAAATGCATGCAAATCCTGGTAACTGAGGGCTGTCTCCATTAGTAGACACAGAACAAAAGTTATCATGAGTCTGCATATGTAGCACTCACGGCACCATACATGGAAGAGAAGAGATTTGGTCTCCCATCCCTAATTCACTTAAAAATTAACATAAAATGCGTGTAAGGTTAGATGACTGGCCCTGCTACTAGTTAAACTGTGCAGATGAAGTATAACAAGGTAATTATAAACTATACTGATACTTTCCCTACTGTTGTTCTCGGAAGAAACTGTATCTCATCAAAGATGTTTAGGGTGTTTACCTGGGAATTATGGGTTCATATTTTTTAGAGAAAGGATTAGCAAAGTCTGTGGAAACTTAAAATTCTTAAGTCATGAGAACATTGCATTTCTTACCTTACCTCTGTGTCTCTTACTGGTGAAACCATGCTAAGAATAATGGATTTGGTTCTGGAAAATATAGTAGAAGGAAGGCACTGAATTAGTCTATGTTCAGAGAAGGGCTAGGAAAAAAAAAAATCACAAAATCATCTAGGTTGGAAAAGACCTTGAAGATCATCCAGTCCAACCATTAAACTCACACTGACAGTTCCCAACTACACCAGATCCCTCAGAGCTATGTCGACCCAACTCTTAAACACCTCCAGGGATGGGGACTCCACCACCTCCCTGGGCAGCCCATTCCAACACCTAACAACCCCTTCTGTAAATAAATGCTTCCTAATATCCAGTCTAAACCTTCCCTGGTGCAACTTGAGGCCATTCCCTCTCGTCCTATCGCTTGTCACTTGGTTAAAGAGGCTCATCCCCAGCTCTCTGCACCCTCCTTTCAGGTAGCTGTAGAGGGCGATGAGGTCTCCCCTCAGCCTCCTCTTCTCCAGACTAAACACCCCCAGTTCCCTCAGCCGCTCCTCGTACGACCTGTGCTCCAGACCCTGCACCAGCTCTGTTGCCCTTCTCTGGACACGCTCGAGTCATTCAATGTCCTTTTTGTAGTGAGGGGCCCAAAACTGAACACAGGAATCGAGGGGCGGCCTCACCAGTGCCGAGGACAGGGCTCAGATCCCTTCCCTGTCCCTGCTGGCCATGCTATTGCTGACACAAGCCAGGATGCCATTGGCCTTCTTGGCCACCTGGGCACACTGCTGGCTCCTGTTCAGCCGGCTGTCAATCAGCACCCCCAGGTCCCTCTCTGACTGGCAGCTCTCCAGCCACTCCTCCCCAAGCCTGTAGCGCTGCTGGGGGTTGTTGTGGCCCAAGGGCAGCCCCCGGCATTTGGCCTTATGGAAACTCCTGCAGTTGGCCTCAGCCCATGCTCCAGCCTGTCCAGGTCTCTCTGCAGAGCCTCCCTACCCTCGAGCACATCAACACTCCCACCTAACTGGGTGTCATCTGCAAACTGACTGAGGGTGTTACTATTTTCTTTAGTGAACAACTCTGGGCACCCTATTTAACTTTTTGAAGATAACGCTGCAGCTTCATCTATGTAAGAATCAACATGACGAATAATATTTTTATTGAAGGACTTTTGGTCAGTCCAGGTAAATGTATAATAAAGTCCAGACAAATTCAAATTAAAAATCAGGTGAATATGATTTATTGAACGACTATCTGAATAACCAAGCTGTCTACCAAGGGCTACAGTGGATTATCTCTCCCCTTAGTTCAAGATGGGATATTTTAATTAAGATAAATCTAGCTTAAATGAGTACATATTCTATATTCTGTAGTTTCTCATAGGGGTGAGTGGACTGATGTCCACAACCTCCCAGCCAGCTCTGTGACCCAATATGAACCTAAAACTGAGAGTAGCACATCACCATGTGAACGTGTCAGCCTGTTCTTGAGAAAGGGCTGATTTCCTTCGTTCTGGAAAACAGATATCCCAAAAGTTTAACCCCAGGAAGGTATCTGAGCTGTAATGGCTCTCCCATAATGAAGAGAAAAGACCAAGATGCACCACTTTTTCCACCACACTTCTTGCAGGACGTGCAGGCATGACCTGCTCTGGCTGGGGAAAGTTGGAGTGCCACTGACTGGGAGGGTGGGAACAGGAATCACAGCTTGGCTCCAAGCCTTTGCCTTGACTGGGTGGCTAATGAGAGAGACAGGTCAAGTGGCAGAGGAGGTCTGAGGAGTGAAGACTCAGGGCCTGGACTAATATTACAGATGTGATTATACCAATAGATAACCAATTTGATATTGTTTAGTATTCTCTTTTTCATAGAATCACAATGACTAAACTACCTTTTGGTAGCTTAAATTCACCTGACTTTCAACGTCGCTGGACAGAACCAAGCATTCGGACGTTTCTAAGCCTGATCAGGTTTCTGAAACTAGATGTAACAGTCATGGCCTGGAGACATTCTCAGAGGCCAAACACAGGACCTGATCCTATGCAAAGTCAGCCAGGGTCTATAGTATCATTATGTCTATTCCTTCTGTCATTCCCCTAGAATGTTAAACTGCACTTGTACTGCTGAGTGCTTCTGTTCCGGGGCTTTCTGCCTCAGTGGTAATGAATGATTGCATTCCCAATATTCACCTCTGGGGCAGACTGGGCAAAACTACATTGCATACAACCTACCATCTTTATTACTTTGTGCAGTTTTTCAGTTCAAAGCAACTGGCCTAATGCCAGAGCTCTGTCACAACCCACCAGACAGCTTTATAGCATGCTACTGAGAAAATTGCTGATGTCTTGGAGGCTGCACAGCCAAGCAGGATAGTGATGGAAGGTTATGTTGGCTAGAGGGAGCCAAATGTAGTACAGTTAGGTCTGTGTTTTTTGAGAGCAGGCTCCGTAGTGAGCTGTCTCAAGAACTGTACCTGAGTTTGGTGAAATTATGTTTATGTTGTGTGAATAGTCATGGTGTAGAAATGAAGTGGAAGCTGAGACCTGCCTCATAGGGAACAAGCAGAAAGCAGTTTTCAGGAGAGCGGATCTTCCTCCACTGAAGCTCTTCCCTTTTCTATTAATAACTGAAATATT
The DNA here is from genome assembly GCF_003259725.1 of Athene cunicularia. Lineage (NCBI taxonomy): Eukaryota > Metazoa > Chordata > Aves > Strigiformes > Strigidae > Athene > Athene cunicularia. Next base: position 44,142,231 of record NW_020799091.1, read on the forward strand.
ACATACTCGTCAGACCCAGGACATTAAGAAGATGGGTTCACACATCCATCTTGACTTCTGTAAACACTAGCATATAAAACTGTTAATTTGTCTGACTCTTCCACCTCCTCTTTCTTTTTTTTCATCACTTCGGTGATTCATATTTGTAAACCCTAGAAAATTTAAGTCTGGCTTTAAGTCTTTAATAATTGACTGCCTGTATTTCACTGGTACATTCTGTGAGCATAGGAAGATCTTACAGCACAGGTCTTAATAAACTGCAACATTTCAAAGCGACAAGCCAGTAAAAAATAAATATTATTTTTACATAGAACCATTATCTTGCTGATGCCCTTAGCCCATTGCAGCTATGACAATAATAACAGAGAAACTGATAACATCTTCAACTACACAATTTCAGGGAGCTAGTCACTTTTACTAAATGAGATCAAAGTTATTTCCCAAAGCCTGTGATCTAATTTCTTCTACCAGGCTAGTTTCTGATTGTAACTTCTTAAATTGCTGAAGAGTTGTTAAGCAGACTCTGAGAAAATCACATATATGGCATTAATTACAGTGAGGCAGATGTAATAATTCTAATTTTATGTTCTTTGGAAATAAATTCTGAAAGTAAATGAAGTATTGACCAGCAGACTCATTCACAAGTTCATTCTGTAAATAAATCAAACTGTAATTGATAATCCTCTTCTTATGTGAGTCTCAGACCTTTTACTTACTTAACAAACAATCATCTCTCACTCTGAAATTAATAAATTCAATTAAATAAATCACAGAACACTATAGAGTACAACATACATACTACTTGTTAGATTAAGCTTTCCTGGCTATCACTATGTCTTTTTCCCAAATTCATTTTATTTGCAAAATTAGACTCAGAATAGTCTTGCTTAATACTCCGGACAGAGGCAAGAATCCAGAACAGCAGAGAGAAGTAGCATAAGAATAGGGGGAAAAGTACTAGTTTCATAGTATATTATATATATGTTTAAATAACATGTAAACCAGTCACTTTCCTACATGATAAATTGGTTAGTTGCCCTGTTTGTTATGACTCACAAATAAATGTGTGTGAATAGACACTCAGCAAGAGCTCAATGAGACTTAAAGGGAATTATTATTCTATCTGAATTACCTAATCTGAAAAAAAAAAAAAAAAGTAAAATTAAGTTTAATAGTAACACTTTTCAGTCTTCTGATGATAAAGCACTGGCTTGACTGGAAGTATTCTGAAAACTATTAAATTAATCTTGTTGTTAATATGACATATTTGTCTGGTAGCACAGGCAGATGCAGACATGCATGCATATCTTCCACAGCTTTCATTTTTCCCATTGGCCATGTTTTAGCTCTGATCCTTTTTGTTGGCCATTTCTGGGATTATCTGAGATTGAGCTTCATCTGTCTTTAATTTAGGTATCCAAAAGTGAATGCAGGACTCCATCACCATTACCAGTGTTGAAAGAGTGGAAAGGCTCCTCTGAAGTTTACGTAATGCTGGGAATTTCAAAGCACAACTACCTCTATTATCAAGATAATTTTTGTTTACCAGCAGGTTTTGGGAAATCAAACACACGTTATTTGTATCAGTCTGTGTGTCATGTACATCCATATTAGGGTAGAGTGACTGACTGACACCAATCTCCATCATTCCTCCCCTGGGCACTAGCCCATTGAACAGCTCTTGGATGATACAAGGTTGTCATAGTCGTGTCTAACCCTGCCATAACATTCTGCAAAGTTGAAGTCACAAAACTTTTGTTACCGGTGGGAATATTTTTTCCCTCACTAAATGGGGATTCTGCAGCTAATTACCTAGGCTCTCTTTATGGTTAATGAAGAGTAATGGGCATTTCCAGAAGACAATTCAGTATACCTATTCTAAACATCCACCTTGGGTGGGATGAGTCATTACTGTGAGGTGCCCATGTCTGTGCACTAACTATAGAAGGAGCCTAGATACCTAGTTTACACCTTGATGAGTAACTCCTAGATGGCTTAGTTAATGAAATGAATCATTCCTGGTGACTGCAGAAACAGGTGACTCTATATTAGCAATAAGGAGGAGGCTTTGCATTTTGACCTTCTCTTGCAGTTCAAGAGTTTTGGTGCAGCAGTCATCTTAAAGGGAAGCTCCTGTATGGCAGCACTAGGCCACAGTTGGGTACGTGACTAGATGGAAATCCCACACTTCTCATTTTGCTGACCAAAAGAGGGTCAGCTTTGTTCTTCGCTTTGCAGAAGAGAATAATATTGCTCCACATCAGTTTCAAATCCTTTCCAAGCAAGGACAGCACACTGACTGTAGGCCATCAAATTTTATGAACAAGTGGATGAGAGCATACTAACATGAGTGAAGACAATACATGCTAACCTTGTTTGAAATGAACAAAAAAAACACTGTAGGCTTCTTAGTTTGCATTCACTAGCAAAAACCACTCAGCCCTGTTGGCTGCCTGCTCTTTCTGCTGCCATCAGTCCTAACAGTTCACTTTGACTCAAGGATCCCGCTGCCAGCCAAATAATATAGCTTGGCTTGGAAATCAGAGCTTTCCTCTAGCTTGTGACTGATGCCCAGTTTATGGGATGATTTGGAGATCCAGTGTTATATCCTTACTGCAGATCCTTGCTCCACTTGATGCAGTTCCCCAAGCCTGAGACTGGTGCCTGGAGCATCCAGGGAGACCAACCATGCTTATTTCTAAAAGAATGTAGATTTATCCTCACAGTGATACTCTCCAGAAGCATAAAATGCAGGAAAGGCACGTACTAACTTGTGGCTTTCTTATGGTCTTGTACAGTAACTCTGTACTTACAGTTAAATTGATTTTGGCTTTCATCACCTCAGCTATAACCAGCCTGAGGCAGTGTGAGCATTCATGTCTGTGTCAACTAGTTTCTCCCTTCCACCCTTGAGCTCAAAAGGTCCCTGACTCCTCATGGTGCAGCTCTCCCCTGGGTTCATGGAGTTTAATAACTTCTTACTGGCTGCGCATAAGATCATCCCAAGAAACTATATGTAAACCCTCACCTGGAGATTGATAGATAATTGCCTATATGCTCTGAGCACTGTTCTCTCATTTACTTTCCAGTCACTTACCATTTGTGATCTTAATAACTTTCTCTTCTACTGTCCTCTCCTGTTTTCCCTCAGCTAATGTCAATATCTTTTCTTCCAGTTCTACATACTCCTCCTTCCCATAGCATAGTGACAGCTTACATCTTGATCTGCAAATTTTCCACTTTCTCTTCCCAGCTTTTAAAAAAAGCCTTTATGTTAAATGAAGTAAATAATTCTGTCACCATGAGCTGCAATGAGAATGAAAACCACCTTGACTTAACAGTACCACACAGTCAGAAGTGTACTTTAAAAAAAAAAAAAAAAAAAAAAAAAAAAAAAAAAAAAAAAAAAAAAAAAAAAAAAAAATTATTTTTAAAGTAACTAAAACCATAGGGGGTTTGAAAGAGAATTGGTAACCTGAAAAGGGAGGTCAGCCATGTAGTCTTGCCTACCTTGTTATTCAACATCCTTTCCAGAAGAAGTAGAAAAACTGCTATAGAAAGTTACTTCAGTTTAACGTTCCCACCCCTACACTGAGTAGAGCTGTGAGGAGACCACGGCATACATCCAGCAAAGCTACTGCATTCAGTGTTATGACTATTGGTTCTTTGTGCTAATTGCCACCAAGAGCAAAATACAATCCAGAGCCAAATCTAAACTCAAAATGTTTTCATAATTATGGTGAAAGAAGGCATAGCAGAAAGTTTTGTATTTAAAATTCTATACCTGTCCTTGTTTTAGAAGAAGAGCAAACAAATCTGTGACAATATCCCTTCCTTCCTTCTTAGACAACTACAGGCAGCTCTGATGTGATTTGGTGCTTGCCGAAGACTAACCTTTTGCCCATGGGCTGGTGCAAGAGATTACTAGGTCCCTGCTCCAATTAATTACCTCATGGCCAGCCATCGGAGCTCTCAGCAATAGCATCCCCCAGCAGGAGAGCAAAAGCAAGTGCTGTGGATACTTGGGAAGGAGAACACTGTCTTTAACAGCAGTGAATGCAAAATAAGATCAGGTGTATGGTCCTCTATTTTGTGTTACACTCCACCCTACATCAAGTATTTCTCCTTGCCAGGGAAAGAAAAAAAGAAAAAGAAAAGAGTTTTAAATAAATAAATAAAGCATATGCTGCTTATAAGTACTTACTGCTTACAACTCTATTTTCTCTTATACTAGAATATCTTCTTGTAAAGGCATTATCCAAGCTATTTCTTTCAGTGCCTCATCACTGATGTCTAGTCTTGAATATGTACTGCTTCTTCACCATAAAAGAACTATAATTTAAAATGAAAGCAGGTATTTTATTGATATATCTCATTCAGCACCAAGTAGTTCAAGATTAAAAACTAGAAGAGATTAACTGGAGAAAATAGAGCTTGAAGAGAGTGAAAGCTCATCTGGCCTAGCTCGTGCCCCCCAGGCTAATTCAATTACACCAAAATGATTCCTGGAAATGTTTGTCTAACCTATTCTTCAAAAACACTGGAGATTGCAACTCTACAACCTCCCCAGGCTGTGTACATCAACACTTCACCATCCTTATGATTAGAAACTCTTCTTTTAAGGTCAGAACTACATTTCCGTTTACTGCAATTGCTCCCTTTATTCTCAGTGTCCACAGGGAATAATTTATGACTGTCCTCTATGAAAACTACTTGAAGACCATTACTGTGCCTTTTGGTCTTTTCCAGACTGAACAATTTCTTTAAGTCTTTCTTCACAAACCTTATCTTCTAATCCACCAATCTTCACCCTCCCCTCTCCCCCCCAGCCTCTCCTTTTCTTTCTCCATTCCTTCCAGGTGGTCTGAATCAACTTCAGAACTAATTCAGTTCAGCCAAAAGGTGGAATTCTGCTCTAGATTTAATTCCAGATTCAGACACCTAGATTTGTTTATCTGTAATGTATGTCTTTGCAATTGAGGAGGGTGTCTAAACGCCTCATAGTCTATGGAAATCTAGTTAATCCAGTCAGTGTTCTAGCGAGTGACAGATTATCCTAAAGTAGACAGATTTAGTCAGCTAACAGCTCTGGAGATGCCACTATAGGCTCAGTGTAGTTGTCTAGACATGTATGTCTAGTGCTATTTGAGATGTCTTTGAATATCCTGCACAGCATCCAACTATTGGTTCAGAAGGACACAGTCTCCTGTAGCCTTCATGTCACATCACCAGCCTCATGTCTAAAATGCCCTATGACATCTCTGTGTGTAGAGATGGCCTAGATGTTTATAATTAGGTGACCAAACTGAGCCCACAGCTGATGTGTAGATTCTTACACTGCAAAATTAAGGTCAGATACAGATGTACACCCTTACTGTCTCACTTGTCTTACTAAGAGTAAGAGTTAAACATGACATCAAATGCTGGGCACACAGCCCATAATGATAAAATACAAGGGGGATCATAAGTTAATTTCTATGGAAAAAAAATTGTAATGTCCAAAATTAGTGAATTTTATCAGAAGAGAAGAATGGTGAGTTGTTTTCATTCTGGGTATTATATGCCAATTCTGACATTCTGTGACACCTGTGCTGGAAGCAGAAAGGGACTCCAGAATCTAAAATTATTATTATTATTCTAAACTGAGGAGGTGAAGATGTTTGCTGGTTCAATAAAATGTGGTATTAGCTGACTTTTCCAACTTTTAGCTTACAAAAATGTGGGATGCTGTGATAGTTAAACCACCCTCCTCTTCATGCTGCACAAATATACATGAGTTAAATGATTCCTTGCAGCTTCTGTGTTTTCACTTAAAAAATGCCATGTATAAAAATGGATGACCTGTCAAAGTTTCATTCAATCTGAAGAAATTCATTTCTCCAAGGGGTGGAAGTAAAATCAAGAGGATTGTTTGTGCTAGCGGTGCATATGACATAATGGATGAATGAAAGTTATTGCTCAATAAAAAGTAATTTTATCTGGGCTGGAAGCTCCCTCCTTGTGTTATTTTGGATCAGATGCTCATGTGGGAAACAGTAGACAAGATGAGGAAAATAGGGAGGATAGAAAGGAATTTTGGAACTATGACAAGCTCTAAAAGTCACCAAAAACTTGCAGAGTCCCTCTAGAACTGCTCTAGATAGAGTGCTAAGTCGGAAGAGCATGCCAAGGATAGGCAGGAACAAAGCTGGTTTAGAAAACAGCCTGTTGCTGGATCGTAATTCTTGCATTACCAATAGAGTGTCAGTTCTTCCACACTTCTTTCATTTCTTTGCCCTCCTCTGGTTATTGGCTTGGGAGAGTTCAGGTGGGATTAAATATCTGCTAGGAAAGTGATGCTGTATTGAGGGAGCAGGAACTTGCAGTCAGCCTAAAGTAACAGGACGGTCCCTGCAGTGATCAGGCCCCCTCACCAGTCTCCCTCCCTTTCTCTCTCCTCAGGTTGTTTCAAGTGGTTTGTCTTCACCTTTTCTCCCCTCCTGACTTGAGAAAAGTTGGTCTTGTTTCTGCTCATCTTCCCCAGCACATGCAGTATTTGCAGCTAATCAGGCAATTCAAGTCAGTATCATTTTACCTCACCTTAAACAACTCATTTCAAAACAAAACAAAACAACTGCCATGAAAAGCTAAGATGTATTGATGTTTTTGCGGATGCTCAAAAACTAGGCAAAAAAGGTGAGACATAGAATTTTGGCTAAACATTTAATGAACTAAAAAGTTTTATCCATCCACTAGCAAGCCAATGAATAAAATTTAACTCCATGCTCCAGGGTGTCCATGTGTGCACTTCGTTTTGAGTCCTCCACTGTCTGTTTGACAATCCTTCCTTACTGATGCATTGTACAATACCCTTGGTTAGTTCTAGGAAGAAACTGAATGTGAAAATACCCAGTGAGACTGATTATATTCCTGCTGTTTAAGCATGTTCTCCCAAAGCACATTTAGTTACACTTTGAATAATGTTTCAGTTGAAATTACCTTTTTCCTTTTTTTTTTTTTTTTTTTTTTTCTTTTTGACAGATAAATAACAAGTACCAAGTAGTGTAGTAGTTCATTTTGTAAGCTTTAGAACAAGGTTGTATCCTTTCTACCAACAGTGTAATTTCTTTTATTTGTAACTAAATCCAATGCAATTAATGTATTAAATTGCTGATTTGATTGCTGATAGTACCTGGGAAGGGAACACTGCCTTCAATCTTTTTGCCCTTCTATCCAGAAGTGCCTCAGCTGTACACTACAAAAATGAGGGATATGACATAAAACTGCAAGCTGACAGATGGGAAAGACATGGTGCTCTTTTAATTTGGTTTTATAATTAATTTATCTTTTCTTCCTTTTTCTGCCCACCCCTTCCCTCAAGGTGCTCTAATGTTTATCCTAGTTGTGCTGAAATTATATATGAAAATATCGAATCTACTCTCATTTGCCTACATATCCACTGAAATGCAAACCTTCACTTGGAAGTCAAGACACTCAAGAGACCTTAAAATGTAGCATTTTCTGATGTTGATATTTTGTTGTCCTGAAATTGCCGACCTATATTTTAGAATTTTAGATATTGTTTTACTAATTACGACTTTTAAGGTCACAGTGGGAATTTGTGGCCATGCAGCAGGTTCTCAGGAGCCTGGAGTAAGAGGCAACAGCAGCAGCAGCTATTGCTAGAACCCTCTGCAAGGGTTGGTATTGGTTCCCCCTGTGCCAGCTTGGTTTTACTGTTCAACACAGAGGGAAGCAGCAGGGCCAGAAATTCATCTTGTTTAGGTTAGAGTTTCAGGCACTTCAGCAGCTAGTTCCTCGCAAGTTAACTGAGAAGAACTGGGTTTAACTAAATCAACCTGTAAGACTTCAGAAACAAAGGACTTGTGTGCTCTATGTGACACAAGTCAAGGACTGCTTTCATCTTAGTTCATCTGAGGATTCAAACTTATGTAAAGGCTTTTAAGGTTTTATGTTATGAAGTGAACCTTTAAAATTGTTTAAGATTATTATTGATACTTAAAAATAATTGTTTTATATGCTCCAGCTGAGAACAGACTTTTCTGTTTTAAAGTCCTAACAACTTGTTTCAGCCAAAGAGTGTAAAATGCAGTAAATGATCATCTACTTCTCCTTATCAAGCACTTTGGGGTCCTCTGGTGAAAACTGCTACAGAATCTCCCATTGTGATAATTACAGTTATTAAGCCTGAATTCAATTTAGATGGGGGACGTAGTTTTTGAAGCAAAGCTGTAGCTAAGTAAAAGTGAATTTGTATTGTCCCCCAAAGCATTTATAACATCTAAGCAAGATATCAACAGCCAAGGCTGTTAACTGTGGCAGCACATTATTTTTGCTCAAGAACATTTCTTGTCATTTAGTATAAAGAAAAGAAAGTATTTACATTACTTCCAGAATTTCTGATCACTATGTAATCATAAAATAGTTCCCAGCAATTTCCTGGAAGGAAAAACAAGTGTGTCCCAAATTAGCAAGAAAATCTATGTTGTATTTTTAACAGGGAGTGGACTTGTCATACCTCCATCAGATTGTTCACAATATCAGTATAACTGTTCTTAATTAAATGACTGAAATTGCTTCCTTCACTTCTGCTAATGAATTCACAAATCCATCTTATGTTATGCACAACTTCTCCTTTCTTTTGGCTGAAGTTTTACTTTTGTCATCATTAGAAGAAACATCTACTAATACAATAATTTTCTTCGTGGGAGCAGACATCTGTTTCCAATGTAGCTTTCGAAAGCCTGGCAGAGCTTACAGTGATGTGACAATGTTCATCTTACTGTGCTTCACAGAAAGAATCTTTCCAAAACTTTGGTACTTTCAGATTATTGGTTTTGTTAGTTTCCAATATGATGGTTTCACTGTAATATCACTTTTTGGACACCTTTTTGTAGAGGAAAACCAAGCTATTCTTAATGTGTCATTTATTCTGTTTGGCATTAGAAAAACATTTGAACACCTTAATATTATTAAAACTAAAACTCAGGTCTTATAATCTGATACCTAAAGGTCACACACACATATATATATATATATATATATACACATATATATATATATATATATATATACATATATATATATATATATATATGCACATATATATATAAAAGGAGAGTATGAATCTCAGCAGAAATTAAGGAAAAAATTAAACAGACAGTGATAAGGATGCTACAGGTACAGATACATATTATCTGGAAACTGAAAAACTAGTTTCTTATTTTCCAGATTGTATAGTTATTTTTAATATTTAAAGAGTAGCTAAACAAATAAAGGTATTCAGAAGCAGAGAAGTGAAGGTGTGAGCAAGTAAATGAAATGTCAGCATCTCACCAACAAAGCAGGTAGATAATCATTGTAAGGAAACTGTAAGGTATGTCCATCCTAGTACAGTGCTGCTGCTTTGATCAATTTTGGATGTTACAGTTTTCTTCCCACTGTTCTTTTTGTTTATTCCTTGTGATAATTTGGTGTCATCTTGGCACATCAGGCACAAGAAAGTCAGCTGAACTGCCTGAACACAGGCACTCAGCATCCATAAACATTGATATGGGCCCTCCTGGGGTGCTGCAGGATGTACTCTGGAGACCTTTGTCCACCCACAGGCGCTGGCAGAGGCCAGGCAGGATCAGCTCAGGTGGTACTAGATGCCTGTGTTTAAGGACCTGAATCAAACCCAACATCTCCACAGGCTTCAATAGATTACTCTGTTGTAGGACACACTGGTACTTCAAAGAGCTACCCTGGCATTTTCTGTGACGCATAAGTAGGGCTTTAATTTCTGTATCTCATTGCTTTAAAAATACTACTTTCTAGACCCATTTTTACTTATGGACATGGTTCTAGACATTTTTTTTTAATCTGTCAGTAGTGATATACTTCTGAATTATGCACAAATGTTGACAACACTAGATAACTTTCTGAAAAATACTATTACAATAATTAATACCAATGATCTCTCAAATTATAATTAAGAATCTTTAAAGCTTGATTGAGGGGAGTTATCAGAAACTGCAGTACATTCAAGCAGAGGAGATTTCTTCAAGCTGAATGCCTTTGGATGTCTTTCAACTTTGTAGCTATGGAGAGTAATTCAATCTGCAGTGTCCCAAGTCTTTTCAGAAATATTAAAATCACGTGAAAGAAATAAAACCAATTTCAGTAACATGCAAATAAATTTGAATCTGGAGGAGCTAAGGAATCAGCTCTATGATACACATTGCCTTAAAGATGCTGCAAACGGTTTCAGAAAACTATGCAAAATATATAATTATAACATTCTTTAATGTACATTTCCCCTTCTTTATTTAGCAACAACCAAACAAGAAATTTTGCTTGGATTTCTAAATGATTCTTCATCCTGTCTGAATAGATGGTTTTTGCTACAGTAACAGCTGTGGCCAAAACCATGACAATTTTAAAAAGAAGCAAAAAAAACCCTAACCGTAAAGGATCCATAAAGGATCAAAAGCAAAATGTAAAATATATTCAGTCTTTTCTAGGTCAATTCATATTCTGCCCTTATTTTAAAAATTAACATAATTTCTATAGCAGCAGTCCAGGGAATTCCAATTTGCAATCACTGCCAGTTCAAATTTTTAGCCATTATATTCTGATGCTTTTTATTATTTTCTGATAATTAGTTTATTTTCATCAGTTGTTTGTTGATTCAAGTGGCATCAGGAATTTTGCTACTAAGTGAAACTGGAACATAGGAAAATGTTACATTTACTTTCATTTGAAGTATTATTTTCCTTTGGGTGAAAAAAAATTTAAGGAGTAGACCTTAAAAATGCCTGTGAAAGCATTGTTTAATTCTGAAAAAAATGAGCTGAAGAAGACTAGAGTTTACTCTCATAGAGAACTTAAAATAATCCTCAATGACACTTTAGAGCCTGTAATACAGTGCCAGCTCTGACTACTGCTGGAAAATAAAAGCCAAGTACTTCACTGCATTTGTAATCATGTTGGGTCAACTAAAACAAACAAAGCCCCCTGTAAGTGTAATAGAGAAAGCACAGGAGTAAAATAACTTTTCATCTTTTAATGCATTAATGTAGAAATTAATACATAAGCAGGACAGCTCACCTGTGTTCTGTTTCTAATAGTAAAATTTTTATATAAAGATGAATTTCTTTAAAAGTAATTGTTCAATAATGCAAGATGGAAAATGATATTGTACTAACCCAGGCTGATGAATATCTGATACCTCAAAGTAAGAGGGAAGCTCATGCATTGGTACTGTTTAGTCATAACCACTGCAGAACATCCCACACAGTTTGCAATTACCAGGAAGCAGCAGTCACCATGGATATTCTCATTTTGATCATTCTGTAACACCAACCATCATGTTGACAATGAGGAGTTCATTTTGCCTTACATATCTTCTGTGCAGATATTGATGCTGGGTGAGGAACACAGCGCACGGTAAGGAGTGGGACAGTTCTTTCATGAACTGCCTCTCTGTTCATCATGAACAGTCCCTGCTATAAAGTTACTAATGACACCTTCTTCATCAGGTATAGCAAAATTCCAATCTGAAAGCTTTTTTCACTCCCAAAAGATGTTAATGTATAATTCTGTAGAACACATTTAATAGAAGGATGGAGGAAAACAGATAAATGTCTTATCAGGCAAGACAGTAATTTCACGCTCTTTCTTTTTGATTCCTATTTGAATACTGGGTGGTCTCTAATTTCAAATGGCTTTCTCATAAATCTCTATAATTTTTTTTCAGATATTTAATGTCATTTTATTTGGAGTAAACTGTCACAAAATGGTGAGTATTTTCCCTGTTTCTCTTAGGCTTTGTTTGGCTGTGAAATCTTGATTTAGTTACACACCCAAGTATTCCCTTAAGCTATTAAGTGCTCAAGTATTCCAGCAAAACCTTGGAGACATGACACAACAGATCTCCGCTACACGACATTATTTCTGTTAGGAGTAATGTTCTGCACTGCAGCAAAATGCATTAATAGCATTGCATTATAATGTTATAATGGGGCCACTGATGCATGTCACCGCTCAGCACAGTTCATTATCTTGTGATTAAGTCATGTAGCAAGATAGGAACAGTTTTATAGATACCTTTCCAAACAGCTGAAGTACATCTGAGGAGTACTTTGCTTGTCTTGTGTTTTGTGTTTTCTTTCTGAAATCCTACATACTCATTATATTCTTATTTTGAGGCTTGAATGACAATCATCAACATTTTCTACAAGATAACAAGGGAGTAGAGCAAAATAACACTAAAGAAAAAGACAGGCTAACATCTTCTCCAAGGGAACATTACTCATTAACAACTTCACAGCATTCAGAACTGTTTTGACAGAAGTAATCTGTGTTCCCTCATTTTTTCATGCATGAATTAAAATTGTAATTAGTGCATCTGTAGAAAAATCACCACCTAATATACAAATGTCTGTCCAGAGATAATTTCTCTCTCTCTCTTGCAGTTCAGTTAATAGTCTCAGCTCTTCCATTGTGTCAAGGAGACTAGTGAAATTTCATTACAGCATCATTTAATTTCATTGTTTAAGTCTGTGGCTAATATTAGATAACAAAGTACAACATTAAATTTATCCTTGCAGGCACAGAGTAACTTGAAGCATTCTGGTTTGTTTGAAAATACTAGAGACATCTTCTTTGTCTCTTTTCGGAAAGTTCATTGAGTTTTTCTACTATATTGCAAGTTATATCCATGGCAGAAGGGATGCACTTTTACTGTTCCTGTTGATTAAAAAAAGAGCAACAGATAAATGCGAAGACACCTAGAGATGATGTGAACATTCAGCTCTGCATTTACAGATGTGAGAGTTTCTCTCAATACTGTCATGTGCCTCCATTCCAAAAGTGGCTCTAACCCATATGGTAGGAGTCCTACATTTCAAGATCTTGTTTCTCAGTGATTCGCCTTCCATATAAGAAAATTAGTAGGAATGACTGGAAAGAAGGCAGTTAGTAGACATAAAAAGAAAATCAAAGACAGTCATAAAAGGTTTCCTGGTTAAATGTTATAGTTTTCTGTTAGCAAAATTATAGAAACCTAGACAATCTCCTTCCCTAATGAAGCAAATAGTGTAGAAGTACAGCCGGCACCAGTTTCCCTAAGTGCTGAAGGTACACAACACTGAATGGCTTCTTCACACTAAGATATCTTTGTAAAATAATAACAAATCCTTAGGTGTCTCATTTTTTTTAAAAAATAAATTATTGGATAAGGAAGAACTCATAGTCTCCTCTAATCTTCCTGTTTATTTGCCTTTTCCTTGTTTACTTGTTTACTTTTGCTTTTTTTCCCTTTTCCTCTTTTCCTTTTCTTTTTTTTCCTTTTAAGAGGCAAAATGCTTATTAGATCCCAGTACATCTTTCTGCTTCTGGGACAACAACCTTCTAGAACTGGCTCTTGACCCCTACACTCTTAGCTGTGGTTCTCCATAGCTTCCAATCAGCAGTAGATTAGTCTACAAGATTCTGAACATAGGGAATAAAAATCCACATTCAAAAGCATAGAAATGGAGGACTCAAAAAAAACCCAAAAGATGTAAGGATAAATAAAATAAAATTACTAATGCCAGCAAAAGATTAATGAAGCCCTAAAAATTTGTAATTGCAGTGATGATGATGCTATTAGAGATTATTAGACACCAGTTTATTACGCAAAAATGTGAAAGAAAGCTGAAAAAAAACCTCAAAACAAGTGCATCTTTTAATACCAAAGTACTGTAGATATCTTGATCTATATTTCTGTACAAGTATTGGTATGGTTTGGTGTATCTGGATGATTTTTAAAAGTGCAAAGTTTTATATTCATAACACCTCTAGTACCTGAAGAAAGCTCATCTTTGCTTAAACAATGGGAAAATAAACCCCAGAAGAGTGAAGGCACAGACCCATAGAGATATTTAAGTACTTTTCACCTAACACTCCTAGCACCTAACAATAGAAGGTACGTGCCAAAATGTATTTGTGTATTCAGATGTTTTATCTTAAGATCTTTCTGTGACTGAACTAGAAACTGATCATAAGTTTTCTAAATCAAAGTTACATGACTGAATAGAATTTTTCAGCTCCTTTTTCACCTTTGTTCCCTTCGTGTCATGCCTCTGAATGTTCATGAAGTCATTTACAGTTACTGCTTTACAGTGACTTGGTTTAATATACCCATAAATAGAAACAAATGCTCCCAAATGTTGTAGGGTAATTCAAAGTCTTTTACTAACTAGTGAAATATCAGGACAACACTAAAAGAAAGATGAAAAACAATGCAACAAGTTTATTCTGACCATGCCCACTTTTCTCCAATTAAAGAAAGAAAAATATTTTTTAAAAAAATAAATAAAAGGCAAATTACTGCCTGGAGGACACTCCAAAAGGAAAGGAATGATGAATGTAATTTAGAATTCCCTGCTTGATTTATCTGCGATATTCATAAGTGTGTTTACCCAAATGCTTTGTCTCAGATCAGGCAATTAATTAAACTAGAGAAGATCTCAAGCAGGGAGGACTGAGAATTGTTAATAGTGTATGGCTGATAATCAAATTTGGCTCTGCTGTTTTTCTTGAGTAACATTCCTCTCTTTGCACTTTTACAGCACTAGAAATATGTGAGATCCATGGCTAAGCAGTACAACATGCTAGAAGCAGACATGACTCCAGAATTTGAACAGTTACACTGGTTTGGGCATAAATGCATAAAGGCTTTTATCCAGTTCATTTTACTTGAGGATAAATGAGAAAGCAGTTGACTTTTGCAATGCGAGGTGAAAGCTGAAAAATAAGAATAGCAGAAATGGCAAACAAGGACAGAAACAAGATCAGAACTGGTAAAAACCCTAAGGATGAGGATGATATTTGGTTTCAAATTGTGACAGAAGGTGGTGGAACTCACAGAAGTCAAAACATGGCAATAGGAAGTTTCAAAAGCATCTCTGAAATTTTGGTATGGGTCCTTCATAGCACCCAAGGCATACATTCCACCACTTCGAGGGCACTTGAAACTTTGCGACTGTAGTGGCTTTGCCCATAACAGGAAGAAATGAAACGTTCCTAACAAAACTATACGATTTCTACAGCTCAGATCAAATACTGGTTTGTTGCCCCAAGCGCTGGGACTGCAGTCTTGTTTGGTGCTTCTGTAGACTGCACCAAACCAAAATAGGCTCCATAAAGCCTCTTCTGGAAATACATATTCAGGCAGGATTTGACTTCAAACTCTAATACTACAGGACCATTTTTCTAATCTTGTTGTTCAGAGTTATGTGTCTAAGTCACCTCCAAAACATCCAAATGTTAGAACTTGTCATAATATTTAGAAAGATATACTTAATGTATTTATCTCTCTTCGTGTTAGGCAGTTTGAACCCAGAGGCTGCAACTTTTATCAAAATCAGACATCTCTCTGACTGACCCATGGGAATTCTCTTGCCTTCTGTGGAAGTCAGTACTTCTTGGCAATAAGATGTTCCTACACTTTTTGATTAATGGTTCTGCATATCTCATGACACCCGAAATGGCTAGGTTTTTATTGAAAACCCAGTGCTTCAAATTCATTAAAATCCCCTTGATTGTCATTTATACTGGTAATTCCAACAAAGAAAGGCTGTCAGTGCGTGTCTAGATTCCTGAAAATGCAGACCAAGTGCTTACAATAAGTAGATACTCCCCTGCATAGCTACATATGCAGTCGACAGCTGTACAGCCTATACATACTGTGGGATGTAGTCTTAAAATTAGAGATAGATGACAAATTAAGATAAAAACATTTGAAACTCTGTGATACTGCCATAAGTGGAAATCAGTCAACTCTAGTTTTACTAAATTCACAGATATAAAAAAAAAATATCCCTTTTTTCATTTAACAT
Organism: Athene cunicularia; assembly: GCF_003259725.1. Lineage (NCBI taxonomy): Eukaryota > Metazoa > Chordata > Aves > Strigiformes > Strigidae > Athene > Athene cunicularia. The sequence continues at coordinate 44,158,097 of NW_020799091.1, forward strand.
CTTTAAATTGTATCTTGAATGTATTATATGTCATGTATTTTTATTCCATTACAAAAATGCAGACTACTATTTGTTTCCTACATTTGGAAATTATTTCAGTCTTTTCCTGTTTAATGAACTCAGAGGTTTACTTTAAAAAAAAATTAAAGCACGTACAAAGTTAAGGAGTCCTTTTGACTGCAGGGGTCATTCACATTCCCTGTACATTACACAGGCAGAAGTGTTTCCTAAATTTGGGACTCACAAGACCACCAAGCTGTACCCAAAGTCTCCTTAGATACTAAATAGAAACTCTCAATCATCTGTCAGCTGAAATGACAGAAACCTGAAAGGTCCTCTTTTTGCCTGCTTTTTGTGGGGGTTCCAGTCTGATAGACTCCAGTTTGAAAATGACGTGTAGTATGTAAGTAGTGAAATTACAAATTTGTGAAGCCTGCTGAGACTTATGCATGAGCTCGGTTCTCCAAGAAGGTATCAAAGAGATAAACCCATTGACAGAAGATACAGAAGATGGGACTTGAACATCTCATTTCAAGGGGAAGTGGTTCATTTGGTACCTCTGTGACTAAATCCCTTTCTAAGACCAGTACTTCAACTTAAAGACATTTGATCAGCATCCTAATGGAAAAACAATCTGCATTGAATCACTTTCTGTTGCATTAGATACACAACAGGAATAGACACAAACTATTTACTACTAAAATAAACTTGTCATTCCATTCTTACTGAAGTAAGGGCTGACCATTTATAACATGATAATGAAATACTTACTGGCTTAACTAGTGAAAAGGTTATTCAGTGATATTCATTTGATTAACTCTATAGACAAGTGATAACATCACATTTTTTAAAACACTGTAAAAAATAAATACTTGGATGTCAAAATCAGACAGAAATCAAATAGAAAGAGTTAAATGTCTAGAAGAGAGTAAAATCAGTAAATCAAACAAAATCTTTTTCCCCCAAATATTTGTTGTGAATCAATATTAATTATTGAAATATCAATCATTAAGCTGAGAGACTACATATTTTTGTACCTTTTTTTAAGTCTGTCACTAAACAACAGCTGAGTCAAGGACAAACTGAGTACAGAAAAGGATTTCCCTTAACTTTTCCTGCAGGGAGAGGCTCTTCATCAGTAAATAAGAGCATGGCACAGGACATCTGCTTCTTTTCAGATAAGCAGAAGAGCTAGTCCATGCACTGTTTTCCAAGTGAAAAGCATTTCCCCACTCATTATCTTACAGAAGCCAGAGCAGAAAAATCCACATATAAAGATACCTAAACTTAGGTACTGTATATAGGTATCTACCTGTGAAACAGATGTCTGAGCTCCATTATAATCAATGGAGATTTAGAGTTCAATTCAGTTGCATGTAAGTAGGTACCATGGGCATTTTAGGTGCTAAGGCTACCCCTTAGCCTCCACCAGACATTTCAAGAACACATGAACACATGAATGTCCTATATAAACTCTGTCATCCACCAGCCTTGTGAAGATGTCCATAATATGCATGTGGGAATAGTAACTTCTGTTTGGGAATATTAATTACACCCCAGGCCTGCACGAAGAGCAACAGGAGCTTAGACACCTAATTCACATGTGGTCATCTACAACTTGGGACTTAGCCCACCTTTCAAGACACTGCAGTGCCTGCAATATGGAGAACAGTCCTCCTTTAAGGGAAGGACTAATTTACCTAAACATGGTCACCTAACACCATTTGTGAAGCTTAACCATAACAATGATGCAGCACTGGTAGATAGGACACAAGGCTTACAGAAGACCTGCAATCTTCTAGAGAAGCACCCAGAGGCCAGGCAGGATATCCTACTGCGGGGTATCCTAAAATGCATACATACAGCAGACGAATACTACCAGAGCTTTTTGCCTTGTATGACCATAATTCCTTTTCTGCATTGTCTGGTAGTGGCTGAACTACTTCTTGCTCCCTAGATAAGCTACCTATAGCAGGTGGCTGAATAAAATTGTAAGGAATACATGCACCTGTGTTCCTAAATTAATGATGATGCTCTCTCCTCCTCTGGCACTACTGCAGATTGATGTCAGGTAACCATATCATCTATATACCAGGCACCGTTAGCACTGATAATTTTAGTCCTGACTAAGTTAAACTGATAGGCTGGCCCTTTCCATCTATCCTTTCCACACTGAGAAAGCAAAGCAGCTAAATTACTGCAAAATTTCCCAATGCAGAAAACCCACAGTTATACTTTTAAAAGATTTTAAAAATTTATTTCTGCTGCCAGTAAGAGGTACTGAAATCAAGTCTTGCAGCTCAAAGGAATTAACTAAAATAATGTCTCTGATAGCAGCATTTGAAATAGCATAACATTTTCCATTCAGAATTAGGCGTCATATGAAAAAGATGACTTACATTTGACCTTCCTGTGCAGGCATGATCATCTAAATTTCACATTGTTTTTTCTGAAGGTAAAGGGCAGTTCCAAGCTTAGCATATATTCCTTGTCTACACATGGCTGTCATGATAGCTTGAAATGAATGTAATGAGTTTAATTTGTTAAGGGACCAATTAACTTCAAAGACAATTTGCAGCATGAGCTTGCTCTGGGAGTCAAAGCATAGTATTAATTTCCTCTCTCATAACTGAGAACTCCAGAATCACTAGCCTCCAGTATCAAAAAAAAAAAAAAAAAAAAAAAAAAAAAAAAGTACAAAAAGATAAAGGGTGAGAGAGCTTTCAGAGCCAATCACACATTTGGGTGTTGGTCCTAACATCCATATGCATGTAAATTATCTCTAGACATTTAGCAATTGCATTTGTTTCTCAGCAAAGCTTTCCTGTTCTCATCTTTCTCATCTGGAATATTCTGGTGACATGAGAATAACAAGGGTCACCTTCCATTTAGCCATAAGTGGAGAGTGGAAGTGGTAAGACCAACATTGTTCACAAGTTTCATCCTCCTTCATATGAGTCTTCCCTGGACTTAGTAGTGATGAAAATCCTTAATCTTTTAGTCACACATTGCAGAAATTTAGAATAAACTGGTCAGAGAAAGTAAAGCTGAGAGAGAACTTTTTCTCCCCTCCCTTCTACCCGTGTAGGGAGAGATCTTTAAGCATCCTAACTCTAAGAACTGAAAGGGAATGATCCAATGAGATCAAGAGGACACGTCCTGTATGTGAATCCTGATCACAGACACATGGTATTTAGCATTATTTTATCTTCAGGTTCTGTCCAGCAAAAGTAACAGCAGTAAATTATAGATAGGGAGATTATTTTTCTAGTACCTTTTGTTTCTGAAAGAAATTACAGTGTGGGCCCCTGAACATGAACTCACAATAGAAAAACTATCATCTTTTCATGCATGCAACCTGTAGGTTGTCTGTCAAAAAATAAATAGCATTGAAAGATAAGTACATGTTAGCTATGCTCTTGATACAATGGCTACTTACAAAACAGAAGTCTTATCCTAACCTTGAGAGCAACAGAATCCTTGAACCCAGAATCAGTGGAATTCTTTTTTTCCCACCTCTGAGGTTCTCAGGTAACAGAGATCTTTTTCCTTGAGACAGGAACCAGTAACAGAGACCTTTTTCCTCCCTAACATACAACACAGTTCACTCCTTCATAATGGTGAATCATCAGTCAACATGAGTAATTCCTTTATATATAATGAATGACATTTTTTGAGCTCTGGAGTTACCTGTAAGTGTACTATACCAACACCAAGTACACTGGACGGAGTTGCAAGCATGGCACTGCATGGAGACAAAGACACTCCAGTAGTTCACCTGCCCATGAAACCACTGAAATTTATTCCTGTGCTGTCCTCTCCATAAAACCCTTCTCATACACCCAAACACACATCTGGGGAGCTACTTTGTAACTAATAACCTTAATGGCTGATGCGGATCAAATCCCCCCGTGGAGGCTATCAAGTGCATCTCTCTGTCCATTGAGTAGGCACTCAAGGACGTCAGCTTCACCAGGCACCAAAAAGCAAAATGGAAATCCATAGCACCACCCTATGATACACACCTTTCTCTCTCTAACCATTGGCTTTCATTCTATTCTTCTCACCATGAACATGGTCCAAAATGACTACCTAAAGCTGAGAACAGGATTAGCTACTTGGCAATTCTAAACCTCATAAACTGGGATTTAGAATAACTTTCTTCAGCTTTCCAGCTTTAAAAGAGCTTTACTGGCTCCACTGCCAAAGACAGAGTGACTAGAAATCTCCCAGGATTTTTGTGTTATAGATCAGGCTGTTGATTGATTGATTATCTTCTGCTTCCTTTAATTTAACAATAATAGTGACAAATTTCCTTATCTTCTCCCTTTCAAATACTTTATGAAAACACTTCAGTAGTAAAAAAAGATTGTTTCCCCACATCTTACATCTCTGTCAATGCCTGCATTTCAGTCATCTAAAACAGGATAACAAATCTGATTTTTAAAATCTTTCTGTGGAATGGAGGCCAAATGGAGAAAACCTAATGCTTGATCCATAAATGCAAAGGTCTTGATTGGATTTGAGAGTTGGCAATCAACACCCATTCCTGAGAAAAAGTTCAATACTTTTTTTTTTTTCCCCACATTCATTGCACACTAGATAGTGTTTTAACAGTGCAGTACATGAGTTTATCTTGACAGTGTGCACATTTGCATCACCTAGATCTCTTTTCACTGGTTTGTAGACTTACTGCCAATGCAGATGGATGAAATTCTGTGGCACAATGAAGGTCACATAAACCAACCTAAGGACCCCTTCTTCCCCCACTTCTATGGTATTTCAAGTATTTTAGGTGTAGCTTGACTGAGTCTCACATTAACTCCACAACAGAGGTTCTGGCTCACGTTGTCTATTTCTTTGATACTCTATTTGTACTACACATTTTCTCCAGCTAAGAATTTCCTGTGAGGAGGGATGCCCCTGAAGATAAATTAGCTAGCTTCTACCTTAGCTTTCTACTCATGTCACCACAGAGTAAGGAAGGCAAAAAAGAGGTAGGGGTAGAGGAACATTTTCACAGCAACATTTTTATTTGGACTTAGATCTGCTGTAACGGTATAGAGGGACAGCCGGCCCTTCCTCCAGTGTTGAATTCTTTGTGAGATGAAGATACAAAGAACTTCACTGTTTTGAGCACTTCAGGAATTCTCCTGGCAAAACTGTCTGCTTGAGGCTTGGATGGGCACACGCTTTGCTGGGTAAAAAACTGTCTGGATGGCCGGGCCCAAAGAGTTGTGGTGAAAGGAGTTATATCTGGTTGGCGGCTGGTCACGAGTTGTGTCCCCCAGGGCTCGGTGTTGGGGCCACTCCTGTTTAACATCTTTATTGATGATCTAGACAAGGGGATCGAGTGCACCCTCAGTCAGTTTGCAGATAACCCCAAGTTGGGTGGGAGTGTTGATGTGCTCGAGGGTAGGGAGGCTCTGCAGAGAGACCTGGACAGGCTGGAGCCATGGGCTGAGGCCAACTGCAGGAGTTTCCATAAGGCCAAATGCCGGGGGCTGCCCTTGGGCCACAACAACCCCCAGCAGCGCTACAGGTTTGGGGAGGAGTGGCTGCAGAGCTGCCAGTCAGAGAGGGAGCTGGGGGTGTTGATTGACAGCCGGCTGAACATGAGCCAGCAGTGTGCCCAGGGGCCCAAGAAGGCCAGTGGCACCCTGGCTTGTGTCAGCAATAGCGTGGCCAGCAGGGACAGGGAAGGGATCTGACCTCTATCCTCGGCACTGGTGAGGCCGCCCCTCGATTCCTGTGTTCAGTTTTGGGCCCCTCACTACAAAAAGGACATTGAATGACTCGAGCGTGTCCAGAGAAGGGCAACGGAGCTGGTGCAGGGTCTGGAGCACAGGTCATACGGGGAGTGGCTGAGGGAACTGGGGGTGTTTAGTCTGGAGAAGAGGAGGCTGAGGGGAGACCTCATCGCCCTCTACAGCTGCCTGAAAGGAGGTTGCAGAGAGCTGGGGATGAGTCTCTTTAACCAAGTGACAAGCGATAGGACAAGAGGGAATGGCCTCAAGTTGCACCAGGGAAGGTTTAGACTGGATGTTAGGAAGCATTTCTTTACAGAATGAGTTGTTAGGTGTTGGAATGGGCTGCCCAGGGAGGTGGTGGAGTCCCCATCCCTGGAGGTGTTTAAGAGTTGGGTCGACATAGCTCTGAGGGATATGGTGTAGTTGGGAACTATCAGTGTGAGTTTAATGGTTGGACTGGATGATCTTCTAGTTCTTTCCAACCTAGATAATTCTGTGATTCTGTGAATTGGACAAAAAGGGTCATACTGAGTATAAAGGAAGAATATAGCTAGAGCTGGTATGAACAAGTTCATTCCACCTCTGTAAGGTCAATGGTAATGGTATATACAGAAACCATCATTTCAGAAAATTGGTTCATCTTACTGTTCTCCTGAACCATATCCAGACCATTACTGCCCTATCTCAGGTGAAATCCTTGTAGCTCCAGATGTCATGCTAATAAATGAGATTTTAAATGGAAAACGATTAACAGGTTATCAAAGAGACGAAGACAGGCTCTGTTTTGGCTATGCTGTGACTACACCTCTGAGTGGAGGGATTTAGTGGGTTAAAATCAGCAGTGTATATCTTTTACACATACTATCTCCTTTCATTCAGGCATACACGCAGAGTTGTTGCGGAAGGAACTAAATTAACTCTTGGAATAGATGAGAACAGATCCCTGTTGCCCTGAGCTTACAACAGTCACAGTAGATGCACTGTGTCTTGTGTAGCAGGCTCAGTACCCTGGCAATATCACATTATTGCCTTCATCTAGTGCCACATTTTATTACCGAGATCCCTGGCTGCTGGCAGTCTAGGAGCATTCATGGAAACTCTGAGTACTGTCCTGGTCCTACAGTGCTAATTCCCAGGCCCTTCCTTTTGTGTTCAAACATTTTGTTTCCTGATTAACTTAATTAATTCAGTTCTTTTAGTTACTTAATTCAAATTTCCAAAAGCCTTCAAAACTGTCAGTAATAAGGGCAGTTTTACCAAACAAATGGATACCAAATTTTTCAGGTGACAGCAATGAAGTCAATAATGACATGCGTCGGTAAAGTCCATCAAAGCTGGAAGTAATGATACAGGACAAATAAGAGTGTCTTGTGTAAATACCTAGCGGAGGAGAAAAGCATCATAAAGGAAACTTATATAATCAAGATATCATGAAGCAGATCCACACAGATTTATGTAATATATTTCCAAGATGCTGTAAAGTGGGTGTATATTTATGATCCCATAGTATCTCCCATAAAGCTACATAACTCCCCAAAGCAGTGGGGTCTTTTATTTTGAAAAAAGGGGATAGGCCTTTGGAGAACATAAGTATCTGAAAGAGAATAAGTTACTCCTACATTCCATCAAGATACTCAACCTACCACAGAAACGTGGGATGGGATGGGAAAGCTCTGCCATTGACAAGAGATTCTGTGGAGCTCAAACAATACATTGGCACCACTGCCAAAATAAAGTGACTGTGATAACTTCATAAAGAGCCACCTGTATTTAAACAATAAGTTAAGGATTGTCTTGGTTTGCTATTGAAATCATGTTGTGTTTTCCATGGCTAAAGTGTCTCATATAAATAATTAAGAATCTGCATCAAAAATGCTGCCTATACTGTGTCAAAGAAGAGAGTTCTTGGATTTCATGGTAGATTTGTGTTCTTGAAGATACTTCACTCTTCAGGAAAGCCACGTTGTTAATTTTTAAGATGAGAAGTTCCTTTTAGACATGGTGTGTTTCATTGTAAACAAGCTAGATCACTTAAATAGCTTACTAACTGTATTTTTCTGAGGCATTTTAAAAGTTCTATCAAGAAATGGCATGATGTTTGAGTATTTTATTATGTACAACATCTATGTTTTATTTTTAAAATTTTTATTAAATTGTCTATAATTTATTATATATTATACAACATCTTTTCAATAAATGGCAACCTAACTCACCTTGTAGAATCAAGCAACATAGTGAGTTAATAAATGATAATAACATGAGTCAGAAAATAAATAGTAAAGAAATAGGGGAAAGAAATGTTAAAGGCCTAAGTGAGGGGGGTTGAATCCAACCCTTTTCTCTTTAAGTCCTTGTAATTAAATATCCAGAGTCACTTGAAAGAATATATATGGTTTTTCATGTGCATGATGCATTTCTCATCCTTAATGAGATATCATACTGATGAGATTAACTTCTTCATAGGAGGTTTCTAAACTCATGAAGGGGAATGGGAGACAGAACATCAAGGAATATTATCCAGCTACCAGTGACTCAGAAAATCACCCTAAAATATCTAAAGGACACTTTCCTCATACTACTTACTGTAATTAAAGACAGCAACTGCAGGTACAGTGTCAATAGTTGCACAGAAGACAGTTAAGAAGTCAGGTAGGTCCTCAGGGTCAAGTGTTAACTAAGGACATGAGGTTTGTCTGGCACCTTGTTGTTGATAGCTGACATCTTTGCCCTGTCAACAAGGAAACAAGGAACAACAAGGAAGCCTCTAGAAAGCCATGTGAGAACCACTGTCTCTACCGTGAAAGTCAAAAGGCCAAATCTAGTGCCATATGCGACTCTGTAAACTAAAGAGAATGAAGATTTAAATTAAAAGAGAGTGAATTTCTTTGAACTCCTGTGTGTTGCAGACCAGCAAGCATATCATTCAGCAGATCTAGGGATGGCTCTTTCACAGCTGTTGTTATTAACGTAAAGTGAAGTATCAATGCTGCATAGAAACATTACTCCTGCTCTTTCACGTCTATTTACAGAGAGAAACCTAAAACATACTGAAAAAAAAAAATTCTCACATTTACACCAAGAATCTACAAACCCGTGCAATTAATTAAAGCTGAAAATGTGATGTGAGACAACATTAAGCACTTCAAATCATGCTCAAATATGATTTAAATTTAGACGACCTACCAAGACTATCAGTTTAAACTTCAGATTTACCTGTTTCTGTAACAATAATCCATAATGATGTGGCTGTAACTCAAAGTGTTCTGCACCTATTAGCACACTGTTAAACAGAAAATGCACTCAGTGATATAAATGTCAAGTGAAATGTTTTCTCTGATGCTTTAACTGTCATTAACAAAGAGCGAATTGCAAAATGCTAAAAAATTTATAACAGAATTCTATGAAGTTCACCACCAAATACCACAACGCTAGCCTCCAGAAACATTGCCTTTCTGTAAAATTGTAACATTGTCAATCCCTACCTCTAGGTAGGTGCTTAGCTTTCATAGCCATAATTACTTCTACTTTCCTCTCTTCCTCCACCATCCTGACCTGTTCCCTCCATATTCCACCCCACCCAGGTTGATATGATCCTCTGAGTAGGTGCATCTGCAATTTTTGCCAAAGTAATATTGTCTGCAAGTTTAGATGGCCATGCAGACTCCTTCCCCCTTTAATACATAATAACCAATTATTGTATTTCATCTTTATCCCTCAGTTTATATCTAGAATCATAGAATTCTATAAAATCATATGAATCATATAAAAATCTATAGAATCATAGGAAATCTCTCTACTCAGATCATCCTCTTGGCTGACAGCAAATCATTTCATAACACAATAATATGGGAATAAGATGAATGGTCATTTAATCACCTGTTAGGATTCTTGAAACAGCCGAATTCTTCTCTTGATTCTTTCACAGGACTGAAATGTGCTGGGAATGAGTCTCACTTATATGACCACGGATCTTTAACAGTCAAAATGGAAATGTACAGTGATTTGTACATTTCAGTGTTTTCAAATTCATGAAAAAAGTACGCAAAATTTCTCATTGAAGAATTCAATTAGACTTCTACTTGCAGCTGAAGGTCAGTTTTCTTCCTACTTCTGGATTTACAGAGAGAAAAATGTAACTATTGCAAGTCAAATGGATGAAAGCAGATAGCTGTGTATTCAGATATATCTCCTTATATAATGTTTGAATGCAGCTCATATTATACTGCATGATCAGATCCTGCTGTTACAGTTCCACTTTAACAAACTCTTCTTTATTGCATGGTTTAAGGTAAAAGCAATAAATTAAAGATAACTGAACTGGAGCTGGATTGGTAGATGTACATTTGGTAGAGCACGCAGAAGACACTGTTTGAATTTTAAAGGCTCTACTTTTTTTCTGCCTGATTTTTGACCTGTCTTACTCTCTTTTTATGTCACACAGCTGGTTTCTCCCTTCTCCCAGGATAAATGAGGGATTCTTAGTCCTTTTCTGAAATAAAGACCTTGTGTCATGTAAATTGTTCTGGGCTGTATCTCATCAGACAACATTACAGGCGTGCTACACACTCCTACTGAATAATCTGCACTCTTACAAAGAAAACAAAAGGTTAGGATATGTGACTCTACTGACAAGTTAAGTTATATGTAGATACTGAAAACCTATGGCATCCTGTTTGTTATCATATTAAGAAAGAAAATTCAGACCTGGCAAAACTTAATTTCATCTGCTATGACAAACTGGAAATGCATCCTAAAAAGGGAAGGAGGTTAGAAAAGGGTTCTGTGTTGCAGTGAAAGACTCATTTTTGCTGTTGTGTTGCCCTTTCACCTTCCTGTTACTCCAGAGCTGTATTCCCAAGAGGGATGAAAGCAACAGTGAAAGGATGGAAATTTAGGTTAACACAGAAGATAGATTAAAAGTGGGAATCTTCTTAACTAGAAAGGGATTAAATTCTTACATTGCTTGTGCTATGCATAAATTCTGTTCAGTTTCCGAATACATTCATTTCCTTTTAAACTTCGTAGGCTATTGCTACATTTGAGAGAGCCTCTGAATCTTTGAATCTGCTCAAATGACAAGGTGCAAGAGTGCTTCCACATTGCACAGTGAAAATCATCACTGTTCTTGTTTCATGACAAAAAGTTTTGACTCAACTTCAGCTTCTCAAAAGAGATCTGGAACATTTGTGTGAGGAGTAGGTAGCCTCAGTGACTTCATTGCAACTTGGAAAATAAACAAGCATAATTTTAGAAGCTGAAATAATTGCTATATAGAAATGAATGAATATAGGTCTCTGTTTCTCACTGAAAGGAAAGAGACTTGGCACTTAATTAAGATTACCACATATGGAAGAGAAAAATGCATTGTCCCATCTGCAGGAGAATAGTGAAAACTAGACCTGACCAAGAACTACAAAAATATCATCATGTCCTGGTTTGCCATGTTACCGAAGGACCTTAACTTCCCCTTGTTAACATTGCAAAGTGTGGTACATTTGCCTGCAATTTCTAGGCAACAATAAGCTCAGAGGAGGACCAGTAGCTGCAGCTCCACCCAGGATGACTCATGTTCAGAAAACAAATTTCCACCATCACCATGCACAGCAGATATGCAGTAAGTTCAATATACCTGACATGCTGGTTCTGCTTTGCACTCTGTTCAGTCAGTCTGCACTTCTGCATAATCAGTAACACATCTTCTACACACTGTACTATGGAGATGCTTCACACATGCACAGTGAATCTCACAAGACCCAAATTCATATACTTTCCCAGTCTGAGAGCAACTGCTGCCATGGCTAAAACATCTCTCATAAGAGCCTTTGAGCGATGAAGCTATGGGATATGCAGGGAAGGAGATTGCCACCCTCCTGGTTGTGTATGAAATACTCCAATGAAAGCTAACTCCATCCTGGTGAAAACCAGGACACTGGTGAACCTGTAATATTGCACAGAGAGGAATTTAAAACCCAAGGTATCAGTAAAAGGAAATTTCATGCAGAGTTTAGGCTGCAGACTTGGGGAGAAATTAAGCTCCAAGTGCAACTCCCTCTAAGATTCGTATGTATTACATTACATTCTCAGACAAACAGTGTCTGGGTGCTGGAATAAGAGCTCTGTCTTTCACCTTCTGAATGAGTGTGCTGATCTTGGGCTATTATGCCAAAGATGCTCACCATCAGTACACAAATACTGTTCCTTATAGACTACATGAGAAAAACAGACATTTAAAATAGATGAATAGTATTTTCCCCTCCCTGAAATATCAGAGAGATCTTTCTCAGTATCTTGACGAGGTAGGGTGCTTTTATTAGGAGTCTTTTAGGTGAAACAGTGTTTCAGTTTGCTTCACATCAAGTATCCAGGTATGTAGATTGAGTTGCAGATGTACTTTCAAGCCCTTTTCAGTAGTGCTAAACTCCAAACTCTGTCCTTCTATACAAGCTCTTCTCATAGCACCAGAGATCTTAAAACAGCATAACTGAGGCAGGTGACATGTAAAAAGAATCAATGTATACAAATAAATATTTAAATACTAAATATTAGAGAGAAAAAAAAAGTCTGCTTATGCAAATTATGTTATTTAATTTTATTTATTTATTTATTTTAAACCTGCTCTCACATATCACAGGTTCTGCCCTATAAAAATGATTTTCACACAACATGGTAAAATGGATGCAGAGTTTTTCATGTAATCTGAACGATAATATGACTTGCTTTTCCAGTTCCTCTTACGTGACAAGTAAAACTGCAACTCCAATGCATCTACAAGGGAGGGAGATTTTATTTTTTGTCTTACAGATTCAAGGAACTATGACTAACATTTAGTTAATGTTTACACAGTGCTTTGATGCTCTGATGAGCTAAATTAGTGTGATACTGCAATGCTTCTTTCAAACCATTTCATTCATTTTCAGCTAAAATGTTACACTGTCTTCAGTATTTGGCCATTGCAGAGGAATTGGAAAGTTTGCTAGGTCCCATGAATATAATAACAAGCTTGAATCCAGAACAGTGCTGCTTCTTTGCTTCTAAATAACTAACATACAGTTATTTCTTGATAACTAAGAATTATTAGAGCTGCACTTTTCTCATTGTTTTTATTTCCTATCACTTCTTAATCCCTTGCACTGCTGCTGTTCTTGTTTAATGGAATAATGACTGTGGTATTAATCCCAGTCACTTAAAGTTCCAGCTAACAATGATATTTACTGCAATATCTTTAAGGAAACGAATAGCCTCAACTTCTGCATTTCAGGTAATAAAAGCCTTAGCAACATAAGATTTCTGGCATAAACTTCAGATACTTTTTCTATTCCTGAGAAAAAAATCATGAGTCACATTCACATTACCATTTTGAAGTTTCTCAGTGGTATTTACAAGGTATGGGTAAGTAATTTTATGTACTCACTTTTCAGATTTTTCTCTATGACCATTAGACTATGAAACAAGTTACATTAATTCCAGTATTAATTCTTTCCAGAAAAAGCTGTGATTGCAATGGAATTTTTATTATTTTGGCTATGCATTAGAAATCAAACAGATAATAATTGATAAAGATATTTCTCCTTGAAGAGTCACCTATGTGTAAATTCTCTACACAGTGTTTTAGTAGGTTCACAGAGGAAGGGCAAAAAATATAAATTTTCTGACCTGGAGGGGATCTGTAGATGTATCTGCTAGATGAAATATGTTTCCTGGACCCTTGAGTAGCCCTTTCTACATGCTACAGGAGAAAGAAAAACCTCCAGAAGGAGCCTTCTCCTAGCAATTATTTATTACTGCTTAACAAATCAAGCTCTTGGACACCAAATCTTGGGATCTGCTCTGAAATTTAACCCTTTCCTTCCACAATCCATGGAAAGTACAGCATAAAGGGAGACTGAACAGGGTGTTAAATAGATTTGCTACTTCAGGAGAAATTATATGAGATCATTACTAGTGTCCCATGGGACCTGGGATTCCACATCTATGTAATTTTTTACGAAGTCCACCATCTGCTATAGCATTAAGCCTCACTGTCTCAGCTTTTATTCTAACAGAATAGAGGAAAACCTTAGAAAAGTAGTAATGGCAACACCAAAATTTACCAAGCATTTTTTTCATATACATTTGAGACTTAGGGTTGATTGGAAGTTCTGATAAAATATTTTTATTAATTTTTAAAGCATTCATGTTGTTTTCCCACATGGATTCACATCTGTTTAGTAGTATATATATTCATTCAGTAGCCTTTCTCTTAATGAGGACTTGTCCAGGGTCTCCTTTCTCTTCTCCAAGAAGACACTTGTAGGTCTTACAGACAGAATCACAGAATCATCTAGGTTGGAAAAGACCTTGAAGATCATCCAGTCCAACCATTAACCTCACACTGACAGTTCCCAACTACACCATATCCCTCAGCGCTATGTCAACACAACTCTTAAACACCTCCAGGGATGGGGACTCCACCACCTCCCTGGGCAGCTAAAGTGCTAAGGTTGAGCTGAGATGCCAAGCTAGAGTTGACCTATAGATGAATCCTGTATATTTCATAACTGGTAACCATTGTGCTAACAGGTATTATACTAAGTTCTAATAAACCACCTATCCCAATGTACAAGGTGGAAGTGTTGAAGGCTGAGCAACAGGCCCTGATCCGAAACTGTTAACCTGGAATGTAATCCTTAATGAAATATGCATGGAGGCAGGTGTCTGTCTACGTGACCTGATGTGATGTATCTACCTTGAATGTATCTTCCCCTTCCTTTGCATGTGAATAGAACAACAGGGTCATGGAGGCAGGTGTCTGTCCCCAGACCTGATGTGAGACCTTCTGCATAATCCCATCAGATAAGCAGAGAAACTACTTTGGCTTCTTCCTTGAGCCCTGGCCAGGCTCTGGGGATAACCTAATGTGAGACTGAAACCAGGTATTTCTGCTTAAAACAAAGGTGCCAGCTATTCTGGCTTGCTGATTTTTAGGTCTATAAGGCTGGACCCACTCACAGTGATTTTGGAAGCCTATGGGTGGACTCACCGCGTAGGTTTTCCCACTTGCCACTGCGGGTCTGGGTGATGGTAACGTATGCAAGTGGTGATGGATCTTTCTTAATCACTATTCTCTCTCTCAGGTAGTAAAGAACTGATGCATTACCCTGTATTTTCCTATTTGTTTAAGTGCACTATTCTGTCCTTTCTTACTGTATGTTTTCTGTATTATTCTGTAATATTATTTAGTTATTTCAAGTAAAATACACCTGCTCTTTTCACTTTGGTGTCTGAATTTAATTGGTATTCCTGATCAGCAAAACAGCAGCTCATTCCAACACCTAACAACCTGTTATGTAAAGAAATGCTTCCTAATATCCAGTCTAAACCTTCCCTGGTGCAACTTGAGGCCATTACCTCTTGTCCTATCACTTACTACTTGGCTAAAGAGACTCATCCCCAGCTCTCTGCAACCTCCTTTCAGGTATCTGTAGGGGGCGATGAGGTCTCCCCTCAGCCTCCTCTTCTCCAGACTAAACACCCCCAGTTCCCTCAGCCGCTCTCCTACGACCTGTGCTCCAGACCCTGCACCAGCTCCGTTGCCCTTCTCTGGACACGCTCGAGTCATTCAATGTCCTTTTTGTAGTGAGGGGCCCAAAACTGAACACAGGAATCGAGGGGCGGCCTCACCAGTGCCGAGGACAGGGCTCAGATCCCTTCCCTGTCCCTGCTGGCCACGCTATTGCTGACACAAGCCAGGATGCCATTGGCCTTCTTGGCCCCCTGGGCACACTGCTGGCTCCTGTTCAGCCGGCTGTCAATCAGCACCCCCAGGTCCCTCTCTGACTGGCAGCTCTCCAGCCACTCCTCCCCAAGCCTGTAGCGCTGCTGGGGGTTGTTGTGGCCCAAGGGCAGCCCCCGGCATTTGGCCTTATGGAAACTCCTGCAGTTGGCCTCAGCCCATGGCTCCAGCCTGTCCAGGTCTCTCTGCAGAGCCTCCCTACCCTCGAGCACATCAACACTCCCACCCACCTTGGGGTCATCTGCAAACTGACTGAGAGTGCACTCGATCCCCTCATCTAGATCATCAATGAAGATGTTAAACAGGAGTGGCCTCTGCTTTTGACTGAAATCAGTCTGAAATGATCAGTGAGTACACTGTTCAGAAGTTAAGGACAACCAGACAAACAGCATCTTGTACGCCTGATTCTTTAAGAATCAAGCTAAGAATGTCAGTATTATTTAAAGTTGCACAAAAAACTCTGAGCATATGAATACTATCAAGCAATTAAAATGTTTCCATGAGTCAGCAGAAAACTCAAACCAAAGTTCCTAAACTTTCTTTGCAAGTTGTCTTAGAAGGAAAAAAAGAAGTGGTTTCTTTATAAATTTCAAACAGATCCTTCTTTCCTCTTTAGATGACCTTACTGTGAAGAACAAAACGTCTAACTTTCCTTTGATCTCTTCTGAAGTGCAGTTATGCATTCAGAGATTAAAAAAAGATCTTTGGTTCTCTGGAAACTGATATTCTTAGCACCAGTACAGCAAATGGAATTGAATTGATTAATACAAAAAGGATGGTACTGACTGTGACATTTATTTGATTCATTAGAATCTTCTTCATAGCTCATTGAGCTGTCAGTTTATTGCAGTAGAAAATTTGGGGTCCTCCTTTACCTAAAGAATGTACTAGTTGTTTATCATAAAAGTCAGTGTCTTAATTTATATTTACAATGATGGAAAAAAATGACTTTCAGAGGACTTTAATTATTAAGCATTAACAGCAGTGGCTTGCTTTGTAGCTAGAAATTAAAGAAATGTATTACCACAACTGGTAACATTGTGAAAGCAGTCAGTGCTTTTATGTGTAGATGGTGCTGATGTAGGTAATAAAATTTGCATACAAAAAATCATTTAGATGTTTTGATATTTTTCAAGTTTCTGCGTAGTTGTCCAACTATGCAACACTACATGCTCACCAGCAGAAAACAAATTCTGAGCATCAGTCCTAGATGTTTTACTAAATTATGGAATGGTGCAATACCACTTCATTCTCTGCAATACCTATAACACTGAGCCTGGGTAGCATTCAATAATCGTATCATTAATTCTTTTATTTATTCTAGTGTCATTAGTTCTATGAAAAAGACTGTGACATTCATAGAAATGCCATTTCTGTGACTTCAGAATTCTGCAACATATTACAAATTGCAGCCAGTAGTTTTCTGGAAATGTCAAATTTCCTGGTTTTGCAACATATTGTATCATACTGAATTACAATGCTAAAGACAGGAAAAGCTAGCCTGTTCCTCAGATGTGGGAAAAAAAAACCCAAACCAAATCAAAACAAACAAAAACATTGCTAGAAGCAACTAGACACTTGTCTGCTAGTCTGTAAAATGTCTTCACAGTTATTAACTTGTTTGAAATAGAGAAGAAATCTCTGGTTTGGAATGAAATATTTCATAACCAGGAAAGATTTATTGAATGTAATACAGCTAGACTGACTGTGTTCAGTGATTTTTGTTTTAATAATGGTAGTTCCATTTGGTTGAATATGAACATTTATGCTAGTTTTTTTCAATATGGGTCAGAGACTTAGATGCCTACCTAATGAGTGTAATGTCTACCTATTTGAGTGTAAAGACCTATAAGAAGCCTATAAAAGTACCCTTCAGTTGTTCCCTCCTTTCTTCTGCAGTAATGGGATTCAATAAAACTGTAACCTGGTTATAGAGATCCATACAGCCTTTGCCTGTCTCTCTAGTCTCCAGTCATGTACTGGCTGGTATCTTCCTGCCCTCTAGGTACTGTGACAGAAACAGCAATGAAACCCAGAAATGGAACAAGAATTGACATTCTGCTTTTCTACATAGTTAAACTTCTCTTAGGGGAAAAAAAAAAAAAAAAAAGGTTAACTATTAGCAAAATAACCAAGGGGAAAGTCTTGAAGAGGTACTGTTTATAAAAGAAATACTAGCAAGAATGCTTGAACTTGACTGTGGGGCTAAAATGACTAAATAGTAATCAGCATGTAAACATCATTCAGCTCTTGAGATCGCTCAGCCTTTATTAGATGGTTATTAGCTTTTGGGTCAAACATCAATCAAAGCTATACAAAGGAGCACAGATTTGCCATAAAGTCCTCTCTGATGTTTCTGTGTTCCCTTGGAATTACATTTGCAAAGAGTGGGAGGCTCACAAGTCTTCTTACAGTGCTATCGCAAGGGAAAGTCCGTCCTTAATTCTGCACAATCCATCCAACATTAAGGCCTCTGTCTAGAAATTAGTAAGATTTTTTTTGTATTGTAACTAAATATTGAGGAGAATTGTTTAAATACTGTACGATTTTTATACTGCAAAATAAGGAGGCCTTAGAAATTCAGAAAGAATCTGTCTTGTGACATGCTAGAGAAACAGTGAGATAAAAGAATAGAATTTAAGCTAAGGATTTATTAATTTTTTTATGTCCTGAGACTCATGCTTATGAAAAATTTTACTGTTTCAGATGGTTATAGTTATCTATACATTTAACATGCTTTTTACTTCTATCCTGCATTGTACCAAGACTTCTTCCATAGAGTTTTTCTGACCTTGAAGATACAGCATTGTTTACATCAATGTCTTTTGATCCTGAACAGCATCAGTCAAGCTAAATAAGTTAAGCTCCATAAATCTGAGACAGCAGCTCTAGCTTTTCAGATAACATGGGATTTTATTCACTCTGAAAAATGGGATTATACCTAATACAGCTTTGCATCAAGCTAAAAATAAAAGAGCTCAAATGCATCATTTCTTTTTTTCCTTTCGACAGTACAATTGAGCAACAAGCTTATTAATTTTACAGATATGGATCACTTGGGGCCTGACCTCTGAAAAGAAAGAAAAGTCTCCTTGTAACATCTTTGGGCTCTTGGAGCAGATACACACATTTTTTTTTTTTTCCTGCAAAACAAGGTATTCTCTGTATAGATGCTTTCTGTTATCAATAACTAACTGGTTGTATAGCCTTACATCCGTATCCAACTGACATGCTAATTAGCGAAGATAAAACCAAAAATACTAGGCTGAGTTTAAGTGATTGTGAAAGAATTAAATAAATGAACTTTTAATTTGTTTGTCACTGCTAATAGTAACTCAATAGTAGCTGAAAGGAAGACCTAAGGTTAACAGCAGTGCACATAGCAAGGATCAGGGCCCATCAATACACAGAAATTGCAGGGGTAAGCTAACAACTTGAGCAATATAACACTTGAGTGCTGATTCAAAAAAAGGGAAAGTCAGTTCATGTCCAGAATACTTAACAGCTATCTATGACAGGTGATGAAGAGACGTAGGAATCAGAAAGATACAACTACTGACTCCTCCACATTTATCAGTATCTCTGCTCTAATATGGTATACAGGCTTAAGTGCTCTGGTAGGTCTGGTAACATTAGCCAATAAATTTGCCACTGTTTTTTCAGCTGCTATTAAAACAAGTCAAAGCTTTATGTTGTTTGTCTGTCTGGTAGGCAATGCCACTTAAAAAAAATTCTGTTTATAGATGATTAATGTCATTTTTTCTTCTCTTTGAGTATACTTGAGATTCTGGTTTTCACTGTGACTGGTTGTGACTGTTCTTGGATTGCAGAACTATGAACTGAAGTCACCAAAGAGATTGTCTAAAGATTTAAAAGTGGGCTTATGTATGCATTGTTCATTAAAGTTATCCATGGCAGAAGTCATTTTCTAAGAAGAGAAAACAGGCAGGTGGTAGGAGGAATGCAACATCTCATTCATGTGTGTAGATCAAAACAAAAAGGGATGAAATAACTGTCATAAAATTGGCAAGAAAGCAGAACTATGAGTTAAATCTCTCCTGAGTTTTAATCCATTGCCTTAAACCACAATGTTATCTCCCAAATTAATATTCACAATTTCTACTTTCATTCAAACAGATAGTCTTTCTTCAACCAGAAGATCTATACAGTGTCATAATCTGCCAGAAGTTTTGTGCTGTGTTCTTTCAGTTTGGAACTGGTATTCCTACATTTATGCATCCTCCAAGGTTATCTAAAGATCTTCCTTTTCTAGTAAAATGTATTTGGAAAGTGAAAATGCCAGATCCTGATTTGCTTTGAGAAAATCAGTTGCAGTTCAAACACATTTCTGTGAAGGCCTCATGAACTGTTGCTCTTTTGTCTGTTTATGACTTTGTAAATCTATTTTGAGCTGTTGGAGACAAGAGGGATCATGCTCAATTTTAATATGATTACTTATTTCTGGGAACAAAGACTGTAAAAGCTACAGTCAGTTTAACATCCATTATCCCATCTACTTACCAACACAGTTTTCCTTGAACATGTTGGTCCATTGCTCATATCCATTCATGGGCTCACTCCCAGCTTAGGAAAAACTTGGGCAAAGCTCAAGGAATCTGTTTTCTCTGATGTCAGAACCTCTTAGTGGGTCTGATTGATGTTTGCTACCTGTGGGAGTATATCTTCTCCACCAGAACAGCTTTCAATGATGACCACCTGACATGGATTAATAAGTGCAGGAAGATTCCCTGGGGGGCTAGTATGCAAACTGGGGATGGGGCCCACTGTTCTACAGATAAAGCAAAATTACTCTGTAGCCTCTCCCTCATCATGTGATATCCCATACATCCATTGCATAGACAAAAGTTCAGACAACATCCGTCTTGTGATAGACACATCTTGTACTGCAAAGGAATAAACATGTTTATCAGGGCACATACGTGACCAAATGCCTATGTATATTCACCTCACACAAATGGATATGTGTTATTCACCTGATGAAGACCTTTGGGGAATGTACTTTCATAGGATGGACAATTTCCTTGGTCCCTGGCTGTGTTTGAAAGCCCTTGGAAAAAGAAGAGCAAGAAGTGGGCTGAAGACTAGCCAAACTGTGCTGGTGAGTGATATCTGACTGGGAGGTTTATACTCCCAGTATAAAGGCCAGATTTACACTCCTGATCTACACTGTGAGGTAATTCCTACAAACAAGAGGACCATAGTACTGCAGAACTTCAAAACTGGATGCAAATTAACTACTTCAGCTCAGCTTTCCTTCAGCAGTCTTTTGAGTATTTGCACAGAGTTCAGCAATTCATTTTCATTCACATACATAAACACAACTAAATATATCTATGTATTAATCAAGCTATTCATTTATAGCAGGAGAGACAAAAAGAACAAAAGAAATTTCTAGGAACTATAGGCAACTCCAGCTAACAAATAGGGTCCTATCCTCTGCTCCCTGTGTTGCCTTCCTACTAAATTCAACCTGTTCTCAAGTGGCAGGATCCACAGACATTTCAGTGACTCAGTACCACAGCACATAAGAGACAAGTGGACATTTACGGGACACAAATCCACAGTTTTATCTACACACATACAAAAAAAAGTTACTTTAATGGGAAGAATGATATACATGAAAATCTACAGGTTAGGTGAGATTTTCATGTACTTCCTGGTACATGGTACACAGGAGCCTGAAAAGATCTAAATGCTTTTGTGTATCCCTGTACTTGCCTTTTTTTCCCCAAGGTATTCAGGATACATCTATACCTCTACATAGCAGAAGGTCTGGGAATGGCTTAAGCACTGGACGCCTGATTGTCCACATTGCCTAGTTGCTTGATAGCTTCCTGTTTTCATCTAGCTTAACTCGTCCCAAGACAAAGCCTAAGCTTTCTCAACACGGTTCACTCCAAGGATTCTTCAAAAAGACAGCATAGATGGACTTCATCAAATTTGGCTGTCTCCACCCTCCCGTCTGCCAGTACTACCTCAGCCAGCTGTGAAGCTATATATGACTCCATAATACCCTCTAGCCACACCTGAGGACCTAAACAACTCACTCGGTTTCATCACAAGATCTCTGTGATGGGTTGTAACACAGTCATCACATTATTTCAGACACTGTGAAGAGAATTAAAAATACATTCATACAACACATCAGTTATGACTTCATGTCACCAGAGAATATCCAGGGCCAAGGGCTATGTCATGCCAAGATGGCTGTTCTGTGTGTCACCTGGCCTCAAGGCCAGAGCAAGGTCACCGTATTATCATTTAGTTTTATCATTATGGACAAAACCAGGGACCGCCTGATGTATTACATCCAGTCTCCATCTATTACAAACATTATAGATGTTTAGTGCAGAAGTCTCAACTTCCACTTCATCTGCTGATACACTGATAAACATGCAGTAACTTGCTAAAACAAATGAAGTCTTATATGATTCCATATAACTTCTAGACATGTATCGGGTGTAGGCATCCAGGTGTTGGCAGCGGTGGCTGCAGGATGACCTTTGTGAGGAGGGGCTCCACAGACTCACCACAGGGCACGGCTGAGCCCATTAGCCAAGATGGTGATGCCTTCAGGAAAGCATATTTAAGAAATGGCAAAAACATTAGACAGGAGAGGAGTGAGGAAAAAAGTAGAAGAAAGCCCTGAAAGCACCAACGTCAGATAAGAGTGTGGGAAAGGAGGTGCTCCATGGTAGAGCAGATATTCACTGCAGCCCATGGAGAATCCATGCCAGAGCATTTCTTTTTTCCTGCAGTCTGTGGAGAGCCCCCACTGAAGCACAGGAGGGAGAGAAACTGCTGTGTACTGACCATAACCCACTACCCCCATCTCCCCTTGTACTGCCCAAAGGGGTTAATGGAGTCTGGGAAAAGGTTTAATTTTAATGTTTGCCTTTTGTTTCCCACTACACAGCTTTATTTAATTTGCAATAAATAAAGTTGATTTTCCCCAAGTTGAGGCTGTTTTGCCCACAACGGTAATTGGTAAGCAATTTCCCTGGTTTTGGCTCAACCCATGAGCTTTTTATTCCTGTCCTTCCTATTTCCTCCCTGGGTCCTGCTGAGGGCAGGAGGCAAGTGGCTGAGTGAGTGTTTGCTTGCTAACCAACGCAAACTCACCACAGAGTTCAAAGCCCCAGAAGGAACAATATAGGAGCAAAAGAGATCGAAAGCATCACCAGTGTCCTGAGTCCCTGAAGTGTCAGCTTTAAAAAAAGACACCCTAGTGATCTTAAGAAATGAACCATGGCTTATGCCAAAGAGGAAGCTGGAAAACCAAAACCAAAAAGGCAATGTTCACTGCCAATTAGGCTGAGGATGAAAGTCTTTTTGACTCCAAATCTGATGATCGCATTAATCCTGAACATGTGAACAGACACAAGCCACATGTCCCAGACTTTCAGTGCCATGTGGACGGCTAGAACATCTGACCAGCATCCCATCTCTTGGCCATAGCCTGTCACTATTGTATCTGAAGATGAAAAACACTTCCAGAATCCAAAATGCTCATTAAAGAAGAGGGGAATGGGAGGGAAAAAACTCCCTGGCCTTTGTAAAACAGAAACAAAAGTCTGTTGAATGAAACTAACACAATAGGTACAGGATGAAACAAACAGTCATAAACAGAGGTCACATATCTTTGATTCTTTTTCAATATACCATTAAAATAACTATTGAACCATGGCTTACATTATTTAATTCCTTTCAGAAGGCTCTTAGGCATGGCATTGATGAATGTTATGCAGGTCCTCTCTAATATAAAGTTGTTATGTTGTTGTGTATGTTTAAATATTTCAAAGATGTTCTGTAAAGAGATAAAGTATTTCAACGGTAATAACTAATTTATTTGTACTGAAGGTACTTTAGTTTGACTACATTTTAATTTCAAATTCTTGTCAGCCATCGATTTCCTTGGGATACCAATAAGATAAATAAAGTTGTTAACCAAATGAGACTTCTAAATCAAAATGTGTGTAATAAACTGCAGGCTTTTTGTGTTTGCTACCAAACATCAGTGTTAGAAAGAATCTCTATGAGATTTGTTTCTGATAAACACTAACTCGAATTTCAATAAAGTGATAAACAATAGCTCACAGAGAAGAAGCTTTTCTATAGCAAAAGGAATGAATGGCGATGTCTGATTTTGGTAGCTTCAAAAATAATAATTTGGACCATGGGAGACTTATTTTAGTTCATCTTTCCTGGACATATGTTACACTACATATTTGCATTGGTAAAGGGATGGCATCTGCCATTCTTATATAGATTAATATATATATCATTCTTCATATACTTCAGTTTTTATTGGCACAGTGAACAGAGTAAGGTACTATTCATAATAGGGGTTACTTTTTAGAATTAGGGGTGGAATTAAATCTTCTGAGGCAGAAACTACAGAAAATAATAATGATTGCAAGTGCTCAGAAAGTTGAAAACATTTGATTGCTTTGGGAAAAAAAGAATCAGTGAATTTGAAAAGAATAACAGGATAATCAGGCAAGTCATATTTTACTACTCCAGTCTAAGAGCCTTTTGGGTTTCCAGCACAGAAGGCAATTTATGGATCATCAATCTATTATTTGTGGAAGTAAAAGGAGAAAAAATACTTTTGTCCAAAGACAATGGTCTTGATTCTGATGTTTCTGAGGCAATAAAAGTATATGCAAGTGTAGATTATATTTTTGCCTTTTTTACTATAGGCACCATTTTAGAATCCCAACTTACTGCTTACAAATTCTGTAAACAGACATCTGGCTGCTAAATCTGCCTGCTCCTTTGGAGGTGCCAAATGAAGCTTTTAGAACTAGTAAAGATATGTTTATTATACTTACAAGATCCTTAAAATGGCAGGTCCTCTGAGTTCATAACATTTGTCATTTGTGAATAATTGCTTTTGAAGTGGAGGTCAGGAACTGAAGCCAGAAACGAATTGATGTTGGCTACAGTTTGTAAACAAGACTCCCTTGCCATGCTAACTCGATTGTCCCTGTTGTTATTTCCTTTGGCTTGCTCTTAACCTTGTTCAGTTAAAGTAACTACAGAGAAATTAAAAGGCTGATTGAGTTTGGGGAGACATATTTTCTCATATAAATGCAACGTCTTAAGAAAAGAGTTTAGGGCATTCAAAATTTTTCATGTATATCTGGGGATGTAACTATATTCACAGGTATAATGTGATTCTATATGTTCAGTAGATATGTAAGAAGTGATTAAAACATTTTATTTTTCAGAAAATTCAGAAGTAGAGTGACTATAACATACTGCCCTCTCTAAATTTACTCATCTTGGTCATCTATTAGCTAGATTTTTTAAAAGAAAACTGTGCTTACTGAACATAAAAAAGCAAGAAATTAAGCTTTTATTATTTGGCTTTAAGCCAAACTCAAACTTTGAAAAAACATTGACTCCAGGAATCAGTGATGGACATTCCAGCAAAAGGAAACAGAAAGTATCTGGATCAAACAACTGGTGACACACACCCAAAATCTTGTTCTAAGCAAAAAAGGAACATACTGTACATATGGAAATAAGAAATCTTTGTCTCATCAGCATTTTAGTAGTAGTGTAGCTATCCAAATCATTAGTTCAGTTTTGATGCTATATGTTCAGAGAAAATTATACAGAAAAATCTCATAAATTATATCCTTATAAATATTATATGATAAAAATTACTATGATCTACCTCTTTTCCCTGGAACTATGCTCACCCTTCCAATGTCCACTTGGGTTGAGTTGACAGTGCCAAACATCTTTCTCCATCAGAGAGGAATGTGTTTTACAGCATGTCATTGCCTCCCTGAGGTCATCATTGGGAGTGGTATGATGTCCATGGTAGTGGAATCCTTTCCTCTGCAGTCTTGGTGTCCAACTGGAGTTATTTTTGGATGTTTTCTTAACAAGGTCAGCTTCCAGCTAAAATCTGAAATTTGTCCAGTGGCATCCCTTTAGCGCAGTCTAACACAAAGGGCTGTTAACTTGTCCCATAATGACTACCTATGTTTTTCAGTCCTTTGCCACATGCAGTATTCCCAGACATGAAGCTACAAGCAGTCAGGCAAAAGTCACTTTATCACTAGACAATTATTAAAGCAAGCTAAATCCGGTTCAGGCCAAGGCAAACATAAAAAATCCTGAGATCTTGAACTGCCAGTTCAATATTACAAATGCCATTTCAATAATACAAAGCCTGTGTCCTGTTACTAGTAGTGGCAAAAATCACATTTACTGTGCTACAACAAAGGAAAACAGTGGGAACAAGGAAAACCAACAGTAGAAAGAGCATGAAAGAGTATATAGAGTATAAGGTATACAGTATATAGAGTATGGAGTATAGAGTATATGGTCTAGTCTCTCTGAAAAAGGACAGTTTCATGTAACAGCGAAGCCACTACCATGTCATGTCACTTGGAGTTCATGAATCATTTCAGGTACTTGTTTTTAATGGCAACCCTTTAAAAAAGGTGCAATGATTTTATAAAGATGATGCGAAAAAATTGCAGTCTCTTTCAAAGCAACATGATGAAGATGAACTGATGCAAGCCTGTGTTTGCAATAAAAATTCTGTAGAAATGTTGACAAAGTAGTGCTTTACAATATGCATAGTTTTTGGGGAATAAAATAGTGACCTTTCTTTTTTTCAAAATGTCAGTACTTTTTATATAACAAAGTATTAGAATCTGCAGGTTGAGAAATAATTTTACATTACACAGGGGTTTCAAAAATAATTAGAATTTTGCAATGACATGTTGCAGGTCAAAGATTAGGGTTATGGAAAACTAATTAAGAATTTTTTTAGAGGGTCTTTGAAGTAATTTCATAAAGGCCTATTGCCTCCCTATATTTTAATATCCTTACTTCTTGCATCAGTTTTTCACACCGGATCCTGAAAATTGAGTGGTCTGCATCTACTTACAGGAGCTCTCACCGGCATAAAGGCGGATTTAATGCAGTGCTCCAATTAATAACTTTAATCATCCAAGACAGTGGTGTTTGGTAGATCCGTGATTAAGTTTGATAGGAAATTTTATATTGTAGATGTATTTTTTTATAAAATGCCAATTTGTCAAAGTGAAAGCTGTTTAAATAAAGACAGCTTTTTTGATAAAATGCTTTGGAAAAAATGTTTTTACATTTAAATCCCCCCAAATTAGTATTTTTTTATTTTAAAAGTATTTTGTTTTTAAGACTATACTGAGTCATATTAAAAAAAATGCATTAATTATTTTACAAGGTAATGAATAAGACTAATGAAAATCAAAACAAAAGTGTTGATTTATATTTAATTAAATTTTTTAAACTGCTGATTCATGAGCATTTTTGGCGTTTTCAGTATTTAATCTCTGTTGAGAATAGGAGCTTCCTGTGATGAGAAAACATTTTCCTCTCAGTTCTGTTCGTGAGTGTTTGCTGGGAAATTGCAGTAAAATCTCAGGTATATTGGTTACTGAACTTTGTATTTCTCAGGAAAAAAAAAAAAAGTCTAGGGAAAGATGTTTTCTGAAATCAGTTATTACTAAAATTTTAACTATTTGTCTTTCTTGTCACAAGTAACTCAGCCAAACCACGCCATTCTAGCTGGCAGTGATCAGCTTTGATGTTCTGTCATCTGCTGGAGGAATCTGTTTTTGATTCATCTCTGTTTGAGCCACTGGGTTTAGGTCCAGGGAACATGGTTAAATCTTCACTGTCTTAATCTGCTTTTGCTACATAGGTATTTTAAAGGATACCACATATATATATATATATAAATATATATATATATAGTCCTGAAGTATATGCTGTTTCTCCAACAGTCGAACTGAAGTCGGATACAAGAACATAGTTTTGATTGCATACATGTCTATAGTTCCTTTACTGAGAGTTTAATGTATTCTGAACTCTACAGACAGTTTTCCATGTTTAGCTCACTCTTTGCTGCATTGTCATGGAAAGAAAAAAAAAAAAAAAAAAAGGGGGTGGGCAGCCAAACTTTTGGTTTAATGAAATTGCCAGATCTGGAATATGCTGCCCAGCAAACATCAGGTGGTTCCAGGTGAGCTGGAGAAATGCACGTGAGGAAGAGAACTGCAAGAAAGCAGACTATCCCCACCTTCAAATTCTGCCCCGAGAATGAAAACACCTGGGCTTGAGCAGGTTTGTAAGGAGGGGGCTGCTTGCTAACACAGATACACTTCTTGAAACAAAAGTCAGCAACTGCAGGGAGAAGCTTTGCCAGGTGACACCAGTTTGGGAAGCAACTCTGGTCTTTAACAGCCAGCACTAACAGACTTCAACAAATTGCTTCCAGTGAAGTTCTGCTCCAGTCTAAGATGCACAAAGAAAAAAATTACCTTTCTTGTGTTTGAGTTTATTAGACCAAGTGAAATTTATTCTGCACCCTTGATGAGGTATCCCGTCATTCTTACTCCCAAAATTAAAGTCTCCTATGTCTCTTCAGCAATTAATGTAAGTGCTAAGTAATCATTTCCCCCTATCTGATAAAAGTCAAGTAGCTTTATTTAAATGTCAGCAATCATTCTGCTTCCTGCTATCTCCTTCCTCACAACACATCCTATCTCCTTTAATGCACGATGTCAGTCAAGAGTTTTGATTTTAACATAGCTACTTTGCATTTTTTCATTCCTCTGGGAGTTCTCCACTCTCTCCTCATTCTCTTGGGGAAGGAGCTTTTATTTGATCAAAATAATTCAAATAACCCCTGTTTGTCTTACTAGGTAGTGAGTTAATGTAACCTGTTCTACTCTTTTACAGAACCAGTGACCCCATGGACCTTATGCCTCTTTGGACAGCAATGTGAAGAAAAGGAAATAGGTATCCAGAGGTGGTGTCTTTCTCATGGCTTGAAGTATGCTCTAATACATATGCTTCTCTGGCTTCTGTCAGAATAATGAATTCCCACACCAACATTTGTTCACCATTTCACATGCATTCACAAAGCCTCCTGCAGTGAAGGCACGTGAAAGGTGGTTGTTCTAGTCCCTGATATTTCAGAATGATATGTGGGTTCAGAGCCCTTACATTTTTAATTTTGGGGGATAGGAGCCATCTGTCTTGTAGCTGTGTGCATTACCTAAGCCAAAATAGGTCCTATTGCATTCCAAGCAAATGAACATACTCTCCAACACTTAAAAACTAATTATGCTCATTGTTTATCACCAGTATCTTCAGTGTGAGAGAAGATACTTTATCCTTCAGAAACTAAGTAGACCATGGTCCCAAGCAGTAAACACCAATCTGACTACGACATTCTCTAGTACAGCTCATAAGCAAAAGAAATGCAAGCAGTTGAGCTGTGCTGATGCTGTGATGACTTAAGGATGTTTTCTATTACACATGCTAGCTTTCTCCAAAAGGATTTTTATTCAGGATTCTTCTGTAACAGTACTCCATGCAGAGTGTCCTGGTTTGAGCCCAGAGGGCAACGAGCACCACACAGTCGCTCACTCACCCCTCCATCCACAGTGCTGGGAAGGAGAAAAATAAAGAGCTCAGGAATCGAGATAAGTACAGGGAGGGATGATTCAGCCATTATAGTCATGTGCAAAAGACAGACTCGTTAGGGGAAGAAAAAAGAACATCAATTTTATTCAGACACTAACAACACTTAACAGACAAAATAGGACAGTGTGAGCTATTACTACATCTTAAAAATAGCTTCCTCCCACCCCTCCTTCTTCCCCAGCTCACCTTTGATCCCAGTTTCTCCACCTCCTCCCTGCAGCGGCACAGGGGACAGGGAATGGGGGGTACAGTCAGTCCTGAACTCTTTCCTCCTCAGGGAGGGAGAGGTGCTCTTTGTGTTCTTCCTCTACTCCAGCGCAATTCCTGTCTCACAGGAGACGGTCCTCCACGAATTTTCTCAGATGTGAGTCCTTCCCACAGGCCACAGACCTCCCCAAGATGCTCCTACACATTGCAGTCCTTCCAGCACAGAACTACAACAGCGGTGGCTTTCCACAGAGTCCTAGCCGCCTTCATCATCAACAGCCTGCTCCGCCATGGGGTCCTCCACGGGCTGCAGGTGGGCATCTGCTCCACTGTGGACTGCCATGGGCTGCAGGGGAGTCTCTACTCTGGCACACCTGCCCCCCTTTCTCCTCTTTCCTTCCACTTACCTTGGTGAACACAGATATTGTCCTCACAACACCAACTCCTCCTCTGAGGTTTCCCTTCTTAAATATGTTATCACAGACACCACTAATTGCCTTGGCCTTGGTGCAGAGGCGGGTCTGACTTGCAGCTGGAGGAGCTTCAAGAAGCTTCTCACAGGGGCCATCACTATTAGCCCCCTCCCCTGCTACCAAAAACCCCTGCCAACTCACTCAAACCCAACACACAGAGATACTTTGAAGTGGCATTTTTGGAAATAATACCTCTGAAATTTGAAGCAGGGTGAGTGGTTACCCCTGGGGTAGTTTTCACCTATTGTTTTTCTAACTCAGGGCAGTGTCTCTGTGTATCACCAGCAGTGCCGTGTAGACAGAGGCAGCACAGCTCTCTGCCCACTGCTGAACTGCATAACGTAGACACTTCCAAATGCAAGCAATGAATGGCATTGCCACAACATATTACCTGCTAATTATTGTTGTTCATGCACCAGATGTTAGATGGAGATGGAGAGTAGTTATTAAATCATAAGGAATGAATCATTCAGGAGACCTCTGAAAAGGGAAAAGCTGAAGAATTAGAAATACTTATTTTAATCACCTTTGCGAAACTTATATTCAACCTCCAAGATACAAGTGTGCTCTAGCACATGTGCTCCTTTGGCTTCATAAGGAACACTGCATTTCTTTAAAATGCAAACTTTCTACAGTTTGTTACAATTACTAGAATTATGTTCCAAAGAACAGCTGTGTGACTATTAAGACGCCTTCACAAATGCAGTTTTGCATACTTTTCATTGAAGTACAGTTAAACCCATACATTTTAAAAATATAATGTGTGAAAATGTTCTTCAAATTTGTTGCCAAATATCCACAATATACAGAAAAGACAGGGGGGGTGGGTACATACAGAGAAAAATGTATACCAGATGTACTTTAAGTTCAACAGCCACATTAGAATACTAAATATTTTTTTTTTTCATGGTGAGTATTCAGAGCTTAAATCTCATGTAATTCCTGGTTGTAAGTCAGTAAGGGAGGCAGTAACTTTTGAAAGGCTCACATATGGCTCTTAGAGGGAAAATGGATTAAGCCAGTGAATGGGAGATAATACCTCAGGTAGATTTTTAAATGTCTGAATATGAACTGCAGAGAATTTCTAAAAAGTATTCAACTGGTAACATTTTGATCACAAATGTCTGCAGTTTCCAGAGGCTTTGCAAAATCAAAACCCAGTATTTCCCAAAGATGCACAAAGATAATTTCATACTACTGGGAATCAATAAGCATTTGGTGAGAGGAAAAATCTGGTGGTTTTATGAACTGTACCTGTCTAGGATCAACCCTAACACGTTAGTCTGATAACTTTGTCTACAAAAACAGAAAGAGAGAGACGAGCAATTTTTCTTCATTTCAGTGTTGTTGTTATAGTTGGAAGGAATAAGCAATTCATGGAGTTCTGCATCCAAAAAAATTTCCATTAAGTCTGTTCCAAGAATATCTGGAACTGAGTGATCACAGGCAGCATTTCCTTGACACATTTAATAATGACAAGCATATACCTATAAAATAATTTTGATTAAACTGAGTTTCAAATTTAAAAGACATTAATAATTTCTTTGATTAAGTGCTAAAGTATAATTTTATTTTTACAAATAGTTTAGAAATATAAAACCCTGGCAACTGAAGCACTTACTTGAAACAGATATTTGGTTTAGGTTTCACCAGTTCTGTGGAATTTTCCATTATATGTCTTGCTGAAAGATGCATGATATCATCAAAACACTGGTGATTGACGTGTCCCAGGAAGCAGAATTTTAACTGTTCCATATGAAATAGCTGTCTATCCACCATGGACAGAAAAAGTCCAGCAATTTCCCAATCAACCACAAGCCTAGGCTAGTATTATAGAAGTAAATTCTTAACTTACTGAATTTTTATTTTCTTTTAATACAAGATTCCTAATGGTAACAAAAAGGTTTTTTTCCTTACTAGCATTCTTATGAAAGCTTGAAGTAATCTTTCCTTGCCACTTCAACTTCCCCTATATGTAAGAGAAAAAGGGGCAGCTGAGGAAAAAAAAAATCCTTTACAAAACTAGCTAAAAAGTAAAAAAGGAATTTTACAAGGTAGTCTTTGGGGAACAATATCAAATACTGAAAACCTCAGAGTTTGACATTATCTATCTAAACTAAGTGAGGGACCATATTCTTCAGGAAGTACCTGAAAAGCTCATACACTGAGATAAGTACATCAAACTTTTCTTCTTCTGGTTCCACACTTTGATAAGCAATTTTCCCAGTCAGTCATGTTTGTATTGCATTTTCCATCGAAAGAAATGCCAACATACATCATAAAACAAGACCATATGTTACTAAAACAGTATATATAAATATGTTTCAGAAATGAACAGTTCTCTTCTGGAATGAAAGATTGAGACCCAAATCGCATTACAGTTTTCCAATTATAATTTTGTCATCTAGAATGTGGAAGATACACAACCCATAACCAGTTTACTTATGCCAGCAGGTTCCCAGGCACAGGTACTCCTATGCCAAAAAAATATCCACGGTTTAGCTTCCATACTTCAGGAGGATGGTGTCAATCTGCCAGCAGGAAATTGTTCCTTCATTCAGCTTACAGTGATTCTCCGTGATGGGGCTGTGTCTTGGCAAGGACTAGTATAATGGAATTCGGCCCTAAGGATGGAAAATTCCAGTCCTGAAGTAATTGATTCGATCAAGTTGAAAGCTAGTGACATTTCAAGAGGCACGAATAAGGAGGGAATGAGAGCAAAAGCTGAAATTCAGACTCTATTATAGAGCGTATTGTCTATTTGCATTACAAAAATAGGCTTCTTATAAATACATTCTTCCACTGAGCATCATAAAAAAATTCAGAGATTGACTGGTACAGAGTATCACAATGTATTTATTAATCTTAAAACTGACATAGTTATTTGAAGAAAAATGCAAATTTTTACCTGAGAGAAAAATCTTAATACTTCAACTATATATCAAGGACTTTGGTAAAATCTTCATCACTGACCGCTTTTTAAATTGAGACTGTGTGTTTGTCTAAGAGATATGCTTCTGTTCCAGTGGGAATTAATTCAAAATCTCATGGACTGTGTTATGCAGGTCAGACTATGTAATTGCAAACGTCCTATATAATCAGTTAATCTACTAATTCAATTTTATACTATGCATTTCATATAAATTCTTGTATCCAAATAACAGAGCCACAATGAGTGATTTTAAACTCTTTTAAAGGCTAGAAGAAAACCAAAGGGTTAGAAACACAGTAGAAAACATAAGCTGGAAAACAAAATGGAAAGGATCCCAAAATTATTAACTCAATACTAAAATCTATTATCTAATAAGCAGACAGCTAACATTGAGTTGTGTAGACCCCAGCTTTTCTCTTCAGGTGAGGACCCTAAGCACTAGGCTACCCTGTTGTTTTCACTTCTGGGCTTTGTACTTCTGGCGGCTTCACAATAATTCTGTTTCAGTGGGAAAAAATGAATTTGACCCATCTTCTTCAGCTGTTAAGACTATTTGATGGGACTTGGTGTCATTACTTCCTGCTCTCAAGCAGAGAGGGAGATCAAATTAGTCAAGAAATAGTTCTTGACTTCTCTTTTGACCTGTTTCTGAATGACAGCCTTTATTTTTTTAAATGACCATTGTGTTTTGTGATGGACACTGATGAGTGTCAGGTATGTTCTGACTCATGTTTGAAACAATGCAGGGCAGCAAACATTTTGAAATAGAGTATCTTGTCTATGTCAGGCACATGCCCAGGCCATTGAAAAAAAAAAAAAAAAAAAGATAACTAGAAACTATAATTAAAAAATAAATTCTTATTAATTTTGCTAAAATATTGGATCTGAAATCATGCAAATTCCTAAAATGTATTCTCTGCATACACACTGTACTGGGTCTGGCTGGGATAGAGTTCATTTTCTTCACAGCAGGCTGTATGGTGCCATGTTTTCAACTGGTGGCCAAAAAAGTGTTGATAGCACACCTGTGTTTTAGGTATTGCTGAACTGTGCTTGCACAGTGTCAAGGACATTCCTCCTTCTCACTGTGCTGCCCCAAAGAGTAGGTCGGGGTACACAAGAGGTTGAGGGGGCACACAGCTGGGACAGTTAACACCAACTGACCAAAGGGATACTCTATATAATATTATGCTCAGCAAAAAGACAGGGAGGGAGTTTTTCCAAAGTGACCATTGCTTGGGGCCTGTCTGACAGACTCTGCTGTAGTGAGTGAGTGCTTCTAGCATCACTTGTTTTCTTGTCTTTTTTTTTTTTTTTTTTTCCCCCCCCTTCATTTATTAAAGTACTTTTATCTCAACCGATGAGTATTTTATCAGTTTCACCCTGTCAGTTCTCTCCCTCAGCCTCTTGGGAGAGAGTGACTGAGTGACTGGATGGGGTGTTAGTTGACAGCTGGGGTCAACCCACCATAGACACGACATTCAAACTTGTATTATTAACGCCATGTCTACACCTAAGTTATTGTGGGAATAGTCAGATTTTGGCAAACATTTTGAAAACTATATTTCTAAATTGTAAAACAGTATAATATGAAGTATGCTAAATTTGTACTGATGTAAAGTTCTCTTAAAAGACCTGTTCCATTTTAAGTTAGGAGAAAAACTAACTGGATTTTTTTGAGACAAAAAAAAAATCAGAATTCAATAGGATTTTGTCACCTAAATCCTTTACAAGGAGATTCTTAAAGGACAGAAAATGCATCATCTATTCTAAAGATTCATGCAGATTAAGGACTACAGACTCACAGAACATTTTTAAATTAATATGCATAAGATGTCTGTTCAATGCCCAGTATATTGTTCAAAACAATTTTTAGACAATATTTCTTCTTCTGCCAGGGTGTTTTTTTAATATGCAGTATTATAGAAACACAAGTATTTATGCTTGAACATATTTTGTATCAATTTACAGTATTTGTAGCCAAGATTGGACTTGAAAAACTGTAAAAAACTATTCATAAATGTCCCAATTTGAAAAGTATTTGTTCAGAATTACAAAAGTTAATACTAATAAAAGTTAAAAATACAGTTCAAATGTGAAAATAAAGGATGAGTCCGATTTCAAGTCTTTTCACTTGCATTCTGAGCAAGACATATGGCACATGAATTTGTTTTTTCAACAAGAAATGTAATCTTTGTACAAAATATGCATATAAATCTTCATATACATAAATTTTTGTAGCATTTTTTATTTCACTACTCTGAAATATGACTTACATATTGTCAAACGATTCTGCCCAGTACAACTAATCATTATTTCTCATAATTTGTGAAATGTTACTATATTTTGTGGCAATACAGATGTAAGCAAAATAAAATCTAGGCATGAACAAAATTCACATTTTCTAAAATAGGTCCATAATAACTTTACAAGTTCCATCCTTTTTTAGCCCTGTTAAAGTACTTTAAAAAAAAAAAATCCAAAATGGATTTATAATCCATAATTCAATCAAAAAGCATTGTTGTATATAATAACCTAGGGTGATGATGAAAGCTTATTTTAAATGTATTCATAGTAATTTCAGACTAATCTGAGCAAGGAAGAACTTAGTCTTTTTCAGTGTGATCATTGCCCTTGTTGAACATGCAATTATTATCAATTTACTATTATAATGGAAAAGGGAAAAATCTTAGTTTTTTTAGTACTTGTCTTCTTTGTTGTAGTCTGTCTGGTTTTTACATACTTTTTTTTTTTTTTTTTTTTTTTTTTTTTTTGAGCACTACAGCACTACATTCCAGAGAAGATTCTCAAGTTCATAATGGAGATCACATTAGCCGTCTCTCCTTTCACAAACACTGGTGTATATGAATGGAGGAAGAAAGAAGCAAAGTTTTCCCTGGAAAGTTTTTCTCTGGAAAACACACAGATGTCTCAAGGAAAAGAGGAAAGTACTTAGGAAACTATAAAATTCACCATACTGAAACCAAGAGTTGTACTGGCTTAGCTGCTTCTAAATGTTAAGTAAAAAAATAAAATAAAATAGGATAAATCCCCAAAACACCACTTCACCAGTTGGAACACCTATGGAACTTCTACCATTACATCCACTGGTCTGTCTCCAAGTCCTTTTCCAGGAAAGAAAATAAAAGCATAGAGCAACAACAACAATACCATCATAACCCGTTCCCCACATAATCACACAACATTCTCCAGATTTCCCTTTTACTCCAGAATGACAACACTTGCTTTGAGGAAAATTTGCTAGCCACTTTATTTGGTCATGAATTATAATCAGAAGCTCTTTTATGACCACTGCAATTTAATGCATGGGTACTCCTAAATTCCCTGAAATCTACTTTAAGCCAGGTAGAAACTAAGTTTAATCCAAATAGTATACCTATCCACTGTATATTATACAGGTAAACTAAATCATTTGATCTCAAATACATCTGTGAATATCCACAAATAAAGCTGTGTGGATTTTACTAAACTGGTTTATTGCAATAAATTACAGTATTTTCTAGGTAGAAACTATACAAACATAGGATGTCTCCTCATAGGAACTAGGTTAAATTAGTGCTTCTTTTGCATATACTTTTCCCTCTGGCTTGTTTGGTTTGGGTTGGGTTGGGTTTTTTTCCAGTTTGTTACATTCAGAGTGAGAATATTAGACCCTATGAAATGTCTGGAAATTTCATTTAGTCCCAGGCTGAGGTGCTTTGGTACTCTGCTTTGCTAGCTCAGCAGTTGGGTAGGTTCCTGCAGCCAAAGCCAAAAGCAGTGAATAGCTGTGGGAACCTGAGGTTACCCCTGAAAACTGCCAGAGCCACTTCTGTAAAAAAACATCTGATGACAGCCCTTGGCCTGTTTGCATTCTGCTTGTACCAGTTTGAACCAGAGGAAACCCTGCTGAGTCTAAGACCTTCAGAAAAGGCTCAGGGCCTCTACAGGACGATCAGGATGTGCAAGATCCAGGTTTTGCAAAATCTGTGCAAAAATAGTGTTTGCCAGGGCCTTGCCTCTGTCTCTGAATAAACTACCATCAATTCAGGTATATCTCTGAATCCTTGTCCCCTGTGTGTCCCTCTTTGGGCCACAACATTTGACCTTACGCATCAAATTGCTATGCTAGGTCAGATCAGCAGCGAAGTATCACAATTTCCACTCTACTCCTGAATCCCCTAGGCAGGCAGCTATACAGCAGCCTTCCCCTAGCTAACTTTTAAATTGATACCCAGTGTTGACTTTGTGCACTAGGGTGCACAACTCGGGCTTTTCACTCTGACATTTCATTTTTTATTATCTATGTGTATATTTTGTCCTTTTCTAAAATGCACTAACCCAATTATATCAGAGGGAGGCAGAGGAGATTAATGTCTCATATTGATTGTTCTGTGAAAACAAAACAAAACAAAACAAAACGGTTGTAAATGTCTCACTTTCCAGCTCTGCTGGAATTCCCTAGTCCTTTATATATCAGGAGAGAGTAATTGCAACACTTTCTGCACCATTTATTTTTTCTATGAGATCTTATGGATTTATTTTCTTTAATGATACTCTTTAGATTACCTTCACATAGAGGTTTTCAGTGATTTTAATAATTTTTGTTGTTCATTCCCAAATCTCTCTTTAATCCTATTATATTTGCATCATGTTTTAAACAGGGTTATACTAAAATGTCATCTCAGCAGAGCACCACAGAGGGAAATGGTGTGGCTTACAGTGTTCTCAGGTGAAAGAAACACCTTGAAGTTTATTGTATCTGATGCTCTAATATATAGCGGGAACATCTGTAGACAAGAATCCATGAACAAGGTTATATACAGCACAGCATTAGCAAAGAATTTATACAGCATGAGCTATTTGGCCAAAAATTGGAAATGAAAGAGAAAAACCCAAGAAGATTTGTTCCCTTGCAGTTGTGTTTACTTTTATCATATTCTGTTACAGTATGCATAGGAATCAGACTCTCACTCTGAAAGTCTTAAGCCTGTCACTGTTTAAAAGGTATTTGGACAATGACCTTAATAGCATTCTTTAACTCTTGGTCAGTTCTGAAGTTGTCAGGCAGTTGGACTAAATGATCATTGTAGGTGCCTTCCAAATGAAATAGTTTATTCCTCCCTGATAAATAAATAAATAAATAAATAAATAAATAAATAAATAAATTAATAAATAAGATGTTCATCTAAATAGGAGCCAAGTCATTTCAAACTTGCCAATAAAGTGAATTATGAGCAAAGGTGAGAGGATAATTTACCTTTTTTTTTTTTTTTTTTTTTTTTTTTTTAATGCTCTAAGTTTTTCATATCTTCTCCAGTGAAGGCAAAATGTAGTCCACAAAAAATTAATTGATTAAGAGCACTGTGTAATGCAAAAATGTCTCTAGGGATTGCGGGGGGCATCTGAGTGTTTTGTATCAGCTCTCAGATGAGGACATGATATGTACCTATTACAGTACTTCTCTGCTTTTATTTTGCTCAAGCCATTGTTGGACTATCCTTGAGTGTCTGTGCCAGCTTTATAATTATCCATAATCAGAACTGGCACTGTCTCAGTAGTTCACAACAAATGAGAAGTAAGAAATGCAAGATGAGTGATTTTAAATTTTTTTTAATATAGATTAGGGGCAAAGAATAAAAATTCTTTCTCCATTGAACTCTAAAATTAATTTAAAAAGATAAACCTCAGTGACTTTATTGTCCTTTTCTTGGGAAAAGACTACTTGGTTTTCTTAGAAAGTACAAGTATCTTAAAACAAAATAAAGTTAGAATCCAAACACCTCATTAAAAAATGCAATTATATTTCAATTACCCCCTGGGGATTACATTGAAAAGAACATTTTGATTCTGCTGCCATTGGGTCTAAAAGAAAGAGAATAATGAGAATTCTTGGCCTTTGCTGTACATAAAGTTAAATGGCAAAGCCATTTTCATTCCAAAACAATAATTCTTGCTTTTTACTTATTTAAAGATTTCTTGAGATTGTTTTCTCCTTATCATTACTTATAGAACTGAGGTCCCAACTGAGATTTTTTTCCCATTTGAAATCTCTGAAATTCTCTTTGAAAGCTTTAAATATCATACTGAGGTCATCACCCCTCTAAGTGGCATTTTGACTTCCAGTCACACCAGGTGAGACTCTTACCCCAAATTCTTTACCTTCATGGCAAGTAATGATCCCAAAGCAGGGTCTGTTTCAGCACTCTGTGTTGAGGGAAAAAAAAAGATTATTAACAACTTTCACAGACTGCATCCTATTTAAATACTTGCTGGAGATAGGGATAACCTTGATTTCCAGGTGATTGTCCACAGTTGTGCCATTCAATTGACATCTCATTAATAAATTCATTACTTTATGTGGTGTGGAACATCACTGGAAAAGTGATCACATACCACATCACATACCAGAGAGTCCCAACCTCCAAGGATTCCCAAAGACTGTTATTTCTAGCCTAAAGAAGCCTCTGTACGGTATCCTGAAAAAGACATTTTAGTTGCAACTGTCCTTAACAGAAAAGACAGTTAAGGCTGTTGGATCTCACCTGCCTACACTAGGACTGGAGTGAGTGTGTGGGCACTTGGAGATCCTTGACCGCCGGTCAATCCAGCTATGACCAATACTGCTAATAAAATTGGGTCAGCAGCCAATTCTTGGCTCTGAGACTTCACAGTTTGAACTGGTTTATGTCCGTATTTGTGCATATATTTACAATGTAAGTGTCTATATTAAAGCTAGCCACCTCAGCCCATTTTTGTATCCAATGTAGAGACATATGCTTATCTGAATGTGATTCATACTGTCCTACAGTAAAGGTCTGAGAGAGGTGAGAGAATAAGATGGACATTTTTGTTACTTTTATTATACACCTTTACTTTAGGATGAGTCAGATTTAGGCATGCATCTCTGCTGATTATAAAGGAACCCTAGGGTGATTGGCATATGCAGTTAAGTGATTTGAATCGTCTTCTGATGGTAAGAAGCAGTATTTGAGGCATATTTGCATGGAGTAAAGTAAATTTGCAGTCAGGAGCAGCTCAGAAGGGAACCTCCCTCTTGAGATGCTGTCCTGGGATCTGGGAAGTGAGAAGACGCGTGACATGGAGTCAAAGAGACCCAGCAAAGGATGGGACTTTTACTAAAGAGCCACACATTGACCCCAACACATATTAAATCCCCTTACACTGAATAAAGACTGGCAGGAAGCCTTAGTCTGCAACATCATGGTTTACTAAGCCATGTAGGTGGTGAGAGGTTTAAGTTCTCACCAACCAAAATGTCAGGGGGGTTTAGCCAAGGGTATCACCCAACTCAGGTGAGCATTTCAAACTCCTCCTGGACAGAAGTGTGTGTGGAGGGGCTCTTACTGGCAATGCATATGCTGGAATCCCCTCTTTCCATTCTCCAGATAGAAAGTATATATACTTTGGAAATTTTATCCCCACCGATTCTGAGCAACCAAAAATGTATTCTTCAGTGAACTAAGTGTAATTAAAAATGCATTTAACCCTAGCTTAAAACCACAGACACCCCAATTTCCTCATAAGCTATGAATTGTCATCAGGGACTCCTAGAAATGAAAATAATTCTGTCTTTGGCAAGGTTTATATTTGTGTTTACTTGCTTTTAAATCATTAGCTTGCAGATCTCTTGTTAGAGATTATATATTTTACAACAGGAGATGATAGTGATTCTTATAATTAAGAATATCAAAGAGCCTCAGTGAGAGGCCTCTTGTTTTGATCATTTGCAGGCTTTTGAAAGTTTCATTTGTTACTCTGCTTTTTTTGTTTTTTTTTTCCAGAAATCAATATTTAGAGAAAGCTTGAGATAGCTTCTGCCTCTAAAGCTATGAAAAAAATTTTTTTACTCTTCACAACATTTCTGAACCATTCTGTGCAAACACAGTTGTATATAGAGAAGAATCTTGTTCAGTGTTCTGGTATAATTAAGCACTATGATGATAACTGAAATTCACATAATAAAGAACTTTTTCAAAGGTAGCAATATATGTGAGAGATCTGATCCATAAAAAAGCAATACTTACTTGTAGAGTCTCAAAAGCCTGACTGGAGTTTCTTGGCAATATGAGATGGGTGTAGAGGAGGATCAGCAAGGAGAATAGCTCACTGAAGTTACTCACTGAGATGATTTGAATTTTATTTGGGTTAAAATGCAATTAATTTTTCAGTTAGAGAAAAATAATTTATTCAAGTAATGCCAGAAAATGAAAGGACAGTACACATGCAATTAGGACCCATGAGTCACCTAGCCTGATGAGGAAACACAGTAAGGAATTGCTGAATGGGGTGAGTGGGTAAGTCTGAGGAAGCAGCAGCTGAGGACACGGTTCTACCTAGGGTCAAGGGCTCTGTACACCCTTGAATCATTCCTAAAGAACATGTATTCTGGGGAGGTAACTGTGTTATAGATGCTGAAACTGCAGAGGTGGCACCCAGGCTGAAAGGGTGTAGAGGCTGCTTCAAAGTAAGCACATGTACTGAGGTGGAGGGCAGAGCTAAAATTTCTTGAGCTGTGGTTACACAAAGCAGAAGGAAGCTGATAGCCTCTGCCCTTGGCATCAGAAGTGTACTCACTTCAAATAGCTTCCCCAAAGCTTCATACAGCCAGATGATGGAGCTGCTGAATTACTGGGTTTCAACAGCCCTCAGTGAGATAAAGTGGAGGAGGGGAGCGGCTGACTTAATACATAATTTTGTTAGCAATGCAACACTAAATGAGGACTAAAGTGAGTACTCCTCAGTTCTTATAAAATATTATTATAGTGACTTGACATAGTTTCTTTCTTTTCAAATATTTTCTTAGTCTCTTGCACTTGATGCTTGTGAATAAGAACAGCTTGTAAGGGCAGCCTAGCCCTGGAACCCATCCATCAAGGGTATTCCCACTGCAGCCTCCCCCATCGCTTAGTTTCCAAGGGTTTTGCCAGGGGTCAGGATGATTCCTTCAGAGGAAAACTTAAACCCAGCCCCTTTCCTTCTAACAGACTTGGCAGAATTGCAACTAGAACTATTAGACGAAAAGGCACCAGGCACGCAGTGTCCAGAGCAGGGAGAAAGCTATAAAAGAGCACCAATGAAAAGCACACCACAAACTTAAAAAACAAACAAACAAAAAACCAAAGATCCCTCACAAAAAGGCTTGATAGATTTCCACACAGAAATGCAGTTGAGGTACCATGACCATTACTAAATGCAATATAAGGGAATGACTTGTATCAGCAAAAACAAAAATCAAGGGAAATCTCATACTGAGCACATAAAAATATTCAGTCACAAGCCTCAATATCAAGTTTGTGCACGCGGATTCTTAAAAATGCTAAACATTAGTAGTTACCGAAACTTGAACTTTGAATTCATAAAAATAATTATAACACTATGAATTCCCTGAGAATAGTTCTATTCTCTGTAGAGCAAGAATGTTGCCCCTCATGACAATACCTACAGCTACTAGGAAATTTAGTCACTCAGCAAACCACACCTGGCAACCTGAATTCAATTCGCTTTACTATATATTTCTCAAGCCTATTACAAGGTCACCCTGGCTTGCTTGGGTTTTTTGTGCTTTTTTTTAAAGTAACTATATAAAATACATAATCTAAAATATATGTGTGAAAATTATTTGGTTCCACAAAAAAAAAAAAAAAAAAAAAAAAAAAAACCTGGCAAACACAAGAAATTTCAAATACAAATCCCATTGATCTGATTTGTAATTGACTTTAATGGAATTAACTTGGTTTACAGGAAAATCAGGAATAATGTCAGGCTTTTCAGAACCACACCACTGTCACCAGCTTAGAAGGACCGTGAATGTAATTTTAAACCCTCTTTATATGACAGGATGGTGTAGTGGCCTAGATTTGCTATCTTCTTTGTTACTAGAAAAATGTATTCAGCTCACACATTCAGCTTCTGAAAGTCCATGTCAAGCTTCTCCGTGCTGTTAGCATGTAATCAATATAAAACATTACTCTGGAGTTTCCCACTGGGTAGTGTTTATTGCTTGTACTATCTAAAGCATTTCCAGGAGGGGCAGGCAGGAAGCTGCTGGTAGCTGCAGGGCTCCCACATCTCAGTCAGATGCTAAACAAAGCCAGTTTGCAGGCACTTTTTCAATAGTGTCTCCTTTTTCGGAATCTCAATGATCTGACTATCAATGAGGAATCTATTTTTATCCAGGCAGCTCCTCTCAAATAAGTGATCCCATTGAGTAGTTTTACTTTGAATTTTAGCACTACAGAGGGGAGATTTCTAATAATTCTCTTTTCTGGGATTTTTTTCCCTTTTCTCGTTACTCTGGTAATGATCTTCCTATTGCCTGTCACCTAAAAGAATTCAATCTGATTGATGTTGATTTATGAGATGTCTGAATGATGGCTATAAATCTTGCTGCATATAGGTGTCCTATTGACTTCAGTGAGGTTTAACATGTGAAAGCAGTGATGTACCTGCAGTAGAACTCAGACTCTGGGTTTAAGTTGATAGAACGCATTTGCCCTACTTAATTAAAGAGGGCAAGGGAGCAAACTTCAGCATTGGATCCCTGCCTGTGCCCAACGCTGGTTAGCTCATTCACTCAATTACAGACTGCTCAAACTATCTCACTCCGATGGGAGCTAGTCCCAAGCAAAGCAAATGATGCCCCCTCCTCAGAAGTGTTTGAGGCCAGGTTGGATGAGGCTTTGAGAAACCTGATCTAGTGGAAGGTGTCCCTAACTATGGCAGGGAGGTTGGAACTAGATGACCTCTAAGGTTCCTTCCAACCCAAGCCATTCTATGATTCTGTGATTCTACTGAAATCGGTACAACTCTACATCAATGCTAGGGTTTGGTCAGAACAGGCATAGACATAGGGTCCATGGGCAATGCCTGAGGACAGATGGATGTCTCCAGATGGGAACTGCACATATCCATGCTTTAAGTG
This sequence comes from Athene cunicularia, assembly GCF_003259725.1. Classification (NCBI taxonomy): domain Eukaryota; kingdom Metazoa; phylum Chordata; class Aves; order Strigiformes; family Strigidae; genus Athene; species Athene cunicularia. Next base: position 44,201,700 of record NW_020799091.1, read on the forward strand.
GTAAGGTAATTCCATTATATACTCAGTTGAGTAAACCAGGCTCATTCCTCCTGAAAGGAGCACAAGACTCTAGTGGTCCCCTTACAATTAAGCCCCAACACATCTTAGAATCACAGATACTCTCGTCTTTTTCTCCTCTGGAACAGTAAATAGTGATTTATTTTTTCTGCACAGTGGCTCTTCCTTGACAGGCAAGTTGAGGACTGACAACCTCAAATTCACCCTCATCTTAAAGCAGCCTGCAGCCTGGTGGCCAGAGTGCTGTGCTTTCCAATGAAGTAAAGGAACTGAACATGATTTTCCATGTCCTCTGTCACATACAGAAAGCAGCTGGTGAGATTGTGGTTTGTACAGTGCTGCCTACAGTATGCCCTCCTCTTTTCAAGGAATCTAGAAAATAATTTGCTGGAAAAGGACAAAGAAAGGAAGTTGGAAGAATTGGGAGCAATGACAGTAAATGGAAAATCTTCATCAAACAGGAATAGAGGGAAATTCCCTCCCATCTTTATCAAACCTGCTGAAAGCCAGGACCCTTCTGTCCAAAATATCTTATGAATGACTCCCATCTGGGTTTTATGAAGATTCAACTTTCTTGTTGCTTCATGAAAAAAAATACCTGCAAAGGTCTTTATTATAGCAGAATCCATCCCACTAATGGCTTTAAATAGAGATTGTTCCTCAAGTAAGCTATGGAAGATAGATCATACTTAAAAATCATCCTTCCAGTCTTTGATCTACAAATTCAGAAGCTGATGGCAAGAGGAGTCTCCATTTTAGTCTAGGTTTATTTGAAATATTTTACATACTTTTCATACTGTTAATGTCTCCTCTGGTAAGCCTTTGGCTTTTTTACTAGAAATACATTTTTGTCTATATCCTTAGGGCAGCATTTAATACAGAAGTTTTACTTTGTACAATTACAAAATACATTAAAGAAAAAAGGCATGTTGTCTGCATGTTTTAGTCAATCCAAGTATAGGTGCAGAGCTGAGATTCCTACTTTGGAAGGTAGCTGCTCTATATTTATGATCAATAGAAAGAGACAGGCACTTCGGAGAGATAGAGTTCAATTAAGATCCGAATTGCTCTCTTAAGCAAGCTGTTTTGCGCTGTGATGACTACAAGACTACCTTGGCAATGGTGTGTGAGTTAGATATCCAAGTCCTCAAACTCAGTGAATCACAATCAAACTCATTTCATCTTATTTAGGCATGATTATAGGAAACAGAATCACGGCAATCAGTGTCACTTCAAATGTTCATGTGAAAGATGGGTGTGATTATTCATGCCTCTACATTATACTATTCTGTAAATTACTCTTACTTGAAACTGAATAATACGGATTTGCAGTATAATTATTTGTAAAAAACAAAGAATCATATTCTTTCAGCCCTAAAAAAGCTGAATTATTACAGTTTTTAATATTGTCACCATATCACTTCATATTAAAAAAAAAAATTACTCTAGCTGAGCTAGAAACAAAAGAACATTAAATAATATGACTATATCATGATACTACACTTCTTGAAAAAAATGTGGGTTGTCATAACAGTTTTAAGGTCTGAAGCTTTACATAACATTGAGGAATGCACAAGATGGTGTACAGAAAACATACCCCAAAATAATTACTAAATCATAAGCATTTTGACTGCAGAAAAATATAAATATAGGGACAACTCAGTTGAAGCAATAAAATAATGCAATAAAATTGTAATCAGAATTTCAAGAGTTTCAGTTAATAATGAAACTTATTAAAATATACTTTTGCACAACCTCTCGCCTCTGTAGTTGAGTCCTATTCAATTCGTCGGAAATAAATATTATGATTTTTTACTAGCCATCAAGTCACTAGATAAGGAAGGACATAATTTGCATAAAGAAATGCTTGTGGGTGGATCGTGTTATTTATGTCCTTCTGCAGAACCATAGTCTGTTCTTGACTGACTTCAGCAGAAGTGCAATGAGTTTAATGTCCAGTGTTACAGAAATACAGAATAATTTCCAAACACCAGAAGGTGAAGTTGAGGATACTGGGAGAAAAGAATGGGTCAGCTAAAGACAGTGTCACTTCATACAGTTAGTCAGAAATCTCTAAAATGTCTTCTAAATTATTCTATCAGTCTGTGCACAGCTGCCTTCAAAACAAACCCAATCTTTTCTTTAAGAACCTATGGAGATTGACAGAGGCTGCCAGAGATATTCTGATTTTATCAAAAGCTAATATAATTTTCCTGAGTGAAAAAAAGCCTGAATAAAACTATCTCCAAATTTTCTGAACTTACCAGAGAATGCAAAGAGAGGATGAATCCTTGTCACAAACTGTTCATAAAGAAGAAACTGTTCATAAAGAAGATGTCTCAAACAACTGCCCTGGGCAGGGAGAAGCAGAGTGAAGTCTGTGGAGGTGGGGCAGTGGGTCATTTCTCTCCCCCTCCCTATTGTGGTTGCCCAGACAGAACTTGCCTAACTGCACAGGTACAAGCCAGGGAAAATGAAAACCTTCTGGAACAACCTATTGCACATGCATAAGAAAGACTACATAAAGGCAACACCCCACATGTGTCTTTGCCAAGCCACCACCTACGGACCAAGCTGGCTACTCTGAGACAACATGGGATCCAAGGGCAGTGATTCTCCTTTTCCTATACCCTCTCCTCTCTTTTCTCTTTTCTGTCTTTGCTCTTTCTCTCTTACATATATTCATGTATATAAGTTTTGTAGGAATTGAATGGTATGGGTTGATCATTGACAGGTTATTAGGAAAATAGTCTCATCTCCAAAGTGCCTTTATTCATCCTCCAGACAGCTATCAGTTGATTGTTGCCAAACTGTCTCCATTCATTCACTAAAGTGGTCAGTTAATAAAGTTACCAGCTCAATTGTTCCTCTGAGTCATTGTGGTGACTCGGCCCGCCCTGCGGCTCTGATGAGCAGAGACCAGCTCTTGCACCTGCACGCAGGCTCTTGGGGAATTCAAGAGATTCACCCCACTCGTAACCCACCACATACGATGAGACAATCCTCAAAAAGTAGCAAGCTCCTGTATAAGTGATTATCATATGTATAACATTAAATAATAACTCTGTATTAGAAACAGATACAACATAAACCTAAAGCCATAGAGCTGGTCTGATTGATTGCACACAGATTTAGGCAGTTCAGGGCCTAATTTAGGAGTGTAGTCACCCTGGGATGTTTATGGATTCAGCAGAGAAAAAGACACCTTCAGAGGGTGACCCAGTTCATAAGTCATCTGACTTAGACAAGATCTATGTTTGTCCCTACCTCTCTTTCAGCTATGTAGGACCCTCTCAAGCTCATCTACCTTCTAAGACTGTGATTCTGGTGAAATCTCTGCTTGATGTAGTTTTATTTGCAATGTCTCTTATTCTACAGACAGCTTATGACATCCTTATCAATGGATGTTATTGTCTGTTATCCAGGCAATGGTAGCTTACTTAAGGTGGAAGGAGCTTATAATTCCTACTGAAGATGATGTTGTTCCAGAGTAACCCTTTCTGGTTTGAGGCCCAAAAGGGTAACAGTATTTCCAAAAGGATAATAGATTCAGGGCATACAGAGAGTGCTTAATATGATGTCACATCCCTTATCAGTTCCATTCAGCAGTGGACTGAGACTCACTGAAAGTGGATCTAACCACTGGATTTCATGTCCAAAAACCTGTATCTCTAGAAAACACTCTGGCACACACTGTATCTCCAGTACCTTTCCTGCAGAGCAATGCTCTGGAAGCAGCCTCTCTGCTACCCAAGTCATTCCTCACCTCCACACAACCCTCGAGAGTCCACCTCATGCTCTGCGCTTTCTGAGTTTCCCAACAGATGTCTAGGCTGGCAAGCAAGGAAAGAAGCTTAGTAAAAGGTATTTGTTAACCACTGGAGTTTTAGCCCTTGAGGAAATATAAAACAGTTAGAGGGTGGGGGGGGGTTTGCAAATAACACAGCCCTAAATTTCATATCTTTCTGAATCTCAAGCCACCCTCTCTGTGAGTCTGAATTTGGCCAGACCACAGACAATCTCATCAGTCTTCATGCCGTCTCTATGTCATACCTTTCTGACCCTCTGTCATGCTGTCTCCTTGCTAATGAGTCAACTGCAGCTTACCTTGGTCTTTGACTTTTAGGGCATGTCCTGCAACACAATTTCATCATTTACACTGATGGGCAAAAATCTGGAAGTCAGTCAGTAACTGGCTTATTACAGTTCTTCAATGAAAATTTTCCAGAAGTGGTCCCACAGTCTTACTGACCAGATCCATCTTTGCAATTAAATATGCTTTCAGGGCTATTTGTTCTAACATTAAACACAACCGCTATAAAATCAGGATGCATCTTCCTCAGTTGCAGCTGGCACATGTCTACTTGCATTGCACGTCTTCGACAGTCTTCTATAATTTATTACCGTCAAAAATCCCATTCTTTTCTTTTATTTCTTGAAATCCCTCAAGATCAGCCACACTTCTGTTTCGATTGCTTATTGTAGGAAAAGGGCAAAACATAAGAATTTCTTCTTTCTGCGTTTTATAACACTCAGTTTAGGTTTTTTTGTATTTTAGCAAGTATACCTTTTAGCTAAAGAACAACAGGACAATCATTGCATCACATCTTATTTTCAGTATACGTTAATCTTTTCAGCACTATCTCTTTTCAAAAATGCTTTTAAAAAATAAAATATCCTATAAGAATGGTTTTGCTACTTTTCTGTCAATCAAGCCCTGTACATGAATGATTATTGTGCTAATGAAACAAGAATAGTAGCTATTTTAGGTATGAGGCACACTGTGAAGCTATAATTAACATTGAACATTGTATATATTTGCTTATCCTCAACCAAAACTGGAAAAAATGTGCTTTCTATTTTCATTGTGTACGTAAACATATTGCTTTTGCTAGTGAATAATCTGAGTAAAACCGTAAATGAATTGCCCTATCAGAATGACATTCTACAGCCAATTTTCTTATGATTATAAAACCATTATTACATATTCCTCCTACAGTCCAAAAACACCTACACGCAGATGAAAATGAAACTCCTGCTGAATTGATTCCCACATATCCTCTGTATATTCTTGATGTTTATGAATGTCCATGGCTTCCAAAAAGGAATCCTCCATTTTTTCTTCCTACTCTCATGCAATCCTTTCACAGTGTGGGTTCAAATCATCACTTTTAGGGAAGCATGGGTTGGGAAAGAGGTTGAGAAGAATGTGACACAAGCTGTCTCCAGTGCTGATCCAGAGACTACCTTTTGTAACTTCAGGATAGTTCCAAAATATACACTCAGATATAAGGAGAAGCCCTGAAATTATTTCATATTATTGACATTCAGACTCAGAAGTCAGTTACAAAAATGGGACTTGATCTGCAACTGGCCTAAGTTCTTTAAAATTTACCTATTATCCTTATAAATTATTTATAGCCCCTGCCAGTAGACAAGAGAGCTCTCCCGTCATCCTTTCCTCTGTTTCCCAGTTCCACACTGGTATACAAGAGCTGAACTGGTGATGTACTTGCCTTATACCCCTGGACAATTTTCCTGAAAAGAAAAAAATCTTTCACTAAACAAATAATCTTCCTAATTTCCTGCACTGCTGTACTGGCAAATAGCAGCATTGCAGATCTGGAATTTACATAGGAGTTCAAAGTGGTAGACAGTCAGGCTGCAGGAAAACTAAATCTGTCCAAATTGAAGGCCAGTTTGTGGCCTGAGACAAAGATATATTTGTATGATGATTTCTGTAAGCATTGTGCATTAGTATACCTGAGGGCAGAACATGACCCTGAATTTTAAGCAGTACTCAATTGTATGCTTCTTGAACATTTTCTTGTGCTGTGTCATCTTACCTTTGCTTAGCTTATCCTTGAAAAAAACCCTTGTATTTTATTTGTCAGAATAATATAATGTTAGGTTTGCCAGCAGAACTGGTAACTCAGTGAAGTTTTGAAAAATTGAGCATGAGGTACAGCTTCTGCTCTCTCTCTCAACTGCTCACCTGCACGGACCTGCACAGTTGTGGTACAAGCAATTTACGGAAGAGGAGACTCAAGACAGCAGTGTCTTTTGGAATGGCTTATTTGAAGGACAACTAGGAATGGCCCTACCCAATATTTGGTTCCCCTCTGACTCTAGGCCTTAAAGAAAAGGAAAGAAGTGGACCAGCCCTTGCACTTGAAGGCTGCAAGGAAGGCAGACCTTCTAGAGATGCATAATGTCTTTTATGAATTTTAATAGGAGAAAATCCTTCAGACATGCATCCTACCTGCATAAAATTATCATTAGGACTAGTTTTTCCTTATGACCAACATGAGTAAACAAACATAAAACTTGCCACTATACTATCACAGCTCAGAATTAATGCTCCTGTAATCAATATGGGAGCAAAATCAATATAATCAACACAAATCAATATCTCTTACATTTGCACCTCCTGCAGTGTAACCTATTGATCCAGTGCACCAGATGTCTACATGCAAATGACACAGACGAAATTAAGTGCCACTGTGCATCAAAAGGAACACACACAGACAATTGGATCAAAATACCCAGTTAACCAGGAGGAAGATATTTCTCACCATACAGCTTCTCCAGTACTAACCTCCCTGTTCTCATCACCAAGGGAGACATCTCCCCTGCTTACAAAGTGTCTCCAAAAGATAGTATTGAGAACTAAAATTACTAACTCTACTCGATATTAGAAATCATAACTTTGATAGAAATACAATCTATTTTTCTCACATTCCATTTTCTCACATACCACCATTTTTAACAACTGATAAATTAACATCTTCCCCCACAGACTACAACTGTTTTATCACATCCTTCTATTAAAGTTTATAGTTTTGTTTAGAATAATTATTCTCAGCTTGTGTTTAGCTTTAAAGTTTTATGGTTTCATATTTAAACAAGAGCTTACGCTCCTGAAAGTCTGCCTGTTTTTCTAGTTTTAAATGACATACCTCTCTATACAAACTTTGACTCATTCATGCAGGAAAGAGGCAATATTCCATGGAACTATGGTTCTGGGGCAAGCAATTCTTCCTTCTCATTTGAACTTTTCCTTTTTTTCACATGGACTTGCAATTACACAGTGCTTGGCTGCTTTTGTTTTTTAAAATATAAGATTTATGGGCAATATTACAACCTGACCTGCTTCAGTACATGGCTGCACACATTCTTAAGAGAATCCCAAATCAACCATTTTTCTCCATTTCAGTGAAAATTTCCATATACGCTAAATTGTGTGCAGTGAGCAAGATGCTTTTATGTCAGGCTCCTGGGAGCACAGAGCAAAGAATATTTCCCAACTATGTGTTCTGAAGTGCTGGTAAAATCAGAGCATCAAACAAAACATTGTGAAAGAGGATGAACAGATCCTGTCCAGAGTGCATGCTCGTTAATCATGAAATCTTTTTACATTCAGTGTGCTTGCCTGAGTGAGACCCAGTAGGCCTAACAGCCAAGTCCCATATGTCAGTGAACTGTTTTGATTTTCACTACTGCATTAGCAATGCTGATATCAATGCTTATCAACCAGTAATTTTACAAAGGAAATGTTATAAACCTCAGTAATAAACTATACATAGCATATGGATGTAGAATACTGTGGCAACAAGTTTAGTTCCAGTTACGTCTCAAAACAGGTCAGAAGGGGTTTGACCTAAGGTTACACAAGCAGAAGCCAGAACTCAAAAACATACACTATGCTAAAAGATCATTTTTACAGTTGTAATGTCAGCATGAGGTCTCCCTAGCTTGGGTCTCAGCATCATTTTCCTCACCCTTTCACTCGCCCTAGTTTCACCTCCACTTCCTCTCAGCAAATAGAACTCTCCTGCCTATCCCAACTGTCCGGTCCAACTTTCACCTTTCTGACCAAACTGAAACTCTTACTCTTACAATCTTTAACTCTATTACCTAACATTTCTAAGCCAAATTCTTGTTCTTACAGGATTTGAGCCCTTTAGATCTTTACAATAATAGGGCAAGGGAACCTCAAAGCCCTTTTTTCGTTCCTGATCCTTCTTCTGCCCATGTCAGTCTGTAGGCAACGTGAGTCATAGCAGTACTAAGATAGAGGATGCTGTCTATTTTGTTCAGGATCATGATTTTAACTCTCACGGTCTTTGCAGCAAACACTCACTGTACCAGACCTCCACTGTGGTTGGACCTTTTTTTAATGTTTATCTGCAAAGCTCCCTTAAGTCTGTGATGTGCCTGTCAATCTCAACTTAGTTCTATCTTCCTGCTTTTTCAAGGTAAAAACAAAATAAAGTCAGTTCTGTTGGAATAACAGATGACATTTTGAACACAGAGACTATTCTCCTGACAAATTTCAAATTTCTGCTCCAAAACATGGTGGCATTAGATCAATGAAGACATCGTCTGAATGTTGGGTTATCACAAAGTATTCTTCTGTATATTCTTTTCCAGATGTAAATCACTGGGAGGTAACTGTCACCAACAAATTGAAAGAAAAGTCTGTTAGCTGTCAGCTTGATGCATCTGGCTGTCTGTGTGGTTATAATGGCATCACAGTGTTTTGGTGAGCTACTGCATCACCCCGTAACGGGAGGCTGTCTACTTCTCTGTGTACAAAGTAATAAAGCAGTATATGGAAGAAAATATTAGACAGCTATACTCCTTGGGCCAATTTGTCTCACAGCTACACTACCGTAAATCAGAAATAACTCCACAAACCTCTGAAGAGCTATTCCAGATTTATGTTTGCGGAACTAAGAACAGAATCTAGCTCTTTTAGTCTCATGCTATCATTTTGCATAGCCAGCTACTGAAATAGTGACAAGGCGGGAGTTTCTGAAAAGATCTGTTATCAAAGCACATTTATTTTCACAAAGTTTCGACAGCCAAAGGTAAAATACAGTGGAATAGTGAGAATATACTGGCCACTTTTGAACTCTTTGCTGGCTTTGTATGAGTTATATGTGAACTTCCTTCATGAATTTAACATGCAACTTAGGCAGTGGTCTCCCTGCCAATATCTACCCTGCCACTGTGTATACTCTGTGCATTTTCAGGGAGTAGCGTGGTCTCTTTCACTCTTATTTTTCTCTGGATCACCTACAGGAAGGGTATTCAAAACAACTAAAAGCATAGCCCTCACCAGTTCTTCCCCACTCAGCATGAGCTCAGTTGTCTGGACTTTCCAGAGAACCAGTGCACTATACAGGTCCTCTTCCAAAGAGCGAGTAAGCTAGCCATGGTCTCATGCACAGGAAATTTATTATTTGAGAAGTCTGACCTGAGTCTCTAATATGACAGATTTCAGAGGAAAAGACAACTTTTAAATGTTACCTGGAATTACTATTGATTTTATCTAAACTGAAAAACAAAATTTGAAATTAGTTTCAGGACAGCTTATTGTGTAGTTTAGAAATGAAAAACCTGTTTTCTACTTCAGTCATTGCACTGCAGCAGTATCCAGGTAACTCTGGTTACCTTCTTACATGATATCCCACCAAAGCAGCAGTCATTCTAATAGCTATTACTGACAGATGCACCAGAGTCGTTGAGTTCCTTTATTTCCAGGAAAAAAAAAAAAAAAAAAAAAAAAAGCTTTTTTTGCTTTTTTTTGCTTTTTTTTTTTTCAAATAAATGTAGTAGGTGAAGATAACTTTGTGAACACTGACAGGCAGCAGGTAATTGCATGTCTGTGGGTGAGTGGGTGACTATTTGAAACTGAACTTTTGAACTCATAAGCAAGTATGAGCCTGCCACCTGCTAGCTGCAACTAGTATGGGCTGGCTGTAAATTTTGATAACACTGGGACTAAGTAACTAAATAACTGTGACGTGTCCTGATTTCTCCAATTAATAAATAGATGTGAGACAGAACCACCAATTAGGAGCTGATCATGCGTTTGCTTCTGCACATTGACTATTCAGATTGGGAAATCTGCGGGCTGGAAGATGCAGAAAGGAGGTGAAGACTGACTGGAGAAAAGATCCTGGAAGTGGGAGAAGACCCTGGAGATCAGTGCACTGCACGGACAGAAGTGTGTCCATGTTCATGACCAGAGACCATGGCTGCTGACACCTGAGACTGGTACCTATGAGCAGTAGCACAGCATTATGCAGCAGGGCTTTCTGCCTGTCCTTTCCTGGCCAGTAGCCACCTCCCAGTGGGGAGGGACATTGAGACCATGGGTACATAGTGCTGGTGGGTAGGGAGAGAATGAGTGTGTGAGGAAATCAAGGAGGGTCAAAGCCTTGATCTCACTAGTTCTTAAATAAACCCCAGTTTTCAGATCCATTGTGGATTGTGGTTTACTCCATCTCACATGTGACAATGTAAGATATAATTTGAACCACTGTATAATTAGATCCCCGACAAACTGTATACCAATGTATGCAAAACACAATATATGTATTCACAGCAGACCATGCTACTGGTGCAATGATCAATGACTCATCAGCAGTGTAGTCTTCCAAATTTAGTCCTGTGCCCTACTGAGGAGTTACTCTGACAATTTACCATGGTGATGCTACCCTTATGAGTTTATTTTCACTATGTTCATATTCTCCCTCTTACTGCTACTGGAAAATAGGCATTAATTACACTAGTGTTGTTCTCTTGTTGTCAGCTGTTTTTCCTTCAAATTCTAACTTCTAAATTTCACAAAAAGAACCGAGGGACAGAAACTGAGCAAAGATCACTTGATAAACATGGCAGCAAATCACATTTGTGTCAGAATGGTGTAACAAAAAAAGATACATCCCAATACAAACTCATGTAAATCCACTACCCAATTATTTTCAAACATAGTAAATCAAATTTAGTGCCAGTATATCTACACATGAAAGAACAGACTGGCCAAGAAAGCAAGGAAATTGTACAGAATTATTTTTGTATTTGAACTGAGTTTTGTTTATAATTAAGTCGTTCTTGTTTGCTTGGGGGTTTTTTTTAGGTATTTTTAAAACGGAATTGAAAACACAAGTTATTAATAAATGTTTTCGTGTAATTAGACTGTGGAAGCATCTTCCAGTAAAAATACTGAAAGCTCTTTTAAATGCTCACAGAAACACTTGAACAAAACCAGGCAAAAACTACAGAAGAGTCTGCATAACGTTAGTCACCTTAATAAGTAACTGAAAATGGCTGATGTTCTTTTTCAGACTTTTATCATAAAAACATGGGCTGTGATTAAACAAGAGTCTGTTTCCTCATAAGGGAGGAACAAATATCCACTAATACCGGTGCTGTTTATTGAATTTCCTTCTGCAAGTATGACCATGATACAGCCAGCACAGGCAATTCTAAAAATAGCAAAGGCAAGTGAGGTCAGAACGTTGAACCGATGTCGAATACCGTTTCTGCACCTCGTCTGCTCTCTGTACAAGCTGTTACTATTTTTCTTTAAATCAGTAGCTACCCACTGTCTGTTATCATTTCTCTATCAGCTCCTAGGCAGGCATATATTTAACTCTGTCAGGATAATCTGGATGTCCTCAAGAAAGAGGACTTGATGGCAGCCAAGGTTTTACCAAGATGTTTTCAGATCTTTCTGAATCCATTTGTGCAAATCTTTGGCAGTGGTAAAACATTTGCTGTAGATATGGATTGTAAAGTCACTCTCTGTTTCAGCTCTAACCGTCCCCTTTTAACTTCTCTTTTCTGGTTTCCCCATACATAAGTCTTGTGTAATTATTTCAGGATTAGTTCTCCTTGGTTCAAGCAACTTGACAGGACTGGGCACTAACATATTTGTCCGTCTGCCCTGTTGCTTGAAAAATTTTCTCCAACAACATTCTTTCTACCGATAGCAGGTTTTCTTCCTCCTGACTTCTTAACTAATGTTGCATTATGCTTCTTTCTTTACAAGAGGTACTTAGACATTTTGTGATTTAGCTAAATAAAATAAGCCTATACAGTTTAAGGATTCAGGCTGCACTGGTGGCCTCATCTTTTTCTTTTCCACGCAAATCCGCTTATTTCTTCCTAAGTACTCTCAGATGCTTAGTTAAACATGCCAAAATACTCACTGCTTATAAAATACATCTCTCCAGGTGACTTATGGTCAGACAAAAAGATAGAAGCAGTGGTGCTCACAGGTGCAAAGTGAAATTGTGGATGCTGGTACTATACAATCCCAGTGTAAAACCCTTTTTGTAAAGAAAGTAACATTATTTCAGCTGAAAGCAGTAGTATAAAAGAGACTAAAATTCACAGCCGGGCCAAGTCTGTGAAATCCAGAGGACTGGATTTTTTCCCCTTCTTCTAGTGATAACCTCTGATAAGCAAGAAATTAAACCAGTTGGAGAGTGATGCAGCAAGCCAGGAAATGTGATGGATAGACACATCACAGAATGTATAGAATAGCCAGAAGACTCCAGGCATGAGGTGAAAGTGGGACGAGAGGAAAGGCGTTAACTATGTCAGACAATGTTCAAGGACAACATTTCTCTGTGGAGGACAGGGAAGGTTGGAAAGGGAAGGGGAGACAGCTAACAGCAGAAGTCCTTAGACTGCAGTCCTTTAGAAAAGAGATATGGATCCTGACACAAGACCAGCAAGACCCAGGGAAGACCACAGCCTTGAGGAATAATACACTTAGTTGTTTCCCAGGATTTAACACTGCAGCATGACTTTTGTCCAGCAACAAATTTGATCCTGTCTAGGAGAAATTGTGTGTACATGGTATTTGTATGTCCTGCCTAGTTGCACAACTGCTGCTCTGGTTGCCCCACACCAACCAGTTTGCTTCCCTATGACCATTATACCTGCTTCCTTACCTGTAAGATCTTATGTCCCAGTCACTGAACCACTTGATTTCAACAGATTCTTCAACAAGACCCAGTGCTATACCTAGAGAGCAGACCTCGCTCTGCATACACTTCACTTTGCTTAAGTAATACTGTGATGATCTTTTTATCTTTGCTCTGCATTTCATTAGAGTGTCCTGTGCCTTAATGTTTTTAACAGCAACAATCCCTTACAGCTGGTTTGGATGGAGGCAGCTATTTTGGAGCACACCAGGGCAAAGGATTTTTCTTGCTTTTCCTCAATACTGGGTTGTATATACATGAAAAACTTCATTTGTCATACAGAATCACAGAATCATTCAGGTTGGAAAAGATCCTTGGGATCATCGAGTCCAAATATCAGCCTTACTCTACAAAGTTCTCCCCTACACCATATCCCCCAACATCACATGCAAATCACATCCAATCACATACAGTTCTCAGTTTTCTAATAGTTTCTCAGCAAGGACCAAGAGCTGAGCTGGAAAGGATGGTATTCTGATAGATGCTATGCAAACAATGTACTATACAGTCTTGGCCTCAGTATGTCTGAATCAGGCAATACAGAGAAAAAGTGAGGAAGTTAAGACATAACACCTCATGTCAATGTAATGGTACTTCGTAGAAGTTAAAATACAAAGCAGAAGAGAATAGTCACATTTCTACTCTAAGACTTGCTAGATAGTCTTCTAGGATTCTTTCTGGAAGTTGATGGAGAAAAATTGACCCTTCCAAAGGTATTCAGAGCACTTAAATTAGGTTTTGTGTTGTAGGAATCTGTATCTCATTAGTAGATGTACATAGAAACTCACAAAAGCATCTGGCTGACGTGTGAACTTCATCTTGTACAACAGTAATACATTCTCTTCACCGCACTACATTTTTTTATTTTAAAATTTTCAGTGAAAAGGCTGTGGGAACACTTTATTCCAGAATTTCAAAATTCTTGTCCTTTTGTAGTCATCTCCACAGGTAAGCAGACTTGATAAGTAACTTCCTCAAAGATCATATAACATATAACAATAACAAAGAACATAAAACATTGCATTTATGGAGCTCCCTCACAGGTATTAAAAATTATTTTACTAGGGGTCAACTTGTTAGGATCATGCCTACCTGTTTCTTGTTTACACATAACTATGTGTAGCTCTCATTCTGCTGTAGCACTCATTGTGGAACAGCAGAAACAGGAACACAGCATTTGGTGAAAACAAACAGCAAGCAAGGAGCAAATTCATCTTCCATCTATACTTAGTCTAGAACTGCTGCTTTCCCTTTTACTATCTGCAGACTGCTTTCCTGCATTCAGTATCTAAAATGCAATTGCCTAACATCTGCTTTCTAATACCACCTGTTTATTAGATTTATGGCATACATGGTTGTTAAAATGTATAAATAATTTGGGACCTGCTAACCTGGTAGGCCATCCAGTTCATCACTTCATTAGTTTTTGTTGTTATTGCTCTTGGTTTTCAAAAAGAGGCCTTAAAGTGCATTATTTGTCTTTTCCTCTTCAAAAGCAGAGAATCATGAAGAGAAAATATCCATCCCTCAGTGGCCTAGTCTTTTGAAGGAGACAGTTTTAAGGGCACTGTGATGCAAACAGCCTCCTCTATAATGATATAAAAATCCCAAGTAAAAGGGTTTACGTAGTGGTCATTATTGCATGGTTGACATAGGTGAGTACTCCAAGAAGGCAGGAGCTTGCGGTTAAGTCAGCTGCCATGTGTGACATGAGATGTCACCAGATAGAGAGAAAAACCCAACTCAAGGTGTTTGACTCCTTGACCAGAAATCTATTTGCTAGTTTATGCCGTCTTTGACAAAACACCAGTGCAACTTATTTCAGCAAACCTCAGGAACCAATGCATAAACAAGGGTAGACTATAGGTAAATATTGTTCATTTTCTATAAGTAGACAGAAGACAAAACCACAAGAGAGTGAGGCTGTACGGGTGGAGCAGAGATTGAGTAGATCTGAGTGCATAACTGGCTACAGAAAAGGTACAGAGGGTAAAAACATCCATTTAAAATCTCTTTATTACATTTCTCATTGATACAGTGTTAGAATGCATAAACTGCATCTTTGTCTTTCCCTTTCTCTGATAGTTTTTGTTTCTCATTTCTGCTACTAAATTTGACCCTGAAGTCACAAGTGATCTGTGTAAGCATATTGATGAGAGCACATTCCTGGGATTCTGTGCTCATATCATACAACAGGACTTGAAGGATATCTTCCTTTTAATACCAAACTGTCATGTTGTTCAGTACGTTATTTGGGTGTAATCTGTAGGAAGCTGCTATATGAAAGAAATTAATTGAATCACAGACTTTAAATCATGCTTTTCCAGGGATATGTTTTGTTTCACAGCTCACTGCAGCTGCCTGAGTACAGAAATGCTCTTTGTACTAGCAAAAAGGGATTAGCTTGTCCCAAGAGTTGCTGAACACCTGCATTCAGCAGCAGCACACAATTTCCTATGGAGATCTTAGGAGCGTCTCAGTGATGCTCCAAACATCTGAGCCTGCTCCAAAAGAGACTGAAAATTGAGTCTGGTACCTCATGGCTGCTGAGCTGAGAGTCAAATATCCCATAGTGATTTTCAGGGAAAAGAGCAAGATGTGAAGTTGGAAACTTTGACCAGCAATTTTTCCTTTGGTAAAAGACAGCTTTGTTTGCCCATGCAGTACCACTGATGGCCAGCTACCATAGCAGACATCTCTTCCATTGCCCCCATCACTAACTGCCTCCTTTGCTGCTGAGGTTTCTTTCTTCCCTTCTCCCCAATCCTAAATTGCTTGGGAGATTCATCATGTAAACAGGTATTTTAGGTAAAATATTAAGAACTTGAAAAAAAATATAAATAAATACATGTGTAAGAGTAGAAACAAGTATAAATGCATACGCATTTCTCATCAATGGAATAATTATTTTATTTAGGCAGTATGAAGTCAATTTTCTTCAGGCTTCTCTTTACAGAAGTGCTGAAAATACCAGCAAAATGGTTCAAAGTGTGCCCTCATTTCCCCTTTCTAAATAATAGATATTTAAATACCATATTACTAACAATTGTTAATAGATGTGAGGAAATAGACTCTCATTTTATCACGTCAGAAGCACAGATACAAACCTTGCCCCTTCTGGTCCCCCAGTAAATATTTACACCACATGAAATGTCAGCAAGGTTTCAAACAGTGACAATAAGTGAACACTTCTGATAAAATGGTCTACAGTGAAATAACTGGTGCTGTTGGAAGTTAAATTGCCAGTTAGGCATATAGGCTATCTGTAGATTTTTCATGGTGGTGCTATTGATCTTGAGTTCGTGGCATTAGTAAATCACCAAAAATCAGTGTGGCAATCTGTGCAAAATGAAGTGGGTTTGTATAAAGAGCTCTGTTAGCATAAATGCATTGGCATTGCATATTTGGATTAAATGAGCTGAATTTTGCAGAAACTTTATGAAATGAGAACACTACTGTGGAAAATTTTTCAATGTGAAGTTCAAAACTGTGGATGGTAAAAGCGTTTATGTTGACACACAGTTCTGTGATGAGTTTTAAAGGCTACATGTCAAAGTGGTAACATTTACAGGGTTTGCTACACATAGACTCCCCACCCCAGCACAAGTTGTCTTTTTTTTGCCAGCTGTGTGGGCTAGGTGTGGGATGCTGCAGAAGAGGACAATTTCAATCTACAGGACTCCTGGAAGGGAACTTGCTCAGGGGAAGCTTGTGCAAACAGAATAGTGAAAAAAAAAATGTTTGCTCATTCTACCAGTCCTACAGGGAAAAATCATCCTGTCATTTGCACTGTGCTTGCCTTCATGCTGCACACCAAGACCAGCCACTGAAGCTCAGGCAGGTCAGCAGTCCCTACAGGAGAACTGTGACTTCAGCCCTGCTAGGTCCTCTCAGCCCTACCTATCCCTGCTCTCAGAGCTCCTGCTTAATGTATCCATGGGGTGGAAGTCACACGGGTCTCACAACAGCATATTGAAGACAGTGTTGGACCTCTGGAGTTGATATCTCCAACTCCTGAGGTTGTGAAGATGCTATAGTTGACATTTGTACATTGAGGCTTCTATTAAGAACCGTTTCCAGTTGGGTTTAGGTGGGGGAGGCAGGTTGCCACACAAACACACTCAGACACACACATACACAGACACAGAGTGTCCTCAGCCCTTAAACCCACCTCCAGCCCCTTGATACCACCCTGAGAGACTGCAAGCCATGGGTATTGGAGGAGAGAAAGGGGTTCTTGGCCCCCATCTGTCAAGCTGGGAGACAGCATGAAGGCTGAGGAAAACAGTGAGATATAAGCATGAAGAGGAGGCTAACATTTGAGTTACTTGCCCTTTCTGTAGCTACTTTGTACTACTGTTGGTAGACAACACTTCTGCACAGCAGGAATGCATCCTTCCTTTTTCTCAAAATAGCAGTTCATCCTTCCCTCTTCCTGATTTAGTTTCAGTATTAGAGCTGGTTTAAAAAAAAAAAAAAAAAAAAAGGCAGTTGCCAGTTGAAAATGAGTCTACAAATGCAGAACAGAAACACAAAATGTGAGGGTAGGAAAGAGGAAAAAAAGGATCTTTAAAAAGTACTGCACAAAGAAAGAGTGCTGAATGACAACATGCAAGAACAAAATAAAACAATTATTGTTGTAATGGTACAGGAAATAAAAAGCAATAATAGAATTTAGGAAACTTTTAGTAGATCAGACTCCCATTTAAAAACGTTGCTGGCCAGAGCTGTGCAAGTCCTCAGCCAGAATTAGGTTATGCCCCTGCAGTAGGAGGTCTGACAGCAGCACAGAGACAGACCCACGCCAGCTGTACCCAGCACCATTCACTGCATTGCCACAGTCTTTTGAGCATAGCTGCAAGCTGCTCAGCCTACCAGAGACCCTGAGTGATCACATGGAGACTGGCACCACAGCCACTCTGTGACATGGTAGACAATATATGGAAATTTAAACTAAGCTGGGTGCCTCAACTCAAAACACTGACAGCATATCTATGGCACTTTATTGCCTTCATTAATGTAGTGCATTCAGGGTGGGACCTTATGTTCGTAATGTAAACGGGAACCACTGTGTCACATGCACTAAAATTTTCCCTATATTCAGATGCAATTTCTTCCCACCAGAATGAACAAAAACCTGACCTTGCAGATTTTTCCATGTCAAAAGGGCTTTTTATGAAAAATCAATTGAACTGAAAATATTCTCCTTTGGATAAAAATTTTCTAAATGGCTAACAAGGTAGCTTGGTGGCACTTTATTTATCTAGGAGAATTACATTGTTCCAGGAAAACTAAGGAGTGCTTGGGAACAAAGTACAAAAATATCTCAGAATTTCACTGATGATGTAAAAGAGTGCAAGACTGTTGAGCCCAGCTGAGTTGTATTTCCTTATGAGAGCTGTAAATTTAGACTAATATCTTTAGCAAGTGAAGTTGGTTCAACACACACTGTGACTTGTCCCTTATTTAATATGAGTGCCATAGCTTTAATTCATCCCAGAAGACATCAGATGTTGGGACCAGCATTTTTTGCTACTCTGGTAGGAAATGCAGTAACAGCTTTATCCTAGGAAGAGAATCAGCATGGTATTATTCTTCTAGAAGATGGTTGCTTTACATTCCAGCTTCTAGAACTACTCAGAAATACGCTATATAAACCTACATTCCAGGTGCTCTGGCTTACAGCCTATTGCCTCTCACTTTGGAGGTGTTTTAAAGTCCCCTTCTGTTCAGTGGGAGGGATTTTTGTACGATGATGCACATACTTCATCAGCTCTTTTAGCAAAAGTTGTTTCTAACAAAGTTACTGGTGCAATTATGAGTAACACAAGGCAGTTTGATTACTCTGAATTTTCCCATTGGATGACAAATACAATTTGACTGGATAGAAGTGTGTTGAGGGTGGCCAGGACATCAAGGAAATGGTTCTGATCCTATGTGTGCCAGAACTGTAAAGAAATAATTTGATTTTGTCTGTTGTTTTTGTCTGTTGTTTCAGAAAGGTTTGAGGGAAGCTGTGATAACTGGCTTTGAGAGGGTATTTGTTGTCAAGATGCATTTGAGACACTTGTTCAAAAAGATTACTGTTCACGAAGTCATTTTGGTCCAGCAGATGTAAATATGACTGGTATGGTAGCACCTGACTCAACAATAGCTAAAGGAAAAACACAAACTCTCTGAATATGATGCTTACCATTTCTCCCACTCTACCTGTGGCCAAGACAGCCACTACCAGAGAGTGTGGCAGCTGAAATTTTCCCCTCAAGTCACATCCTAAATTCTTCTCAAATGCAGTGTTGAGTCCTTAATTTTTAAAGAAATCCTGCATTTCTACCATGCTTTGCTTCATTCCACATTTAGACAGTGCTACCAGCCTGATGTAGTTAAGACCTCATTTTGGAAAGCAAGTGTCACTACCAACAAAGGGATTGCCTATCTTCTTGGAGTACTTTATGGCAAAATGTGTATAGTGATATAGCCTGAGGAAACATCCCTTTCTCCCTTACATAAACCCATATTTAGGTCCACATGTAATCTATTTCTGCCATTTCAAGTGGAGTAACAGAAACCACTGGGACAGTGATAAATTCCTATGCTATCACAGGACTGTATAGTGAGTTCCATTTCTGTGAAACACCTTGCAAAAATATAAGATTTGGATGAATGGGAGCCAAAGAGACTGAGACCACAATCAGGCTTCTATTTTCATGTTAGTTTAACTAGAAATATGTATTTAAGTAGAAAATAGACCTCCCTCCAGTTTCCACATTACCTGTAAAGCTTCTTAAATGAAGGTCTGGATTGTGCCCTGCCATTTTAGCTCTACTTGGTGGCAGTGCTGTTTTCCACTGAGTCCCCTGCCCTGCAACTCAGCAGGTGCTTCTTCAGACCCCAGTCTGATCTCACATCCATATACATCAAGACCTGGCCTTGTAAAAGAAGCTTCATGATATCTGTCTTCTAATACATCAGGTTTTGAAATGGAGACATCTCAGCAACAGAGATTAATTAACAGAGAGCAAATGATCATCAACATATTTTGTTTACAGTGGTTTAGTTGTGCTGGATGTAAAGCTAATTCAAAACTTCGTGAGACCCGTTTATTTTAAATAACTCCTATTGAAAGTTGTTTTTCCTACAACCCCCAAAAATTTCAACAAGTTGGTGAGCTGGTACTGGGCCCAGCTTGATTTTCAGAAATGAGATGTGTCACTCTATTATTACAGTGGCAAGAGCTGACAGAGACAGGGTATGTTCTCCCTTCCCAGCAAGATCATCACCACAGAGCTGGTCTCTGAGGATACCACACCCTCATCAGTGCAGTCTTCAGCTGCTGCTTAGTTTGCCTCGTTTGTGACCAGAAGGCAACAGAAAGATGGCATTTATTAGCCCAGAAGCGGCACCACAGTGAAATAGCTATGTTGCTTTTGAGACCCACACCTCTATTTTCTCATTACCTTGCACTGTGCTCTCCGGGCATGATGGTTCTCATCAGTATTAGATCGGGAAGCTTTGCACATTGTGTTATTGAAGGGCATAAACCTGTCCTCAGACCTTTTGGGGAGTCAATCCTCCACCTCGGAATTTTCTACAAGTGCTAAAAGCAGTTCTGCACTCTCCAAGCGATCTGTGAATTGTCTTTTTTCTGGAGGCAATGCAGACACTTCAGAGCAATGCTAGATGAGATAGCTCTGGTGAAAACAGCTAACACAGGTGGTTGCTTCTTTCTATTCCTAACACAACCAGTACCTCTCTATGGCCCTGCAAAAGGTCATGCCAACACACCCTGTTTCTCTCCATTCATTCTGGCATTTCACTTGTGTCCAAAATTGCCAAAATGGACTGAGATTCCTAAACCCAAAGAACTGCATCCTTTTCTGCATCTACCCTCAAAGCAAACAGAAACACTACTTTAGCAAATCTTCCTGGTGCCACCACAATGGCCAGTTAATTTTTTCTTTCCCCTTTACACATGACTTTCTCACAGTTAGAAGGCTTTGTGGTATGGTGCCATAACCCTACAGCATAGCTACGGGTATGCTATTTCCATTTTCTAAGCTGGAAACACTCCTGATGGCACAAGGCTATAACCACACGTCCCTGATAGAGTGGAACCGGTAAGAGCTGAGCACACAGTGTTGTCCACCATAAGAATATTGCTGTGATTTATGGTCTGGTTGTCAATCTATACTTAATTCTTTGAAGATCTTAACTTTTAAAGTTCCGTTTTGGAAAAATGGGGTGGGGAAGAAATGTGTTTATGAAAAGTCTGTTAAAGACTGCTGCCCAGCCAAATCAGGCTCCATAATCTTAACTCCTTTGGTCAGTGAGGAACTGTCAAGGCCTGATGCTTCAGATCAGCTGTACACAGGATGAGTCAAGGTTAGTTTTGCACAAAAAACCAAACTGGGAGGATAAGGCATTTATAATCCTTACCCAAAATATATCAGGTTATGTGAAAATCAAATCGGGGCTGTAAATTCATTGTCTGGAAAATAACAGATCAGAAACAGGAGATGCTGCCACAGGTCAGTGGATTACACTGAAAATTGTATATAAAGTCATACATAATGGATGGCACAGAGATGTGGGGTGGGAGAGTGAAGCTTTACTTTGCAATAACTTTTTGGAGACTGACCCAGCTATTCCGTTTCAAGCCAGAACTTGGGTGAGTGCAACTTGATCCCAGTAGGGTTAACTGCTTTTCGTCAACGAACAGGTTGTTCTTTAATGAGCATACCTGT
The DNA here is from genome assembly GCF_003259725.1 of Athene cunicularia. Classification (NCBI taxonomy): domain Eukaryota; kingdom Metazoa; phylum Chordata; class Aves; order Strigiformes; family Strigidae; genus Athene; species Athene cunicularia. The sequence goes on from NW_020799091.1 coordinate 44,223,250, forward strand.
TCTTGGAAGTACCCATACACCACTGGTAAAATTAAGCACAGAGGTACTATTTCACAAGAAGCCTTTTGGAGAGGAAAAGAACAAATTCCTACGGAGGAGGCAGGCACTTAACTTTTCTCAACATTTTCTTCATGCTGCCCTTGCTAGTGTCTCTAGCAGCCTCTCTATGCAAAACACAGTGACAAGACAGTACTGTACCAGTACTGTACCAGTCTGAAGTCACTTATTATTTTTTGTCAACGTGTGTTCTGGCTTTAAGCATCAAGATTAAAAAAAAAGAAATTACAGCCTCCTTAATGCTGCCTGGTCTCTCTAGCCCCTGACAAAGTTCATCACCAGGCATCAGCTGAACTAAAGTTCAGGAGTACTCAAGTCCAGAATGGCACTGAGGTTACAAGGTTACATGACATTAGGAAATTAAGAACAATAAGGAAAAAGGAAGAACAGTGAAAGAAATTAAGGACAAAGCTGAAACCTTTGCTTTTGCTTTATATGGGTAAAAGCTTTTCAGCTTGTTTTTTTTCTGTCCCCAAAACAAGCCATATGGGAGACTGCACATTTACCATGTATAGACATATTGATGTATCCATGCTGGCAGGTCAAAGCAGGCTAGAGCATTCTCTGCCTTTGCTAGGCTCTGTACCTCTAAACACAAGGAAAGAAGATCTAAAGACACCAGAGCTGACTCGACATTAGCTCTGAAGGTGATCTAATCTGGTGTTAATCCAGCTCTGTAAGTGACCCCAGCTTGACAGTAACATTTTAGTCACCCAAGTGCAGTTCTAGACCACAGGATCTAGAAGGCTCCCAAAACTAACCATTTGGATGAGCTTTTTACTATACAAATAATTTTTGCAATTCAGAAATATTTCAACTGGCAAGCTAAGTGGAATGGATAGGCTCATACATAGATAGAGACTAGCTGAACATGGTCAAGTATTGACAAATCAAGAAAAATAACATGACACATTAAAAAAACGAATTCTGAAAAACATATCAGATATATGGATCCATATCTATGAATTGAGGTAAGGGCTAACCTGAGGCCAACACCTAACTAAAGACATTTCTATAAGGAAGGAGGCTCTGGCCCTTGAGTGGCCTGCAAGAGAAAACATATCTTACAAGACTTGAACAAGGAACTTGGGAGCATTTCCTGATACAGAGATTACTAAACCAAGTTTGTAATGAAGGTGATGGAAGTGATAAGACTAAGAAACCTGTGAAGTTCTTGTTTGTGCTTTATAAAGAGAAGTTCAAGCTGTGTCAGACATCAAGGCCATATTAATACGGCAGTGTGCAGGGTACAAAAAAGATTTTAGCATGGGGCTTCCTTTGTATTTCAATTTTAAGTTTACCTTATTGTCAGCCTTGTCCAATCAAATAAAGATTCAGAAAAGAGATTTTAGATTATTTAGTCAGAGAAATTTTCCACTCTCTACATTCTCTGTTCCTTCTGTTTTGATCATAAAATTTTTCTATGGTCAGCACAATAATGCTTTTCCTTTAGATGTGTTCTCCCCCACCACCAAAAAAAAAAAAAAAAAAAAAAAAAGAGAAGGAAAAGATTTGCTCTATCATCACAAAGCAAACAATATTGACATATCAAAACCAAACAGCATGATCAGTTTATGAAATGGGTTATTCAGCAAAACAAACTGCAATTGCTAGGGAAAGGATTTAGTGGTATAAGAGGAGCCCATCCAATTTGATTTTTAAGATTTTCATAAATTTCAGATGCCATGAATCTGCATTACTGTCAGTGAGACCACTTTGATCTATATTGACGGAGAATTTACACTCGTGTTTTCATACAAAACCTGTCCAAGGAATATTCAGAAACATATCTTTTTTTTTTCTTTTTTTTTTTTCTTTCTATAGAGCTTTTATGTGAGAGAAACTGAGATTTTCTGGCAGTGTATCTATAAAAGAGGTGAAAAGAAATCTCTATTGAACAAAGACCAGGAAGTCAGCTTTATTCTTCTCTTATACCAACATATATTGTCATTCTATTGTAGCTAACATAGTATAACCTCCATAAAAGGCATGCAGAAGGGAGAGAGGCAACCCACCATTCAGGCTTGAATGAAACCTCAGCAAAGGCTGTGCAGTGGAGAAAAATATGGGTCAACAATTTAGAGGAATTGTAAAAGGTGTATCTTGGCATCATCATGTAAATCTGAACCAGAGAGATTACTAGATTATTGTCTTTTTAATATGTTATTATGATATCACTTCTGCTCTAATAATTTACCATTTATCCTCTTAGATACTCCAACAGATGAAAGAAGCAATTATAAAGGCCAGCTATGGCCAAAGGAAGCTCTTTCCCTCTGTAAAGACAATGAAGAGCAAGGTCTGCTGTCATGGTTTGAGCCCAGAGGGCAACTGAGCACCACACACACTTTCTCTCACTCCTTCCCCCTCAGAGCCGAGAAGGAAAAGAAAGAAAAAGGCTCTGGAACGGAAATAAGGACAGCAAGGGGTGGGTCACACATTACAGTCAAGGGCAAAAGAGAGACTCGTTAGGGGAATGACAGAAACATAGAATCATTTAGGTTGGAAAAGACCTTGAAGATCATCCAGTCCAACCATGAACCTAGCACTGACAGTTCCCAAGTACACCAGATCCCTCAGCGCTATGTCGACCAAACTCTTAAACACCCTCCAGGGATGGAGACTCCAACACTGCCCTGGGCAGCCCATTCCAACGCCTAACAACCTGTTATGTAAAGAAATGCTTCATAATATCTAATCTAAACCTTCATCCCCAGCTCTCTGCACCCTCCTTTCAGGCAGCTGTAGAGGGCGATGAGGTCTCCCCTCAGCCTCCTCTTCTCCAGACTAAACACCCCCAGTTCCCTCAGCCGCTCCTTGTACAACCTGTGCTCCAGACCCTGCACCAGCTTCATTGCCCTTCTCTGGACACACTCGAGTCATTCAATGTCCTTTCTGTAGTGAGGGGCCCAAAACTGAACACAGGAATCGAGGGGCGGCCTCACCAGTGCCGAGGATAGAGGTCAGATCCCTTCCCTGTCCCTGCTGGCCACGCTATTCCTGACAAAAGCCAGGATGCCATTGGCCTTCTTGGCCCCCTGGGCACACTGCTGGCTCCTGTTCAGCCGGCTGTCAATCAACACCACCCGGTCCCTCTCTGACTGGCAGCTCTGCAGCCACTCCTCCCCAAACCTGTAGCGCTGCTGGGGGTTGTTGTGGCCCAAGGGCAGCCCCCGGCATTTGGCCTTATGGAAACTCCTCCAGTTGGCCTCAGCCCATGGCTCCAGCCTGTCCAGGTCTCTCTGCAGAGCCTCCCTACCCTCGAGCACATCAACACTCCCACCCAACTGGGTGTCATCTGCAAACTGACTGAGGGTGCACTCGATCCCCTCGCCTAGATCATCAATAAAGATTTTAAACAGGAGTGGCTCCAAAACCAAGCCCTGAGGGACACCACTCATGGCCAGCTCCCAACTGGATTGGGGGGGCGGGCGGAGGTAAACAACTGGCCATGTGGTGATTTGATACTGGCTGAGTTCAAACCATGACAAACACTTTAATTCAAATGCTAGCAAAACCCAACACTTAACAGAGAGTGGAACAGTTAGAAGTGTTACCATATCTTAAAAACACCTTCCCCCACTCCTCTATTCTTCCTGGGCTCAGCTTTGTTCTTGATATCTCTACCTCCACCCTAGCAGCACAAGGGCAGGGAACAGGGGGTTTCAGTCAGTCTGATGCTCTTTCCTCCTGGGAGGGGGAAACACTCCTCTGCATTTCTTCTCCTGCTCCATATGACTCCCCTTTCATAGGAGACAAACTCGCTCCATTATGAGTCCCTCACATGGGATGTACTCTTCCTGAGATGCTCTACCGTGGGTCACCCCCCGTGTGCTGCAGTCCTCCCATTGCCAAACAACAGCAGGAGCTTCTTCTCTCAGAGTCCTGGCCTCCTTTAAGCACAGCTGCCTGCTCCAGTACGATGTCCTCCATGAGCTGCAGTGATGACCTGCACCAGTGGCAAGGAGGGCAGCCCCGCCATCTCACCATGGGATACAGAGGGCATTGCTGTTTTGGTACACCTCCCCCACTTCCTCCTCCTTCCTTCCACTAACCTCAGTGTTCACATAGGTATCCTTCTTGTAACTCCTCCTCAGATGTCCTCAATGCCCTTTCAGGTTCCCCTTCTTAAATACATTATTGCAGAGGTGTGGCCACCATCACTAATTGGCTTGGCCTTGGTGCATAGGTGGGTGCAGCTTGGAACCAGGAATGTTTTTGAGAATCTTCTCACAGCGAGTCACTGCTGTAGCCTCCTTCCCTGCTACCAAAAACCCCACCACACAAAACCAGCACATCTGTTCTGGATGGAGAGGAGGAACAGACATATACCACTGTCAAGACTTCTCTTAGTCTGGGTCTTTGTCACAAATGGAGAAAAGTCAGTCTGGCAAGCAAGGAATGGTCTTTGGGCCTCTTGTAACAGAAGAGCAGTACTCAGAAAGAAACTTTAATCACAGGAGCTTTGGATAGAAAAAAGAAGAAAGCTAACTCCAGAAGGGCAACTTGAGCAGCTCCCCATAAGGGAAGACTGAGCTTGGTGCAGGAGATGGTGAGATGAATCTCTTATTTTATCAGCTGTGATAATGACCCATTTGTTCCATGCTGCTATGTGTCATTTTGAAAACAAGCCAATGCTGAAATTATATGACAGAAGCAGTTTAGGTGGGGGAGCACTATCATCAGTGCTGCAGCATCAGTGGAAGAAAAAGTTGGAGGAAATTTCAAAGAAAAAAAAATTCATATATTTCACAGCTGTTAGGAGAGTAATTTCCATAATGTCATCTGGGACAGCATGTCTGCAATGTATTACTTGGATCATCTGATATAAAACACCAGTTATTTAGCCCCTTCTTTTCTGATGGAGGAGAAAGAATTGATTTCTTATTCGTGCCACTGTTTGCTGAAATGGGTTTAAGTTAGATCCGAGAAGGACTCTATGACAGGTTTTTAAACAAACATGGTGAAGTATAGCTTAAGCTCAGTGGTCCTTTATGCTATGTTTATTAAGCATGACAATAGATAATTACAGCCAAAGTCTTCCTCATTCCACCAGAACTGTTAGCATTAACTTTGGGGTTTATTAAAAGGCATTCTTCAGGGGAAATATGAAATCTCATTCTTTAAAAGTTGAATTTTGTCATAAAATTTGGCTTTTTAAGGCTATCTATAGCAAAGACTCTTAATTTAAGCCCCTTCCAGTGCTCACTTCTTTAATTTTATTCAGCTGTGTATGTGCAAGCAGAGGTGGTAATGAATAAAAGGTGTGGGATAATGCTGGAAGGGGATGGTGAGCGTAAGTCACATGAGTTGTAAAATAAGAAGAAAACTAATATTGCCTAGCAACCTAAGGGGAAAAAAAATGTTCCTGGCAACAGAAAGGAAGGACTTAGCTGCAAAGAGAACACTTGCCAGGAAAGAGAGACAAAGAGAAAGAAAATTCATAACATAACAAGCCTTAGAAGTGGGGGATGGGAAGGAGCAAGAATGAATAGTCTAGAAACTTGGAAGAGAGCCAGCTAGAGCTTGTCTTTCACAAAAACGGCAAAGGGCTCTACAGGAATGGCTATTGGTAATCATTTGTATTGGCTTTTTATGGTGATGAACCAAAAAAGATGTAACAAATGTGTGGTCACCCTTGCCATTATACTTGGAACTTCAAAGGGAAAATTGAACTCAGAT